>NC_069144.1:25288971-25646969 GCF_943734635.1 Anopheles cruzii
GGAACGGACGTGAAACGTGATCTTTTTCGGTGAATAAATGTGACATAAAATGTTTGCCCTCCTCACCGCTCGGAGCTGACAGGCGGCCGAACCGAGCGCACCGAGCTTTCTCGCTCCGGTTTCGTCCTCGTCCCAAGTCGTCGACGGAACGGGACGATGCATCCGGCAAAACTGCTGATCGTGCAGCGCGCACGGAAATATATTTTATTCGCCCGAAAACGCGCTGCACTCTAATTGACAGCCGGTGAGCAATGTTCATTAGACGACGTTAACGAAGTCGGTGGTGGTGAAGTTGCTGCCATCGCGAATAAAGTGCTCGTGCTCGTGCCATCAAGCGATGAGAAGTGCAGTGCTTATCGTAAACCACCGACCCCGGGCATCATCGGCAGAATCTTGGGCATGCACACGCTGCGACCCCCGGTCCGGCTCGAGTCGAATTTGCAATAAAGCTAAATTGGCCCGTTCAAATCGAGATCGCCAGATTCGGCCCGACCCCGATGATCGGGCCCGATCGTAAATGTATTAATTATGGCCCACCATAATGCATCCATGCATTCGGGCGCACCGGGGTCCCTGCACCGGAGAGTGGCCGCCCGTGGGATGTCGGAAAAGTTCAATGTTTTCACTACACTTCAGATCCGGACCGACATTTGCATAAAATGGAAAGCCATTCCCGAATCGATGAAATTAGCCCAAACCCGCACGGAACGATAGTGCGGTCTCGAGGATTGTTCTACTTTTTTGTTCAAAAGTTCAGCGAACGGATCACGGTTCGAAATGAACGGAAGTTTACCTTCTCCTTAAGATTACAGATGCTCACCATTATCCACTCGGTCGCAGTTTCTATTGGCCTTTCTTATCGTATGTGAACTATCCTTCGAAGTCAGCGTTTTGGAGTGTATAAGTGGAACGGTTCGGCCGTGGTTTGCTAGTTTCGGTAGTTGCGAAAGTGCTTACCGTGTTGATTCTATTTCTATGTATGTCTTTCAGTTGCAGTACTTCATCGCTTCTAATCGATTATTTGGTTTTTCGATTATTTGCCTGCCACTTTTGGCATTGGTTTAATTCGTTTAGAGGCCTTTTACTATGAAGTGAGCTGATCGTTTAGAAAAAAAATATGAAATGTAATTTAAAACATCATGGCAGAGCTTATTGAAAATACATCTTTCGTTCTGATACTAGTTTACTGCTTAACGCTAACTCTTTTCTACTCAGTCTCTATTTTGTACAACATTTCCAGTTTATGTATCCAGAATTTACCGATCATTTCGTATGGATGTTCACATTCTCCATTCGGCTGGCAGTTTCAGGCAAAACAATTTGCTCCTAGAAAAAACCCACTCCTACAGGGATAAAGGATCACTTCACGGAACGTCGCGAACGGTGACAAAATTTGGAGCTATCAAACTATCAAACGGTAAACGGTTCGTTAGCTGTAAATGGTCAATTTGTTTCCTGCTTTTCCGTTGCTTCCGCTTCTGATGCGAACCATTTCGAGAAACTTTTCGCCAACAAGCTACTGCCGCAACCAATTGTTTGCTTTAAACAGCAGATATGCATCATTCGGAGAGGCGAAAGAAACGTCGCAAAATTGTGAACATTACATTTTATATTTCTTTGCGTGACGATTGCTCCTAGGTTTGGGCGTCCTTTGGACTCGAGATTTCCATTTCGCTCCGTTCGACGTCCGAGATTGCTCGCAATCATCATTGCCAGCGCCAAATCTTGAGCACAAGCAAAACCCGTTGCGTCGGTAGGGAAACCGGATTCGGAAGGGACCAAGGACCAGTGGGTACAATTGGTATGGCCCGAGCGAAAGTCGAGGAGTAATTTTAGGGAAGTTGTTTGAAAGCGATTTAAACGAACCAAAATAAGGCGGTCCTTGGTGTGCCCAATCTAATGCCCAGCATCCCAGCATGGAGTCGTCCTGTTTCGCCCGGCACGGAAGGTATGTAGCTTGCGCGAAACTTTCGCCCCAAGGATTATCGGCAATAAGCAGCACGCCAGTACCGGGGGATTCACTTTTCCGGCGTTGCGCTCGGCTGCACTCGGCTGTTTGACAAAGGAGAATCGAGCCACCGGAGCATACCAATCGAGGAACTGCATTCCATCGTGGAACTGACGCTTAACTAAGGCGGATGCGGATCGAATGTCCCCAACATTAGCACCATTACACCACGCTTACACCGCACGACCACGCGGCGGTTCAAGTAACACAGGAGTGGCGCCGGCATCTTGGGCTTCTGTCTGCCTGCGACCCAACGCAGTCGTCAGTTTTTTTTGGTTTCGTTATTTTCCAGCGCTGAACGATTCTATTGCTACTGCAACAATGTGAACTGCAAACAGACGTAGCAAATACTCCAATACTTATCGGGAGTGGACCGTCGAAAACAAGTCGTCGCTTAAAGGACGGAGCTCGGTGCTTAAGCATCTACTACGGAATTTTTTGCGATGTTTACAAATATTCACTTTTGATCACTTTGAGCGTTCGGCATTTGGTAGAATTTAGCCCGTTGCCACTTTTAAGAAAAGTTAAACTAAATGTATTGAAATAAAATATGAATGATGCTAATTTTGTATTGGTGTTGACTCGCTTTGACAAACAAATCCCTAACTTTTCACTTCCAAACATGTCTTGAACATTTAAAAAATGGTTGATTAAGTTATATGTTAATAAAAGAATAAAACAAATTAATAATTATTAATGTGCTTATTAGCATAAGCATGGTAAGATTTTATACAAACAGAAAAAAATCAACGTAGGTTCATAAGATAATTTAAATAAATAAAATGTTACAACAAATAAATGAATAGGCATACATACAATAATACGATACCACCCTAAGAGCTTCATGGCATGGCTTTTTTAATGCTTCCACAACGCATACTGATTTCGTTGCCAAACTACCCGCAAATCCGTATTTATTTCGCCCCGAAGAGGTAGGTGGATTATTAAATGGCCCAAAATAATTCGATTTGTGTTAATTCCCCGTCAACCCGGACCCCAACCTTAGGCTAATAATAAAACACTCCCCGACAACCACGAAGAGCCTCATCGTTTCGATGAAGCCGTTATTGGGAAAACAATTTTATTAGCGACCCTAGAGCGATGGGGCTAAACGCGGGGTAATTTTATTCGACACCATCTCTCGACGCACTAATGACGAGCTGTAACACAACAATATCCCTTATCCAAATCCTTCACCACCCACCACCACTGCGCTGCTTCGCGCCACCCGAGCACCACCAATTATTGATCTTATTTATCGCTCCAGCGAGTGATTTTAATTGATTTATAATCCAACCTCGGCTCGCAAACAGCTCCATACGCATGATAATGATTTTCCCAGAACATAATGAGCATCGGCACACAGGCTTCGGTCAATGGGGCGGAAAAAGGGCTAAAACCAAATCTACAATCGCAGAACATCGTCCGGTTTCGCTTGCTTGGGGGCGTGGAGTTGGAACCTACCGACGGCAGCGAATCATCGACAGGCTTGGCGGCCGAAACGGGCGATTTAAATGAGCAGTTCCTGTAATGGTTCGCACTTTGCGCTGGAATTGCTGTGCTATTACATAGCGCGAGGCATGTCCATAAAAATGTCACTCAAGTCACTAAACTGCTCTACAGGACTTGTAACGTGAACAAAAAAATCTTAGCAAATTGTTTGCTCTGTTAGCGAAAAACGCCACACGAACTACATGGATTGAAGTGTAACAGGGATTTAAATTTCCCGTTTCGGATGGTAAAATCACTAAAATCACTTTCTTAAAAAGATATCGACTGGTTTAGTTGCTTAATCTTTTAACGCATTGGCTGTGGTTTTACATTGATTACGTGAGCAAACAAATTACTTTTCCAATTAAAATTTTGCATAAGCGCCGCTGCCCTTTGAACCATGTAGCATTCCATGCTTTCTGATTTCCCTCCCGAGATGGGCTCATTGCTGGCTCATTGCAATGCAAAAGTTTAATCGGCTTAACTGCTTAATTTGCTCTTCCGCTTGGAGCTGGGCTCGTCTATGGTGAGACAGAAATACATATATTACTTGAAATTTCCTAATTGAAACATAAGCAGTTTAGAAACCGAACGCACGCTGTACTGTACATGGGCGAATGCAAGACGGCGACCTCAAAACTCCGGAGTTGTTCCGACACGGACCAGAAATTGGTTGGTAAAAACGGCACCAAGGCCTTAATTCAGACGCCGGCATTTCGGGTCGGAAAAGCGCAATGCAATGCACTCAAGTGGAGCCTCCCGTACGCGCGCGCGACATCAAATGCAGAGCGCTCAGTACCGTGACGTACGTTTCGTTAGTTGGCAACAAAACGGCTACAGCTACGCCCATTCGGAGATCCGGGCGGGGTTGAAAAGTTTTCCCTTTCAGACGGGAAAATTGAGTGGTGGCTCAACCTTGTACCTCGGGGTTCTGGGCGACGATTTTCACGGTGAATGAGCCCCGGAGGAATGTTTCCGGATGTAGCTTAACCGGCCTCCTAACTGGACCGCGGAAAATGGCAACTGTATGTGTGTGTTGTATGGATTAAAAGTTTCCCTTTGATTATGGTGATCGGATTTGATGCGCCCGAGAGTCAACGACGGACCATCAAACCATCTTTACAAAATCCGAACGGCCGAAGGGAAACTAAATTTTCGTTTCTCCAAAACCAGGTAGTTAGTGACGCTTCCCGGACGCACGAAAGGAGACCGCTCCACCGGTGACAAGCGAAAGTTGGATAAGCGCATTAAAGTGCCCTTCCGTCTTCGGAGTATTTCGGAGGAAGTTTGACAGAAAATGTGTTTCCCAAGCGGAAACAACAACAAGAGAGCGAAACAAATTAATTAATCCTTTTCCACGTTTTAAAGCACGGCAACGGCGTACTGATCGGTGTTGCAGTTGGTTCTCTGGCAAAGAAACCAAAGGCCGTTCGTTGCCATTAAAGACGAGAGAGGCAGCAGTTCGATCGGGCTTTCGTTAGGGTTGGGAAATCGAATAAAACTAACCTTATCTGATTTTGTCCTTGTAGGAACGTATGCGATCTGATGTTGATTGAAATCTGACTTGATAGTCAGGACACGTTATTCTAAATTGGAAAGTGGGCTCTTCCTAATCTGTAGACCTTTTAGGACTCAATACATGGTTCTAGTCAAAATAAAACAAGGGAAACGTTATGCAACATCAATGTAAGCGGTCTCATTTGACAGAATAGTGGTTGAAGTCACGATTTCGGAAACCCCTGTCTTCGGATTTGACCTGGACAATTTGAAAAAACCAAAACAGAAATGTGTTTGAAACAGGCTTAGCACAATTGTGGTTCGTAAAGAAAGAAATGATCCGTCCATATTACTCAAATTTATCGATAGTCCTTAAATAGTTCTTGGCTATTTACTGAGCACCTTTTATTAGAGGCGGTTGGCGACCATGATCTAGCTCTATGATCAAATTACAATCTTTAACTGATTTAATATAAATAAACAAGGCATACCACGAGTCCACCAAGCGTATAGATGGGCCCCAAACCGGGGATGCCGAAAACAACCCACGCTAAATTCCGAATCCTGCCAAAAGAAAATCATAATCGACCGCCTTCGATCTTGCTAATACGGCTAATAGTTGGCTTCCTATCAAAAAGGATTGATCGTCTAACATGCATGGATTTAATAAGATGCAATACTTTACTTTAACCGTCACATGCTTGCTTATAGCTCTTGCACCCCTATGCTGGTCAAGCTGTTCTCGCATAACGCAGCATCTAATGTCACTCCGCTAAGCATGCTAATGCCGCAGCGAGAAGACATGATGCTACAAAAATGCGATCAATTTCCGGTCTTCTCTTTTCGTGCGTTACGTTTTTTTCGTTTTTCGCCCTTCGAATATCCCCGGCCAAGTCCGACAAAAATCTCAAAAAACCGGAGGAGAAGAGATAATTTGAGTCGAAAATTCCTTCCGCTGCATCCGCTGACTCTGCAAAGCACTTCAAACGAACGACGGAACGATCGAACGCATGGAGCACCCTTGAGAGCGGCCGGCCGGTTGCGCCGGTCCCGTCCCGAAGCCGCCGGACGAATTTTATGCAGCTCACATAGATTTATTCGTTTGCCCGGTTTTTTTTACGTCTCCCTCGGAACATTTTCTTTTCACCATTTTCTCTTTTTCCAGCTTATCCGGTCTAAAACCTTACGCGAACAGCCGGTAAATTCAATCAACCATTAAAACGAATCGCTTTCAAATCCACCTCTCCGTGCCACCGTGCGGACCTCCTTGGCGTCTCTTCTCCATCCCGTTCTCTCTCTCTTGCTCTTTCTCTCTTTCTCTTTCTCTCGGTTCATGAAGGTAACAAGGTAATCGTTGGACCGGTCAAGCCATTCAATTCGCCCGGCAAAGGATTTACCGTTTCTTCTTACGTTCTCCTACGGTCTTGCCCCATTTGGGGTCCACAAGTAATACGGGAGAAATTTAGGAGGTCCGCAGAGTACATCCTTTATACCGATGTTATTTTTTTCTGCGTCAGACGTTTACCAGCAGTATTTCGATACGAAGAGTCTACACCGACTGATTCAGCGGGGAGTAGAAAAAAAGGTTAAAATTGAAAAACATATACCAATCTTTTCAATGCCAAGGATTCAGCCCGGCTCCCCAGAAGATCGGCCCGGCTCGACATGAGCGAGCAGTCCCCGAAAAAGGCGAAGCATCCTTACGGTACGGTTCCTTCATCCCGTTTCCCGAAATCGGACTGCGCCACTTTCACAGCAGAATGCTCGCCGGCTCGCTGAATAAGCCTGAAGGCAGGGCAGGCATTCCACCATTAAAATTACAAATTGAAAACACCTGAAGAATCCTTAAGTGCACCGAACCGAAGATCGGCCCGCTGGTCGCAGCAGAAAAAGGCAACACAAGACGCTGCTGTCTCTTTCTATGCATCTGTATCTCTAGGTCCCGCGAAGATGCCTCAGAGATGCTGATGGCGTTTCCATCAGCTTGATTCGTGCAGACTCCAGACTCAGGCTAACGCCAGAGCCAGTCCCTCTGAACGTAAGCCGAAGTCGTAGCCGAACGTAAGTTTTCTCGCAACCAACTTTCCGTTCATCAAGGTGTCGGTGTATGTTTCCTGCCATTTTCTCACCTCCGGCAGCGGGAACTCGGGACTGGGAAGTGACTAACTTCATAGCGTGCGGCGTGCGGCGCACTGAGCCAGAGCCAGCGCCAACGAAGTACCAGCAACGGCAGACAGGAAATGCTTGTAATCGTTTTGCATATAAATACCCGTAAGCCTTTTTACCATTTCGGTGGAAGGATGTCCTTCGGAGGGGCTACCCGCCACTGACATGGTGTTGGCGGGAAGGAAGGGCTGGGGTAATGGGTGTGTTTTTCCTTCTTTCAGTTTACCTCTGTATCGCCACCAGACTACATTTCTTCGGTGCCGTGTCGGTTAAAACTTCGGCCGGACGATTTTATCTTACTCATCATTTCCATTAAACGTTGTCTTGCGGCAGCCGGGTTGGGCGTAAAAAACACGAAACCGTCACAGAGGGCGCGCGCGGTGGAGTCCGACCCACCACCGAACAACAGATGATGCATTTAAATTACACTTATTAATTTAAACGCGCACGTCGGCTGTCTTGTCGCTTTAAACTGTGATCTTTCAAGATATCGGCCTAATAGACACTGCACTGTGAGCACTGTGTTCGGTTTGTCTGTTTAAAGGCACCGTTTTGAAATAGATAACATGACAGGAATGATTTTTCACTTTATTTCTTATGCTTCGTTTGCCAGGGTCTTTAATGTTGCGCTCGTATCGTTTCTGCTAATGCTGATCGCTCATTACTTTTTGAATCAGATTCATGATCATGATTCGGATCATTCAGTGAGCATGTTAGTAAGTAAGCCCAAAACAATCCTTTCCAATTTAGCTTTTCAAAATAATGTGTACGTTTTCAATTGTTTACCGTGGTCTTCACCGTCTTTGGTTATTGATTCTCTTCGCACAAGAAACCGATAAGAATGCCGTTGGATAAGCAACAAATGTTGAGGAACCGGATATAATTGGGATCCAGTCGTAAAAAGATCCATCATCGCTAATAATCGAAATCGTGGACAAATTAGGGACACGAATTCAGTAATAAAACTAAAACTGAAAACATAATTTCATCATTATCGAACACTAAACACTAAATCGAAGGTAAACTCTAGTAAACAGATACTGACATCCGGTTTAGAACGGAAGATTTTCAAACCCCTTTTTTGTAACATAATATAACAAAAAGCGCACAAATGTGTATTAGTATCGGGTTAACAGTGAACCAACCAATCAATGGTCCGGTGTACTGTAGCCGACGCGTGCAGACGAAACGCAATTTCGTCGAGTTTGCAATTGAACAAGGAACCAAAACCCTCCCACCGAGGACAGTTTGTTACGACCGAACAAATCTGCCGCACAAAGTCCAATCTCTTTCTCCCCCTGTTTCTTGCGCCTTTTCCACAATGCAACAAAACTTTGCCGCCCCCGAAAAAAAAGAAACCCACCAGCACTGCGCGTTGTGCAAAGATTCGCAATAAGCAAAACCTATCGTTACATTATCATACATAATTCCATCCGAACGGTACCCCGCCCGAATGCACTGCAAACCCGGTTCCGGTTCATTTGGCACATTCTTGTGCGTCCCTTCGAAACTTGAAAATTGAAGACCGGATCCGGAAACGTTCGTCGGCACGTCGCAGACGCCCTCCTGGGAGAGAAAAAAAACCCCGGTCACAGCGGAAAAGCGAAGAATTCGATTCGATTCCAAAAAAAACCCGGGCCGGGGTTCATCAGCGAACGAAACAAAATGCGGGCCAATGTAGTAGCTGGGAGGGGGTGCAGATTTCGTTACAACCAAGCGAGGACTGAGCGGCGAGGCGGTCCAGTGGGCGTAAAGGAATATGTGGTTGGTGTCCTCTGTACGTTGCAACTGATGGAAAACAATTGTAAACCGGTTCGAAGCACTGCCCTGCAAATGCCGCCGGCCTCGAGAAAAAATCGGCTCGAACTTGTTAATAAGCCTCGGTTCCCAAATTTGTACCGTCACGTCCACACGTAACGCACACGACGTGACGGACTTGGGCGAAAATTGGGCAGGGACCCGAAGAAAAAGCAGCAACAAAACAACCTCACAAAAATCGAAGCAAATCGCTGGGATGCAGACCAGAAACCGACGGAAACAAGATGCCGAAGGCGAAGAAATCACTTGTTCGCCATAACGGAAGAAATAATGGTGGCCCCCCGGCCCCCGGCTCGATCGACATCGGCATTTGGCACGTCGCGGAAACTTGGCCCGCGGCCGTGCCACTCGCCCCACAGGACTCGTCAGGCCTCGAAAGGATTGCGATAGATTTTGAAATAATGCGGACCGCGAGCGCGAGGAGGACCGGGAATCAGCCAACCGAGTCATGTACATCCCTCGTCGTCCGGTTGGCGGGGTGCGCCAACCGATGATCGAAAGGAGGCCCCGACCTCGGGGCCTACACTGAAAATTGAATATTTTGTGATCAAAATTTCAATTTCTGGTCGCCCGACGGACGCCTGATGGAGAAACTTTCGACACTCACTCTGCCGTCGGCCGCGAGGTGACAATGCGAGTCGGCGAAAATCACATGCCATCGTCCGTGGTCACACACACACACACGCGCCGTAGGTCTGTTCCGGCAAAGGAGAAGACGTCAAAATCTCAGCCGACTCGGCGACGGAGTGAGGTGTCTAAGTGTATAAAGAGTTCACCGTGGCTTCCGGGCCACATGACAAATGTCGCCGTGGTACGGGTACGGGTGGACTAAATCCGAAACACCATAATCTCGGTGCACACCCGGAACGATCTTGCCGGCGAGCATACCGCGGGACCACATGAATACGCGACGCATAGACGATTGACAGACGGACGGTCGGCACGAAACAGCGCCTTCTTCTTTTTCTACCAACCAAAAAGGGCGTTGATTCGGATGTCTTCAGGGTGTGGGCCAAAGCCAATCTTCCGTAGTCTGCGCCCAAAATTGGCAGGCATCGCAACGAGTCCACGCGACACACTGAAATAGCAGACAGGAACACTCGATGTGTAGTATGATAAATTTCTGGACTCTCCCCAACTAGGATCGGCGCATTCTGTAGATAAATTGTATCAATTAAATAAAAAAATACTCGTTGCCTCGAGTGGGCACAAACTGAATGGTATTACTATTTCTCCGTTCCAGAGGGGTGTAGTTTGAACACGGATTGAAACTATTACTACCGTGCTGCCATTACGAATCCGGCCGGCTTCCACATTGAACGCAGAGTTCAACAATTGAGCCATACTTTGATTGGAATTCTCAACATAGTTCTCAACTGAGACCCCGGTACAACAGCTTATCCTCGGGACCACATCAGTTGGTTTCAAAACTGTTGGGTCGCCCAAAAAACTACGCGTTTCCAAACTTATGAAATTGACTCTACGTTGGTAACATAAAATAACTTTAAATTTAAATTTTATTTAATTTAAATTCACATTTTACGCGTTGTACATTTAAAAAGATTGGTCGATTTGTTAAGTAGGTGCGTAGATGGTTTTTCAAAGTCCTGTGGCTTGGCTCTTTGACAATCCTAAAAATTATGTCGCCCTAAGACTTGTTTCCGTAACTAATATTGGTGACCGTTTGCTAGACTTAAAATGAATAAAGATAACTATATAAAAACTAATGTAAGTCTATGAACATTGATTTCATTCTTAAACAATATTGCAGGGTTTGCTATTTGGCACCCTCGTGTACCGAAACGCAACACTTAATTCAAGCAGCTCTTGTTTTACAATAGTTTAGCTGTGTTGCAATTTAATTACAATATGCGCTCAAAAAGAGCCACAGACTTCATTGATTGAAAGATAGGTTTAGTTTCTATCTCATTGATTTTGATGCATTAACTAACTAGTGTCATTACCCATTGGAATATCATTTAAAAATTGAGAGGCTTCTACTAAATTGTAATGCGATTGACACGGTCACTAAATAAACATTTGCCACAAATTGCCTTCTCTCGAGGCGAAGCGTACTACTTTTGGAGCAACCTAATAAGTTCGATATAGAAAATATAAAAACTTACCACGCCGATGCTACAACTAAATACGCCACATTTTCAACCTATTCGCTCGATTCGATTTGCGCACAACAAACAGACAAGTGTAGCGCTGCACTACAAACATTTTGCCGAGCATACTTTTCAGAACCGTCACCGGGCGCGCGTAATGTAATTTTTATGACCCACCCCAGCGTTGAAGGCTGTTGAGTGGCGATGTTTGGATATCGGTCCCATATTTTCTAGAGGTCCCACCCCAGGTTTCATTCTGTTGCTTCCGCGACAAACGGCAGTGCACCCGGTATTCATTTCACACGCCTCCGTATGCCAACCGGTCTGGCCACCGGTATGTCATAAACAAACTGAAGATGGCGTAATGTGATTTGAAGGGGTTCCTGCGGGCGGCCCCCAATTGACCTATCCGTCGTGCGGGAGCGGATCGGCCCGAGGACATCGTTTGTGACATCAGGGTGCTGAGGTCTCAATCTTCACGCCACACGCCTTCTGCCGGCTGACGGGGTGCCAGGGGGGCTCCAAAATCACTGCATATCACTTGCACGGCGCGGCGCCAGGAAACCGGTACACACCAGTGCACCGGGCGAGACTAAATATTTGCACTAGCACTTTTGCGCGGAACACGGAAAATAGATTTGCGGCTTTTCGATTGAAAATGTGGTAAAGCACACCGCGGTACCGGGTACCGCGGAGACGGGATTTGAGGCTGAAGCGCAAAAAATACGGGCAAACACCTGCACCGCGGTGTGCATCCTTGCGATGCGCTCCGGTGGCGCTTCGTCCTTTGCAGACGATGAATTGGTTTTGGTTTCACCGGATTTCGTTCTTTTCTGTTTGGTTTAATTCACACGAGCGCTGTGGGAATCGGATAAGGCGGAAGCAACTGGATGTTAAAGTGACAGAGGGATTTAAGTCAGCTTCGAGCGTTCATTCAAATTTTCACTTATCGACAGCGGAGGGATTAATATTGGGAAA
Source organism: Anopheles cruzii (assembly GCF_943734635.1). Lineage (NCBI taxonomy): Eukaryota > Metazoa > Arthropoda > Insecta > Diptera > Culicidae > Anopheles > Anopheles cruzii. The sequence continues at coordinate 25,301,041 of NC_069144.1, forward strand.
TTCTGCCAAGAAAGCGACCACCTATGTTACATTTCAACGCTTATTGCCCGCTAAGCCCTTTCTTTTAAAGCTAGCTACACACTTAGACGTTAACACTTTCTTCTCAATGCTGAATGGACTAACATCTGGGTTTGCTTTCGTGTTACTGTTTCTCGTTGTTATTCTCAAAGCAAATTATATCTACCTCAATTCATCAACATCAACATTCATCAAATTCAGTGTCAAGACCAAGACTGTCTACGTTCTACGACCGTACGGTTCAGATCCTTTTTACGGACTGCTTCGAACTGTTTGTTACTGATTGGTCGCAAATGTTCCGTAATTTCGTTTATGTAAAAGTTGATCCCAGTTATCTTCGAGTATCTAATTTGCGATGCGAACCTTACTCGGAACACTGCTGTCGGTGATCTGAGCGTTCTTCTTGACTCTAACGTTGCTCTTAGCGATCGCACTGACGATTGATTGTCGATACAGCAAATTAACAAAACTTCAGGCGTTAGCAGCTCCCTGCCAACCGCTTTGATTGAATCTTGAACCAGTTTTGCTTTGTGTCTAGGCGCATTGTCATGGAGCCAAGCTAGCACACTGTGACTTCTGGCCCATTCTGGTCGGTTGTCGATCAATGTATGATTCAAATTGATCAATTGTTGTCAGTAGCGATCTGAATTAACGGTTTGACCAGGTTTTAGGAGCTTGTGGTAAACCACACCTTTCTGGTCCGTTCAGACACACAGTATTGTCTTTTTGCCGAATCGATATGGTTTTGCAGTCGAAGTTGATGGTTTTCCCGGACTGACCCATGATTTTCCTCATGAGACTGACCCATTTTGACCCATGTCTTTCGTTCAGTTCATGCGGCACTCATTTTCCAACTTTCTGGATCTTTCCCAGGGCCTTCAAACGTAGCGATATACTCCTTGCTTGTTAACTCAAAATCGCCATCCGCAAAATCCGATTTTATAGGTTTAGTAGCTGGTCTAAACCTAATATCAAACCATACCATAAAATATAACCTACAAAATTTCAGTATACTCAAGAGAGACGATCCACGCTTGTCGGATGTTGAGCTTCAGCTAGATATCAGATTTATCGATTGTCTAACGCCAAGCTACAATGTGAGAATGTGTACAAGTTTCGAGTGTCGAGCTGATTCGAGTAATTGATGACATTAAACTGCTATTACACGACGAAGTCATGGATAATGCATCGAATCTCGAGCTTCTCATCCCGCGGGACCGAAACGGGCCGAGAAAGTTCCAGAATGTTCCAGGAGTGCCGGTGCGTCTTCATTAACTCCATCGGCAACCCAAACGCCAAGTGAACTCCGTCCTCCGTCAATCCTGCGACTTTGCGCCTCGATTTGGGTCAAAATCGAACCAAGGGTCGTAATGAGGAGACGACTTTAATTGGTCCACGAACGAACAGGAACGGGAACCCGACCCACACACGCCAGGAATGACACTTCCAAATTGGCCGGCTCGATGGTTGCTGGCACTTCGCAACACCCACCTACCATCTACTTGCTCCGACAGTGCCAGGCACCTGCGAATCCCGACGAAGCCTGCCACGTATTCCATCAACCAGAACTCCGACAACCCCGGAAACGATCCTCGCGGCAAACTTTGTCCGTCCAACGACGACAGGGCCTCCTCCGAGGGAATGAATCATTGAGCGTGTCAGCAGCGACCGGTTTTCGTTGCGACCACCATCACACCATCTGGAGACGCTGGCTCTCTGCGCAGGTTCTCGTTCTGTACCTTCCACCGTGACCACCGCGACCCCGCGGCGGCGGGAGTGGGATTGCAAGTTTCACGAAAATTTTAAGTGACAGTTTGAAGAAGGGAGAAATATTAGTCCCGTGATGATTTAACGCCAACGGTTAACCAACTTTGCTCCGATACAACCCTTCGCCGAGCGGAAAGGAGCGGTGTAGGGCGGTGGTGGCAGCCGGGGGTGACCGGTAAACCAATAGAAACCTACCCGTACCCCGGACGGGCGAATCGGATCGGGGCGAATGGTGAAAAGTTCGCCACGAAACTTTGGTCCCGCCGGTTGTCGTAGTCGTAAGGTTTATGTCTTACGCTCGACTTCTTTCGTCCCCGTTCTGGTGTTGGTGGACGATGAGCGGCGCCGGTCTCCCCCGTGTATTAGGGCTAGGGCCTCCGGATAACAGCACCCATCCGGTCCAAGTTGACCCATTATTATTGGCTTTGCCGAGGTTTTCTTGCTCGCCCCGTTCAGGTCGGCTTGCAACGGCGCAACCGAGGCGCTACCTCCTTCTCGGCCAGGGGACGCCCGCACGACGGTCAGCGTTTCGTTCGACTCAGCCTTCGGCCCGGTCACACTCCGTGTGCTTTATTGCGCTTCAACGCCAAATTTAATTGAAATGAGATGATTAACGCCTGCGAAAAGGAGACAACTTCCGACGGCCGGCGACGACGGGAATGTTTCGCAAACGCCACCACCATCTGAAAAGAACCGAACGTTCAGGTGTTTCTCGAACGGCGTTCTTAGTCCGAAATTAAATCGCGCCTCATTGTTTTTTCTTTCCTTTCCGAATGCTTGGTGAATTTCGACACGATGGGGAAACGTTTACGGCATAATTGCAAAGCTGGGCGGTATTGGCCTAACATTTCGCAATTGATTGGCAGTTTGAAGGTTGAAAGGTAACCGTACAGCAAGAGAAACCTCAACTCTTTGTTGGTGGCAAAAATCGAGCAGTTTCGAGCCATTTCTAGTACATAGCGATTTTTTTTTTAGTTTTTAGCCAAAGCAAAAGCAATTATTAAATAGATTTGAACAACTTAACTAACCGAAACTGCTCGATTCTGCTCGGTTTTTTTAATTTTTTAACTAAGCACTGTAGGTCAAATGGAAACCATAGGACATCAACAATCTTTGAATACCCTCGGAGCAGTAGAGTAACATCACGATTCTACAAACGACTGGTGTAGTCGAGTACCGATCTCACCTACTTACCCTTTGAATTAGTTGTCTGCAAGCCTAGAATCTAGAAACTAGAATTGCTTGATCCTTTCATACAAACGGAGCGAATTATTTGTACATTACTTTTTCTATAATTACTCTTATAAGTAGTTTAAAAGAAATAGGTAGCAGAAATAGGTAGCAGAAAAGCTCTGGCGTATGACGACCACCATTGCGTCTACGACGCCGTACCTTCCGGGAAGCTAAACCAGTGCGGTTATCAAATCGATGGAAGCGAAACGCATTTACAATGTCCGCTAGGTAATGAAGTTACGGTCCCATTTCGCAGCACTGGACATAAACTTGACCATCGTAAGACCCCATAATAAGGCCGGTATCCGCCAGCAAGCCAACCGTTTTGTGGATTTGCACCAACAACGACGACGACCACGACGACTGGCAGCTCCATCCAGTAGAGAGGCAATTTTCTGGTAGCGCTTGCTGTTGTTGGCTGGTACAGGTACCTACCGACAGCGCCCCCACGACGGCTCCCCATAATGGCTTATGATGCACTGCTCATGTGGGAAATAAAATAAGATAATATCCTGACAGCAAATTAGGTTGATTTTGTTTGTCGCTTGCTCGCCCGGCTTCGGTGCGCCATCCAATTTTACCTGTTGTTGGGCTGGGACTGTGCTGTGACTGTGGGAGGGTCGGTAGAGACTGGAGAGCCCGCCCGTGGAGGAAAAGGAAAACTTTTGCAGTGCGGAAATTGCTCGAATAGACAGCACGATGCACGGCGCGCGGTACCACGGTGCTTCTCCCAGTGGCCTTCGAAATGATAACGGCTCAAGTGATGCTCCCAAGGAGCACATTATGTCCCTTAACTGCCTGCCTGTCTAGCGCCGTGGCTTAGAGCCGCTCCCAGGATCCTTCGGCGAGGTCCTTTCTTGCGCGAACGGTCCCACGGCTGCCGGGCTGCCGAGTAACTTCGGACGCGTCGTGGATATCTGTCGTGGCGATGGGCACACCGTGGCTTACTTTTATTCGCAACATTTTTCTGACACCTTCCGGCCCGGTTCGGTGGCGCACCACGATAAAACCGCCACCGCCAAGTAACTAGCGGGTAACTTTTGCGTAGTAAAACTTCCGCCGCAACGCTCCGGCTACCGGGTTTAATGGTTACAATTTATCTACCGGTAGTCACCGCTAACTAATGATCTTCCGGAATGAGACCCGGAGCCGGCACTACAAAACGACTCCGCTCGGTTAGCCACAAAACAAACCCGCGTTGGATCGCTGGCTGCAATCGGCTAGGCAAGGATTTTCGCACCGCACAATCCACCAGCGGCTCCCATCGCCGCATCATTTGTATCACCCTGTCCGCGCGATGATCCAGGCTCCGCGAACATATCTCCTCGGCGGAGATATGTTCGCGCGTCAATGCACTTGCACACTACGAGTCACCCGCGAAACGCCGAGCATTGGGCCCCGCGGGTGATTAATATTTATAGCCAGTGGATACGAACGGACTTTTAATTGGTTTCCACGTCACGGTTGGCAGTGCCACACTGTGAACACACTTAAGTGGCCAGAGTTACTAACTAAATAGCTGGAATGTTCTAAACCATCCAAACTGCGTGGCTTCGTTTTAAATGCAGGGTAAATAACAGTTGGTGCAATTGTCGAGTTTCTGTTCCTCAAACGGTTAATAATTCTTGCATCGTCGTTGAAATATTTACCTTACAGCTCTGGGTAATTGGGAGAGTGATCGATTTCTTTCGCGATTTAATTCAAACCTGAACTCTAGTAAAATTAACAGGAAAACATACATGTTAGAAAATAGCAATATTGGTTTTATTTCCTTGTTTTGTTCCAACAATTGTCCTGTCGGCAAATTGGCTATACTTAAGAAGATGTCTTAGAAAATCTTTCACAATATTCAAATTCCGTCAATTGGGTGCAATTATTAATTTAATTTTTCGTTCTATGATCTCGTACGACAATTGTTGCACTTGTGTAATAAAGCGCAAGGTAGCGAATCCCGAATCCAAAGTATTTCAAACAAATCATACGATGAAAGAAAATGTTTTTCATTTTTCATTTTCATTCTGCAGCTTTCCTCATTTTAAATTAATCTGATGTTTCAGTTTCATTGAATTTTATTGGCTTGCGTTGTAATATTTTTTTTATTATTGCTTAAAACTTCTTACAAGAACACAACACTTAAGTAACCTTTAAACAGACTTTAAAATACTTCACCATCCGCCTAGCGTTAACCGCGGGCCCTTTCACGAGAGCTTATCTCATTTGCGGTGTGATTGGAATAAGTTATCCGTCCCTCCGAGAAGCTATTTCAAAGTTTGTGGTACACTAAACACCCATGTAGGTTCCTTCTACACCAGGAAGTGCACAGCTGAGCCAAGAGTGCAAGAGCACCACAGAAGGGAGCCAACAAAAAAAGACGAACTAAACTCAACCCACAAAATTGCCCAAAATGAGTAAGCAGCCCGGCGGAACTGCATCAATGCCCGCGCGGCCAAAGCATTAGGCAAACTAAGCCACACGGCACTATCGGGCGCCACTAGCGGGCTGAGTATGCAAATACACTTTCCGCTTATCGCGGCGCAGGTGTAACTTTCGCCAAGTTTATTGCAAATTGAGATATCGCACCCCAGTGAGTGAGTGTGCGCGCCGTGGCGCTGGAAACCCCGGCGAAGACCCCCCGAACGCCAACGAAGGGGCCTCCACAGGTCCTTCGGGAAAGCGCATCGACGACGACGGTGTCGACATCGCCGAGGGCGCTCAGTAGTAAACTTGAGATATTTCCCTTGAAGCCAGTACAAACTCCAGTTCTGGCACATCCAGTGTAGTCCCTGCGACTCTGTGCTCCTTCTTTACCAACGGAACCAAGTCAGCGAAAGTTATTTGGCGGCCCCATAATTGCTTTGATATTTTCTCGCCAAGTTGATTTCTTTCCCGGCCGGGTGGCCCGGCCGGCGGTAGAGCTCGTATGTTGCGCTTAATTTATCCATTGCTTCACGGGCACCCGCACCCGGAAGCCGCCCGACAATGGGATTCGGCCTCGAGCCAACGGGCGTTTCTTTTTTTTTCGGTGAGACTTCTTTTGATCCTTACGCCTGGACGGCGGACGCCACAAGCTGGTGGAATGAAATTTCCCCTAAGAGCGTCAACGTTGGCGGCCGTCGACGTCGAGCTTAACCGAAACCTGATGAGTCTGCAACATCAAAATAATCGTCCTGGACTCTTTCGCGGGCGGGCGCACAAGTCAACTTCACTCTGCTTCCTAATTACGCGTAGCGCCCGGCGACACGCACCGCAGGAGTCTCGCGAACCTCGTGTGATGAACCACCATTACTGCCGAGGCTTACACACTTCCGTGGCCGGAAGGCCACAAACTCCAACGCAAACGCAAACTTTACGCACGCCTCCGTTTGTGTGCGTGCGGTTTCGTCAAACAATTAGAAGAATTATGATTGCACGGAGCGCAAGATTGCAAACACAGCAAGGACCCACCCACGGCACCCAGCGCGGTTGTTTGGCCGGAAACAATTGCTGAGGCTGAGCGCCGGAAGTCCCGGGCGTCCCGGGTGATGGTGTTAAACACGTTTCTCTACACGTGGACGAATAGCACCGGGCCGTTGGGTGTGTTATGTTGCGCATTGTTTCGGGTTGCTTACTTTTGCTCTCACTCTGCCCTCAAAGTGATTCTCCTTAGGGACAATTTACGGATGGTTCCGGAAATTCCAAGAACTTTGAAAATACATTATTACCAGAGGGCGCCCGAAGGGCTACACGCATGTTTGATGAGGTTTTCAAGCCATATTTATTGGTTGGCAAATAGAGAGAGAGAGAACAGATTACGAGTACCGACAGATTCTTTGCATGTAGATGTAGCTAATTGTGCATTTTTAGCGGCTCGCCAAACAAACAAAAACGGAAACGTTAGGAAGCGGTATGAAGCTTCTTACTGAAACGTTTGTTATGTCACCTCTTTTTCATTTATTTACTTTTTTATTTATTGTATATTTATTATCCAGCTTAAGCAATGCTATGAAAATATTGTAGACAGTATTATCCGAAACGCAAATCGGTGATGCTTCACTTTCCGAAGACATTTCCCAGAAGGTATCAATGTAACAGTTAACACTATGAAGTGACTTTAATTGACATTCAACCTTCTCCCTCTAAAGTCCCATTGGCAAGAGCGAAAATCATTTGAATGCACTACCGACTACTGGCAACCGCTTAAGTGGTGCCAATCGAATGCATTACGGCCTTGATGTTCGACTGCTTCCGACCACACCGCATCTTCATCGCAGCGCATCAGTGTAGTACCACTCAACAAGTGTCTGACAATTGCAATAATCATTCAATTCATTACCGCAAACAGCAACAAGACAAGAGAGCCTCGCACGTACCCCGCACGTAAATCAAGGCCAACCGTGGTCCTGTGTACCGATGGCTCGTGACACTATTTGCATAAGAACCGCTCTCCTACGTCGTGGCTCTCCGTGGCCCGCAGAGATGTTAATCTGACCTAATCTAGGGTAAATTTCGTGCCCATAAATTATGCGCCGACACATCACCGGAACCCGGTCCAGACATCGGAACCTTCCGCTCCGGAGCGCTGGCAGCGCGCTGTATTGTATCGCTATCGATCAAATTTTCATTTCATTATCGCTTTTTCCACCATAACGTGTCCATTAATTATTCAAATCGAGTGTCTTAATTCCGAAATTGCACATGATTCGAAAGGGGCCGTGAAAGGCCGTCGGCTGTAGTATCGGTGGTACGGCCGGATCTGGACGGCTTACCGAGATGGTGGTTACAGAGCAGAAATCTTGTCTGGTTGCTGTCTGTCAGAGATATAGAAAACTGTACTCTTTCGTTCTCCGTCTGTCGTATCTTTATCGACGTCGACAATATCGCTCGCACAAAAAACAATAGAAACCGGGAGTCTCCCTCCCCAGTGTTGATTAAAAATTGATACCAGTTTGCCTTAATTACCGCTAAGCAGACTTTATTAAAGCCGCCGGCTGAGCGGGAAAGTGCCACCGGCTCTTTCCGGGAGTTTGTTTTGTTGCCACCGTTGTTTGCTCCATTCTTTCAGGGTGTTTTATTTCCCACCCCCGCAACATGTTGTCCAGCGCCCAGCAGCACAGGGAGTGCAGCGTCTAGGATCGGTAGGACCGAGCTAGCTAAGTGTGGCGCAGATGCTGGAACCCTAGCCGGAACCTGCACCTGCAGCAACAGCACCTGCACCGGTTGGTACTTAAGCATACATTATGCATAGTGCACCACGCCCCGGCAAGGTGCACCGCGGGCCCGGCGAGCTCTGGCAATAATCCTGGCCTTTAAAAAAGGCGAACCCAAGTACTGCGCCACTGCCGCAAAGCCGACAGACCAAAGCGACCCAGCGGCCCCATCTCAAGAGCGCAGGGTGCGCCGTTAATGCAGCGCCATTTGTCGAAGCAGTAAGTGATGGTTTGTTGCACTGTGCCAGCCGGGTCCAGGGACTGCACTCGGTTGCTGCAATTATAATTGGTCGGGGGTCTGTCTTCCGCTGGACGTGGAATAAATCTTTCGCATCCAGTCGACCAAGCCCACCGATTAACTACTGCATCCCACGTAATTAATCATGCGTCCACTGGAGCTGATGTCCTGATGTGGGCTCGATTCTCGAGTAACGGCAGCGGCAAAAAAACACGGACCGAGAGCAACCTGTGACAAACACAGACACGCACGCCCCGAAAAGGAATAAAATAAAGCAAACAAAAAACTAATACACTCTCTCGCCGGTGGGCTACATAAATCAATTCGCACACAAACAGCCGGGCCCGGGCGCAAATAAATCGCACCACAATCGGGTCGAGCCAGGTCGAGATTTGGAGTTTCCCAAAAAAAATCGCCAAACCCCGCGGCGAACCAAAATTTATGTTTCCGTCCGCGGCATCCGGGTTGAAACAATTCGCACTTCATCTGCCGCCAGTTCCGCCGGGGTGGATAAAAATTATAGCACCACCAGACCAGAAGGAGGCGCCACCAGAGCGCGGCCAAAACCGCGAAACGAGCACCAACCAACCAACACCGCCGCAACGCGATTCAAATTCGCGCGCGCGGCATTTGATTTGTGTGTTGCTTTGAAGCGCGACCTGGCCCGAAAAGGAAGTCAATCCTGCCCAGTGTGTGTATGTGTGTGTGTACACATACCACTCAAGACTATACTTATGCACGGAGTGAATTGTGAGTTGCTCAGCTCACCCTAACAGCAACCCCATACATTGCATACATTTAGGCGCGCCTGTCACCACATCCGTTTAAGGGGGGGATTTCAGTGCTAGGGGACGGAAAAAAGCGCAACGAGTGCTTACGATCACGGTCTGTGTGTGTGTGTTTGAATGTGTGAGTGAGAGTGCGTGTGTGTTGATTTACGAAATTGAATTACCTTTCAAATTCCAAAGGCCACCGTTAATCCTATCAATCAATCGCCAATTCGATCCGAATCCACTGCGCGCCCTATTTGTTTAACTCTGTGTGTTTGTGTAAGTAAGCAAGGAAAACGTAGAGGGGAAAGAAGCGAAAATGAAAAACATTGGCATAACCACCACGGCGAACAGGCTTCCGGCTTCGGAAATCGATCGGAAAGCAAGAAACTCGACGGAAAGGGTTGAGCCTTGGGTTGGAGCGCGCTGGAGCGCAGGAAAGACGAACTTTTCCACACACCCACACACACACACAACCAGACAGCCTGCCGCCCTCCAACACATGGTCGTTCATTCCTTAAAATCCTGTCCCGGCCCGGCCGGGTACAGCGAAAAGTTTTCCAATAAAATAACGTTCGAGCAAATTGAAATGTTTTCGAACTCGTAATTTAACGGATCGGATCGGCACTGGTGCCGGTGCCGAGCATGAGGTCGACGTTACGGCCAGCGGCCAAAATCCGTCACATCGAAAAACATTACATCCCCATCCCCAGTTCGGTGCCCCGGAGTCCAACCACCCAGCCAGCCACCCAGCCAGCCAGCCAGCCACCAACTCGACTAATGTGTTGCGAAAATTTACTTTCCAAACACCCGACCCCAGGAGCGTGTGTGACAGAAAGAGAAAGAGAGAGCGAGAGAGAGAGAGATTGTAATCAGCTTTAAACGAGGACGAAATTGGTGCACAAAAAGGAGGTGCTGCCAACATAAACACACGATGAGGCAACTTTAGCACACCGGTGCGCTACGTCATCAATAAAGCATTAAGGGCAGAGCGCACTCTGCGAGGCAGAAAATCAATGTATGTTGTATGTTGTATTTAAACAAAAAAAAACAGCAACATGCGGCAACCACATACCACGAGGGCGTAAATATTTTAAGCACTTTTTCGGTCGGTTCGTTGGTTTCTGCTTTACTTCACGCTCCGCTCCCGGCATCGGCATCGCTTAGGGGGAGTTTGATGGCTTTTCGATTCAATCGGTCCAGGGGAAGCCAAAGAAATGCCTAAATGTTTAATGAATGAGCGCACATACGTGGGGACGGGACACGTTATTTTAAAGCCAATTGTCACCTCACTAAAGTTAATAACCGGCGGTGATAATTGGAATTGAAAACAGCAGGACAGTAATCCTTTCCATTTGCAATGAACGCTCCTCGACGACCTACAGACGTTCACAAACCTTTAATTTGGGTTTTGAGTTTAATCAGTTTGCTTTTTCAGGTTTTACATTCCGTCATGCCAGCGGATCAACCGATAAATCCGTCAAAATTTATTACATTTTAGAGCGTGTTGAATTGGCAATACAGAAGTCCTTGTCAATATTATCTCGTTAGACGTTAGACGTTAGAAAGACTCGTCCTATCGTTCCTATAGCGGCGTAAGCAAAGTGACAGACATGCAAGCAAAAGGGAACTTCAATCCGGGCATTTCCATTTTTCGGATTATGTCATTTCTTGCTTTTGGCTGAAGTTCTTCCTTCGAAAGTTTGCAAGCGCGATCTTTTACTTTTCAATACCTTCCAATAAACCCATGGATTCCTAACGAGAGTATGCTTATAACTCAAAAACTATTTATTCTAAATTTATTACATCCCAGTCCTAAGTCAAGTGAATACGGTGGTTGCGGAACGATGTGGATCGAATTGATGCAAAACGTTTTTGGCACGTTTATGGCACCAATCGACATTTCCATTTCTAAGGGGACTGTCAATCGACTATTTCGGAGGAACAATTCATTGATTTTATTGACACGTAGCTCATCCCTTCATGTTGATGGTCGTCCTGGCTATTACATATCACAATTACAAATAAGTCTAAAATCAAAATTCTCCTTACTTTTTGGCCACACTGTTAATTTACTACTGTTACTCCAACGAAAGTCATTTTCAAATAAATTTAAATCAAATGTCGAATGCTTTCATGTTTACACTGAGGCACTTCAGAGCGTGCAACGAGATGTACTACATCGCCACCGATCGACGTGGCAAACTATCGTCAAGATGGATGAGAGTTTAAATTTTTTTCTTCCCACACAAACCTGGCACCAGTTGATGCAACAGGTTTGCTACTCCCTCTGCATCGTTGCAAGTCCCAAAGCAAGGAAAAGCTTTCAAACACCAACCAGAAGCCACACCGTGAGCCGTAGAATCAATGTTCATTAGGACTGGCAAAGATCCCTCGACAGTGCACATTACTACTAGTGATTGTCGTCGACCAATGACAGGACGAGAGGCTGTTTGTCCACCCTACAGAGCCGCGAAACGAAGTAAAGTGCAGCGTCTCAGCGCTTAGACACGGGCAGCGTATTGTAAACGCAATTAACCTCACAAACGATGCAACTCCGGTGTGTGTTGGGTTTGTCAGTTCATAGAACATCGTGGCGTTCGGGCTCTGACGATGTCTCAGAATTTCGGTACGCGACCGTTCTCTAGTGCTTGGTGAAATTAAAATGTGTCCCAGAGAGTGCTGTGCGCCTGTAGCCCCATAAAGTAGGGTTCATTGAAAAACATACGTTCACATTTGGTAGCGCAGTTTACTCGGGTACTCTACTTGAACCAGGTATGCGCCGTATGTTGCCGCCGGATCTACTCTCTACTTGATGATGGGACTCACCCGCGAGGGCTCATAGGTGCGGACTTTACTGAGTCGTTTTCGAAAATAAAAGCAATGTCAAAACAACCAGCTATTACTGTGGTACTGTCTTTGTTATCAGACGTTGGTTGAGGACGATTTAATGAACAAGGGCAGAAAACAATGGCAATGAAGCAGCAAACATTCCCACGCAGACAGCATCTGAACTCATTTTGAGTCGTCGGGTAGAGTCGAATTGTAGAGGCAAAGCCACAGTACCAAGGTATAAACCATGTTTTCGAACATATGTTCCATTGTTTGTTGATAATCGGGAAACTTCAGAAAACAGTACTCTAACGTCAAGTCAATTTAGATACAACAAACTACTCGTTCGTATAGAAACGATGGCCCGCATCGTGTGACCAAACAATTGTTAAACTGAGGCGTCGAAAAAAATGAAAAACCACTCCCGTTCTTTGCCGATTTTCCCGATTAGCTTTTCCGCCCGGCTAAATTACCAATTTGACCTCTCCAAACAGCACGCGGGCGAACAGATGGAAAAACTGCAACCGCATGCAACAGACCTTCCTGTCAAGAGCGAAACGAAGTTCAACCAACCGACACGGAAAGTTTTCGTGTCCGGCCGATGGGTAGCGTAGCCCTCCAACCAGGGCCCCCCAAACTGGCACAGTGTGACAAACACACCAAGTTTGCCGATCTAAGTTGTCTAGTCATAAAAGGACAGACAGACAGGGAGTGCTGCAAAGAATTTGCTCAACGACGCAAACCCAAGAGTTAACTTCAGAACTGAAAATGATGGTAAAACAACAACAACGGCCCGATCCGTTTTCTTCTAAGATTAGAAAACAACATAAAAAGGAGTTCGTAGAACGACGCTGCACCGATTAATCGATTTCTAAGCGAAACACGTCAGTTCGAGCCCTGATAATTGCATCAACTTGAGTGCAAAACATTGAGTTGGTGAATGATACGACTCTGGTTGTTCTAATAATAATAAATAAATAATAATAACAAAAACTATGTCTATGTCGGCTTCTATCTATTTCTGGAATATCATCGGCAGTACCTTGTCCAATGTTCCAATGGTCGTTTGCGCGACATTCATCCTTCCTGGCTGTGGCGTTTCTCGAAAAGTTTCAGTTCAGGTCTCAAGTTTTGCAGTGCCCCACCAAGCTCCGGCTCCGTCTGGTGGGCCAGGGATGGCCGGAGCACCGACGAACAACCCAAAAAGCCGGCAGTAAATAATGACTAGATTGTTTTTTTTTACGTCTCCGCACGGCGAAGATGCGGAACACGTCACGAACACTCACGAGCAAGAACACTGCGCCAATCAGAACTGGCTCCGGGTACAGGGCTGCAGTTGGAGTCAACGAAATCAACAGCAACAGCATCATGTGCCGGGGAACCACTCCAAAAACCCGCCGTTGCGATAAGAAAGACGCCACGCTACGGAAACATTATGGCAACACATGCAACACACAGAACCCGTTCCTGCTGCCTGCCTGTCCCGGACGGCCCCCCTAATCCTGCCCCCCGGTGGGGACGGGGTGCTGCCGGAACGAACGGACGGACGGAGTTTATAATTTGATAAAAAGTCAACGATAAATTAACGTCCGCTTTTGACGTTGCTGAAATGAATCTCAAGCGATTCCCCGGACCAGTGCGAGTCTCTGTGCGGGACGAGGAACACCGATGCCACCGTTTAGCTCGATTGACCTCACGTCCCCCGCCAAACGGTGGCACCCCCGCTGGTGGTCTTCCAGCGGCCCCACAAATCCGTACCATCGTCTGCTAAGCTTGCTGCTGCTGCTGCTGGATGATGCACTTTGGCTAATGCTGGTGAGCGTTTTATAGAGCCGATGGTAGAGGTAGAGAGCTTGAAGCGAAATTAGTCTCACTTCCCGCATTCACCGACCACAGCTGCTGCACTGCCGCAGAGCTTTACACAGATTCGGGTTGTGCCGGCCGGTGCTCGGCCGAGAAAAATTCCTCTCACTTCATAAATAGCTTCGAATCTAATGGGGATGTGTTTTGCCTTCAGCCATCAGAGTCCGGGGAATGGAAAACCACCAACACCGAAACCCTTAACCGGCACCAGCTTGCTCTGGAATCAGCCGCTTCCTGCCACCCGCCTGCCCGGAACTCATCTGCAGCATCCATAGCTTGTTCGGGTCGCCGGACCGGACCAGAAGGATTAGTCGTCATGGTTGTGGTGCACAAGCGCGCACAAGATTCGCCGTCCCGTGCTCCCATCGATAACAATCAGTGACTTTTGAATTATTTTACTGGCTTTATCCGCTTAGAGAAAGTAATAAGTCTCCCTGGTGTACCACACGAGAGTACCGGGCCATGGTCGGACCATAATTTGGACTCCAGCACCACCAGACTGCTGGGGTGTTATGGGTTGCTTTACTCGCTTTTTATTCAGACCCGTGCTCAGACCCCCTCCGGTCGGAGTCGGCTCGCCGGGACCGAACACTTTGAATGTAACAGTTTGGACCGAGATGGGTGAGGCGCTTCTAGAAGGAACTACCGTCAGTGGGAATTTCGACCGGGTGGACGGGAAAGAAATGCTGATCGGTCGCAAACTGACCCTGACCATCTATCAAGATTATGCACCACGGTGTAGGTACGTAAATTGCTTGTCTAAATGTATAACCGGCTCCAACCGACTGGCAGGAGTTGGGAAGTCGAAAGACATTTCAATTAGAAATTGTTGTGGATAGCGTTGCCGTTGTTTAGCACTGCCACAGAAGCCCGAGCAGGTGATAAGCTGAACAGCATCATTGAAACATATTTTCTACTCTCCATTTGGTTAGATAATAGGTTGGACTATGTACACGGGGTACATTTTCGTATCCGGAATCGCGCATCTGATGCTCCATAAATAGTTAGGTAAGTTCTTGTGAGGTTGTCCGAAATTCGACTTGAAGTGGGATTGGAAAGCCCTTCAAACCCCTGACTGAAACCTGGTGATAGGTCTTTGCAACACCCTGGCTGCTTGATTGCAAACCACAACCGTTTCCCGTTCTCGAAAATCTGGATTCGTTAGCCAAATCTTGTATCTCACTGCTGAAATGGGTGGACCATCTCTATCGGGCAATGTTGTGTACATCCTCGTCCCCGGAGGGCTCCTACAATCAAGCGGCGGTCAGAAAGCGGAGCTCATCAACATATCAAAGAGGAGGTTTACCCTCGGATTCTGGGAACTGATTCCCTATCGTCAGAATGGGCCCCGGTCCGGAAGCTGTTCTTCATCTTAAGCAGCAGCTTCGACACGCTACTCATCTGGGTAGCGACCTATAGTGTTAGTGTTAATTTAACTAGCAGGGCCGCGGCACAGAAAGCATGGAACTAAATTTAAAGCTTCATAGACCGAATGTTTTGAAAGGGATTTCAATGATAGGACTTACCTGAATGATTTATGATAATGTATTTACTAATTACGCTATACACGTATCATCGTACAGTCAAACATTAACAATATGCATGGCTAAGATATGTCACTACTTTGCTACACAATTTCGATACCACTAGTTACTATTCGTCACATCAGTCTGGTCCACTGTAATTTGACACTCCGCTCGATTAAACATAAGAACCACGGAACACCTCAAACCCTAGCCAATCGAGGTAATGGCTAACGTTCGTGTAGACCCCAGGCACACCTTGCTTTCCACAGCTGAGCCACCCGAAGCTGGTGATACCGGCCAAGTACCACACACCGTCCAGGGACTCCATCAGTGGACCGCCGGAGTCTCCGTGGCACGTGTCTTGGCCCTCGATTCCTCCTGCACAAATGTGACCCTCGCCGATTCCGTTGTCATCGGGCACGGGGTACGCCTTCCGGCACCGTTCCTTATCGAACTGGTTTAGCTGGATCTTCTGCAGCACATGTGTCATGCTGTCCGATTCTGTACGAAAAAACGAAAAAGAAAAATTTGTCAATCTAAACCAGTGACAGTCGACACGATCGTCACACCAACCTGCCGAAGTAGCACCCCATCCAGCCGCCATATACTCCGCAGGGGCGTCTTCGACTAAACTTCGTGGCAAACAAATCGGTGCTACGAACTCATTCAACTCCACCTCTCCGACCAACTCGATGAGGGCAATATCATGCAGATGGGCCGCCACATTGACCGCGTACTCGGGATACAGCGTAGCGCGGACAACTTGATAGTCCTTGCGACAGACCCGCCGGTCACCGACGCTCTTGCAATCGCTTCTTCCCCGATGGTTCTTGAAGTTCCACTCGCCCAACCGCACGGAGTCACTGGAAGAGATTGACGAAGATCAGTTAACGAACGCACGATTTGGGACTGGCCCGACTCACAGAACTTGGAATTTTTTCTTCGCCGCCGTAAAACAGTGAGCCGCCGACAGCACGAATCGGCGGTTAATAAGTGAACCGGCACAAGACATGTACAGCTTGCCGTTCCGGGCCCGAAACCGTAACAGGGCCAGCCACGGGAATTCGGCGATCACGCTGTTATCGCCACCGTAGATCCGGGTTCCGAAGCCCACCATGGGGCCACAGTTGGGCTCGCTCAAGAGACGCGGACAGCACACCAACAACGGATCGGTTTCGTTCGTAGCGCTACACTTCAGGCCCTCCAGGTAGTCGGTGTCTTGAAAGCGGTGCGATGGCATGGCGATGAAATCCCTCACATACATACAGTTGCGCACCGGAACACACACTCCCGGTGCGCCTTTCGGAGTGCTACAAGCTGACGAAGCGTGCACTGAAACCGACCACAACGTCGGACAGATCACCAGCAGCAGCAGCAGCAGCGGGTTCGTTCGATCCGCCATCTCGTTGATAGGAGTGCGCGTGGAACACAATCAATGAGACTTCACTAACACTGCCTATCGCTACGACTGCTGATTGTGGACTGGCGAGATGAGTGATCGTGTATACCAATCAAGCGCAGCTCTGCTTTGATGAATCAGCGATAATACGCACTCAGAGTTCCATTTGTTTGGCCTTGTCTGGCTAGCGAGCCGCTGACACTCGCTCGTAAAAATAAATTAAAATATTGAAAACTGATTTTCATGACCGTTCCTTATCGAACTGGCTTAGCTGGATCTTCTGCAGCGCAACTGGGCAATATAGTTCAGGAACTGCATAAAAATTCATTTCTTTGAAAATTCTTTTAAAAAGTAAAGAAAAGAAAAGGTCAATAATGAAACATAAAAATATAAATGAATAACAAAACATACGAAACGACTAGTAAAAAAACGGTGAAAAAAAACAAGAACATGCACAACAAAAAGTAGCACAAACAAAGTACAGCTGAACCTCCCAGAAATCACGAATACGTATCGTCAGGAGATGAAACACCGTATGCATAATAACAGTTGCAGCACATTTACCGCTAGTTAAATGTAACAATGTATGGCAAATTAACGGAATAATTTTAATTTTAATTTTTAAATTTTAACACCAAACGTCTCAGTCAAAAACAGTTTAACATGCTTAAACATGCCGATAGAAAAGCACACGTTTGACCATCTCGATCCGGCAAACTCTCGTTAGCGAGCTCATGGTACTTCCCTTTGGATCCCTCTCGTGCTACGAGTTCAACACAAATTTGCATACATCTGAGACCATGTTTTAATTAAAACTTAATTGTTACGGTACGTCGCAGAAAAAAGGCCTGCAGATCGTAGAGCCCGTAAAAAATTGATTACGAAAAAAAGGCAAACCTCCGAATCATAAGCCAAAGCCGCTAGAGAGAGAGAGACAGAGAGGGAGAGTTCATACGACTCACACCGGCCACCATCACCGGCGCCCATCTGTCTTCATCATTTTTGAGAAAAATTCACCCTTCTATGGAAGGATGGTGTCCACTTAGGCCACGTGCACATGCTTTCGGCACGCTTCTCCGTGTGTCCTGGAAGTCCTAGGTAGGCAAGGTCCCCGACGAGAACGGCGTCTTCTTTCCTCGGTTCCGGTGCAGCACGGATTGACCTGTCAGCAGGACCAGCAGTACAAGTGGTTTGCGGTAATTTGTGGAACCCCTTTTTCGGCCACTCTCCGGATCCGGTCTGGTCTCACCAGGCGCAAAGTATAAGACCGACATGGTCCAGCCCTGCACGGGCTCCGTTTATCTCATCGAGTGGAACCCCTTTTGCCTAAACACGGCCACGGCCCATTGCCGGGCGTCCAATCATGTTTTAATTCAACTTTATCCCTTGTTAATTGGAACGAACCTAACGATATTTTTCGAGCAGTACGCTTTTTTCGCCCTCTTTCTATCTCTCTCTCTCCCTCTCTCTCTCCCTCTGTATCTATCTCTCTGGCATTCATCGCCTTGGCATCCTTTTAGGAATTTTCGCTTGGACGCTGCAGTTTTTTTGCTCCAAAGTCTCGGCTTTTGGCTTCAATCACCGATAGGGATTAACGGTAACGGCAAAGTACTGTCGATCCGGCGATCCGAGTAGCCGCAATGAGCTACAATGAAGAAAAAAACGTCGGGAACAAGCTAACAGCAGAATAGTTCGCCCTTATACATGCCAACGATGACCATCAATTTATGAAACATCATTGAAAGTTGTTGGACGGCCCTTTTTCCGTGTTATGGACTAGCGTCAGAAAAAGGAAACGATCCTTACGATCGGTGGAATCGGTACATCGACCGAACTCACCACTGCCAACGAACGTGTGTAGTAATGCAACTATTCTTCGTTAGGTGAGATTGACCGTTAGTTAATTGAGATTGAAGAGTTTTCGGGCTTACGTTATAGTTTGTTTTGTATCCGCGATATTGAACACATACCTAAGTGCGGATTTCGAAGGAACTAAAATTCGATTGAGTTTGTTCTGGGATGTAAGGGCTACTGGAAAGTTTTGTCCGTGTTTTGTGTAGAAAAGCTCATATGGTAAAATGGTGCCTTATGGTAAAAGATTGGTCATTTTGGGTAATCAATCAATTTTTGAAAGCTGTTTAGCTTGGACAAGATTTGGCTCATCGTCGATTTTTGTGTACTCCACAAACAACAAACAAGTAAAATTGGAAACTAGTGTTATGAATTGTTGTTATTAAAACGAACCAAAGTTCTAGATAGCATATTCATTTGTACAAATATTTATTGCCGAAAGGGTTCCATTCGACGCAAACACATTGGGTCAACTCGAGTAGTAAATGTGAATTCTATAATGATGAAGTAGTTTTGGGTATATGCTCAAAAAGGTAACAGCATTTTACTACCATTGCCATAAGCATTACGTAATAAAGTTTTCGCGTTAATGCTTCTAAGTTATCCTATCAGGCTACCGAGTGATGAATATCTTTCACGTGATACTACACAACATGCCCATATTTCTGTGTTTTATCCGCTCACTTTTCCGCGTATCATAACCATGCTGAAGAACATGTTGTTAAGTTGAACCATTTCAATGAATCATGCAAAATTGGGTGGCACGAGATGAACAAAGGACAGTTGTAAGCGGGACAACATTTTTCCTGCTTTATTGTGATTCTTTTCCGTAATCTTCCCATTCATTGACACACCTCTGGCAACAAAGTGCAACAAAAGGGTAACAATTTGCTCAACGAAATTATATCCGTGCCCGTAGAGCATCCTTTACCCTGGCCCCAAAAGTCACACATCCTTTGGCGACCAATCATGCGGAGGAGATACTTCGCGATTCTGCGTAGGCCTCGAAAGTTCGTTGTTTATTCAAAGCACAAAGCATTCGACGTTTATGATTTAAATATGAGCAGATTGCATTGTTCGGTAAGGTTCCATGGCCATTAGTCGCTGGTCGCATCATCAAAAGGAAGTTCGCTCGGCACAGTAAGTTGAACCACCTAAAATTCCCCGTGCCATTGTGCCGTGTAAGCATAATCTTCCCAACCTGGACCGCCAAGCATTATCTTGGCGGTGTGTAGATTATGCTGCCTGTGCTTCGCAGTGGCATGAGAAGTTGTGAATTTACCCAAGTAGATATTTGTCCCGTGCGCTCGTACCAGGTGCACATTACACCAAACAATAGAATCGAGCAATGTCGACACAAAGGCATGGTTTGTTTGCCAAAACAATGCCCATGCCATGTTGGACTAAATGTGATACACGAAGCTCTCTGGCAATCTATTCTGTACGGCGCTTCATTCAAGTCATGCTGTAAGAATTTGTTGAAGGACAAAATGTGAGAGTAATGTTCTCAATAAATGAATGCGGTACTTCTCGTGCAGCTTACTCTCAGCTGAATGTACTGTTGACGATAATACGTATCGGTAAATCGTTCGTGTATCGGTAAAAACGAGACGCGGATAATGATGCCGCAGATGATGGGACAGTGTTGCCATAGTCAGATGGGGCGAAACTTGTGCGTAACTATTATATAAATGTGTTTGTAAAATAATGTGTAAAATTAACTAAGTTTCACCAAGAGTATTGTTATACCCATCCAATAACGCTGGAGTAGTTCGATAAATAACACCTAAAAGAATACTTTCAATTTGACACTTCTTTTAATTGTGCTCTAAGAAAATAGTTCCCACCGTTTTTCCGGTACGTTGTCGGTGATCGTGGCAAATAGTCCATTTCCACCCAAGGATAATGGGCGCACAGAGATTGAAGCCAACCGGATTTTTACTTGGCACCAAAACGAACAAACGAAGAAAAACCTGTTCCCAGACGGTCACGAAGTGTGAATAATTTCTTCCGTTTCATGGGCGCGTTCATTTGCCTGTCTCGGTGTCTGGCACTACATTATCCATAAACCTTACAAAATGCAATATTTTCCGCAGATTACGTGACCCGTTCGCCATTGCCCGATGAAGCGGCATTTAGGCAAAAGAGAAAGACACCGGAACCGAACAAACATTAAAAAAGCTGCTGTGAAATCGGAATATTAACCTGGGCGATGTAATGAATGAGTAAAAGTATTTCGCAAACCTCCACACACAGCGCCCTTTTGGGGCCCCTTGGTGTGAAATGGTTCAGCGAAACCTACGCTGCGCGCGAAAGTCCCTGACCCCGGGGGTCCTGGGCCAGGGACCAAACCAAGCGCAAAGAAAACACGCTCCAAGCGGAGCGCCGGCCCACGCCACGGCAAGTAGAAAATTGCCTCATTTAAATGTGTCTACAGCTTGGATTTGAATAATTTATTTTCCACCGTCGACGAGGACTTGAATAATTACAAAGCACGGCCGCACGTAATCAGCCCCGTGCAGCCCCTCAACAGCCGGGGCCCTGCTCCGAGCCGGCCCCAGGAGTGGCCGGAAAGCTGGAGTATTCGATATTACAACAAGTACCTCATCAGACGCTGAGCTTCCACCGTCACAGCCGCCACCCACTCTCCGGTCAGACTTTGTATCCCTTCTCCGTTTTTATTCGCCTCTTTCGCCAGCGCGTTTGGCAGGCAATACTTAATTTCTTCACTCCCCAATCCATCGAGACATTCCGATTTTGGTGCCACCTCCATCGCCGCCGAGGTGCTTCGACGTTTCTTTGCCATTTTTCGCCATCATCATCACGTGCGCTATCGCTATCGACGGGAGAAAATGCGTCTCATCAGCAGAGCACACTTCCGGTTGCGACGGATTTGTTGGGCGAGAAGGCGCGGGCCTCGAAGGGCCCGCGAGGGCCCAAGAAATAGAGATCGCACCGGAAATTCCTGTTATGAACGAATGAATTAACACGTTCGCAATCGCGCCCCAATCCGTTTCCGGTGGCAGTAGCGAACATGAATGAAATCCTCCAGCACCTTCGTTCGTTAGCTCGCCAACAAATCGTGCTGCGAATGGTTAGCTACAAAATATGCTCATGATGCACCGCAGGTGGAGCGATACGATGAACATAAGGAATAGTATAAATAGTGTGATGCAAAGTGAAAGATTGCTGTTTTGAACATTTAATTGAATGACTTAATTTAGAGAAAAGGCGTATGGTTTTCGAACAAATCATTTAACCGTATTGATTACCCGATGAAGTTTTTAGAATTTTATCAGTAACAGAAGCTTAGATTTAAAAACGTAACTCCAATTCAGGTAACCAACACCAAACTATCCTTGATTACTATTTTTAAGCCTTTATTACATTTATTGTAAGCTTGTTTATTTGTTGGACGTGTATTGAAACGGATCGAACCAAATATGTTTGAATATTGTATATGATAAATAATTATTATTCGTTTGCTATGGTAAATTGCTTACTCAATTTAACAGTATAGTAATCTTCATCATCATCAGCACTTTTGTTGATTTAACTAAAAAATCATCAAAGCTTCGTTTGACCATCCATAAAATGGTTGCTTATATTGGAGTCACTTAACTCGTGCTACAAATTAGACTATTTGGGTCAAATATTCAGGTAAACTATCAGCGTCAAAGTACGGTGCTTGGCTGCAAGAATCGTGGCTAAAGGCACGTGGCAAAGAAACAAAGAAGAATCACAATCCTTGTAATCAAGTCGAGAAAATATTAAATAAAAGCACCGGCACCGAAGCTCTTACGCTTCGATAAAATCAAACTTTCAACAATTCGCTGTCTTTGATTTTTTTCTTGCTCAAACGAATCCGTAAGGGGCAACGGCATACCAAAAAAACGGCAGCGTAAAGCGATGTACATTCTGGAAATCATAGAACGCTTCTTCCGCGATCGCCGATCCGCAGCCCGAGCATCTCTGGAATACGGTTTGCGTAAATATGAACGAACTAATTACAACACGATTATGATGCTATAAATCAGCAACGCCAGCAGCATCAACGAAATTAAGATAATGGCGGCGCAGCTCGCTGGGCGAAGACGAAAGACTAAAAGGAACGGGGCGGGCCAACAAAGTAAAACACCGTAAGGTGGATGCCGCCGCTGCCGTAGCATTAGAGAGGATGAAAGAAACATTAAACAAAACCGAGGATGGGGCCAGGCAGGATATGGAACCATGGCCACCGTCACGGCGCAGCGCAGCCCTGACTTCGGTCCGGAAGCGAAAGGTCGATTGCTTAATAGGCAACCGGAAGGAGCGATAAAAAAGGGGTTAACAATCAAGCGCCGGTTGCCGGTGGTTTTTTTTTTTTGCATTTCGTCCCTTTTCGTCTCGGAAGATGGTGGTTTTTTCTTCGCTTCTCGGTTTTCCTTTTTTAACGTAGCGCAATTGTGTTATTCTCGCTCGTTGGACCTTACCGTTGGAAGATGTGCAACGCAGGATGCAGGAACGGCCGGAGCGTTGAATTGAACCAAGACAAGACAAGGAAAAAATGGCACGCCAAGAACGCCGGAGAAATCGGGTGCACAGCAATCTACGGGGTCCGCTCCGTGGGCGGGGTGGGGGTGCGCATTAAGTGGGAAACAATTGCAGATGCGCTTTTTGTGTCTTCTTCGCTGGGACGTTGGGCGGTGTTCTTTTTCTCCGCTGGCTGGCGACCCGGGTTTTCGTTATGTTTTAATGCGCCCATTTTCCATCCAGCAGCTTGCTGTTTCACTCACAGACGATTGAATAAATGATGATGCGACAAATGAAGAGAACACAGTGAACACGGAGAGAAAGAGAGAGAGAGCACGGCAGGGTGAACAAAAACTGGGGATGATTTGGCGCACCGCGCACGGACATCTTTCGGCGGCGGCTGCGAGAAATAGTGGTGAGCGCCGAGTTCGATCCATCTTAACGATAAAACATATTTCCGGGAACACTTTTGCCAGCTGAAGTGCCGCGTGGGGTTCTTTGACATTCTTAAAGGGCTTCTGGGACACCACCACACCACATGCCATGACTGAATGATTTGTTCGGGGTCGTAGGATCAACCCGTTTCACGCTACCTATTTCGATACTGAGTCTATGTCTAAGGGTGCTGCTAGCCCAAATTTACTTTTCTTATCTTGGTACAAAATGCAAAATACTAAAACACAAAAAAACACAAATACAAACAAAACCAAAGAACCGTTCTAAAGAAACTGAGGGCATTAAACACCTGTTTATATTCTTTACTTTGACCTAGTACCGAAAAATAGCTCAGAAAAAGAATGGATTTCTTTATAAAACGCACAAAGTTGCGAACATGTCAGATCTCATATCTCGGAAGAGGACACTGAAAATCCATCTGTTCTATTTTAATTTATTTAAAAAAAAACCTTCTAAGCTTATTTCGCTCATAATTAAATCAATTTTCATCCACTCAATTACTGCACCGACGCGTGGTTTCAATTTACGCGAATGAACGGACGAATTTAAATACGAATATACTAGATGTAATTGAAACTATCCTCGATCGACCTCAATTTGCGAAGCCACAGTCAGCAACCAGCATCAGGCACCAAAAACAAATGTCAGGGCTAGAAAAAAAAAACGAAATGGAAGGAAACATTATACCCAAAACATCATTTAGTCGTTAGAGAATGTATGAGTGGGGAAAAAGGACCGTACCCAACGCAACCGGCGCCACGGTTTTTCGTCCAGGCAGCGAACACTACTTCGGAGTTTCGGATTGGATGGCGTCAACCACCCTCAAAAGAGTCAAACCCAAAGCCTAATGCCATCATGTCCGTAATTGTGAGCATTTGCACAGCTCATTCGCCGGCTGGCTGGCTGGCTGGCTGGGACTTTTAAAAACATTTCCTTGCTACCTGTCACCTGATTGGGCTGACGGCTGAGAAAAGTTAGCAGACCAACGACGAAAGGGTAGAACGGCGCGGGAAGGGGCTCGTATTCTCCCCCAGCCGACAGGATCCTACATATATCTGTGATAACAAACCCTGTCAGCAAGGCTAGGCTGGAGAGCAGTGTGTGTGTGTGTGCCGCAAGGATATACGGACGGTGTCGATGGCGCTGTCTCGGGCAGCAGTCGGGCAGGACCTTCGCCGTGGGCGTGGGTTTTGTGGTATGGAAATGAAAGCACTCTCGGTGTGCAAGAAAGTACGAAATATGAATTTTTCATCACTTTCCATTCATTTCCATATTCAGCAACATAAGCATTCGAACGGGGCTACCTGCCACTATCCGGCGGGGGGCAGATAGTATTTCGGAGACTTTACGGAAGCTACACCGCCGAACCGGCCCCAACTCTTCTTCCGTGGCCTCGAGCGTGGTCTAGGAGGATAGTGTGTGGAATGTCCTGTCGTCGTTTGCACGAAGCACACGGAAGTAAGGGCTCGACTGGTCGGAGTGTAATCCAACCTCAAACGAGCATTAAGCCAGGTCCAACCATACCCCCACTGCCCGGGTCTTCAATTGTACGATTTTACAACGAGACGAGAGACGGAACTTGACGGTCACGGTTGGTTATGGTCAGTGCCAAAACTAGCATTCGACGCATTCGACACCAGGTCCAGGCAGCTTAGAGCGCGGATAAATGGGTTTATGATAAGTTTCCACCATTCAACAGGATAATTGATGGCATCAATTATTAACATCGCACCCACTTCGACTCCAGCGGGCGTCGTGGTGCGGGCGGTCGACTGAAAAGATGTGTCAGAATTTTCTATTCTGGTACGACTGTTGATGTAAAGAAAGGGCATTATCCTTTCCTAAATCGGTATCACTGGCCCGTGATAAGATCAGTGTTTTTCGAACGTAAAATTGACTGTTCGAAACACTTCGCGCATGGCTATATTTTCCAAATCGTTGCGATTATCATAGACAACAGCGACTCAAAGTGGCCATTCGAATGAAATAGTTTATTCGGGACTCTGAAGTGGAGACCTCAGGGTGGCGAACATCTCTACAATAGAAAAAATAATTTCTCTTTTAAAAACAAGCACTTTATACTGCCCCGTTTGTGATTTTTCGTTTTATTTATTTATTTATTTGTTTATTCATCCACTTTTCTAGGAACGTTGAAGTTGATCATTTATTAAGAAAAAAAATATGTACCACAAAATAAACCTTCTTAAAAGTTCAAAGCACGGCCTTTATCGACCGGTGTCCCAAACACAGTTGACACTTTAATTTAACGTACTAGTAATAAAAGCAAAAGTTGATACAATCAAATTATATACAAAAGTTTTCCACACTTGACTATTACCAACGAAGATCTAGAAGCTACGATTTCTTGTCACCTGCATTTTGACGGATCATCTGGATGCTATAACGTTAAACTAAAATTGATAATCGGCGAGGAAGTTGAATATCCCGTTCGAACGAAAATGTTTCCCAATTCGAAGATTACTGTAACGAAAATCGATCGAACAGCTAAGCGAAGGTGACAAACGGCACCAGCAGAGGACGGCATCAAACTCCCAAGGAAAAACATCACCCAACGGCCACCCTTCATCACCTCGGGTGTGAAAAGTGTTGCAGCTCCTTGTTCCGTGATCCCCTGGAAGTGTAGTAGGCCCGAAAAAGAACACGTTACCGGAAAGCCTTGGCGCCCGGCGAGGCCGGAGTGACAGTTGGTCGATTCATTCCCCGATTGCACATCCTTACGGCAGACGAGTTTTTTCAGCTTACTCTTTTCTCTCCCCTTCCCACCCACCCTCTCTCTCACTCCCTCTCTTTCCAGCGAATCGATTCTGATCGGATGTCGATATCGAAAAGATTTGGTTGAAAGGCTTTCCTTTTGGTGTTTCCGGCGACGGAAGTCATCCTCTTTCTGCATCCTTTCTGCGAAGGCACACACATGGGAGGTGAAGGCTTGTTCGTAGATTTAATTTTTTTTACCCTGACGGTGGTGGCACAGGGTGGGACTGATATAAACACATACACACGCAAACCCGCTGAGTCGCTTTTGATTTCGTGGGCCCACCGGCGGGCCTAGGAAGATCCACAAATCCCACACCCGGTGCCCGGTGGGTTCGGCAGCAAAGTGCCTTTTCCGTTTTCCGGTTGATGCCTGTCAATCTCCGGGCTTGAGCAAGGATGACATCGGCTCGGCTCGGCGGAAAATGAAGGAACAATTCGAGAGCTCCGAGCGGTTTGCGATCTCCCTTCCCAGAGCCGGCGCGAGAAGGCCTATTTCGAAGGCCGGAGCGTATGCTAACCGAGGACGACCTTTCCTTTTCTTGTCGCATTTGGACTTCACGATCTAGCACGCACTGACACACACGTTTGTGTGCCACCTTTCCGGCGGTACTTTTATCTTTTCGTTCACTTGATTCAATCACCATTCCCATACATCACGGCTATAATCCTATCGATCAAAGGAGTCACTTCCGATTAGGTGCTTTCCGGGGTGGAGACGGGGGTTCCAACGGAGGGGGCAATGGAGCGTGAAAGTAGAAGTGAAAACGGAAGTCTTATCACAACCGATCTCACCCGGTCCGCCGGTGGTAGCCATCTGTTGAACGGACTCTGACACCGAGATTTACTTTCCCAAAAAAAAAACCCCGATCCTTACCGCTATCAAGTACGACTTGGCTGAGATTCCCTGCTTCTTCGATTCTGTTCTAATCGATTCCGTGAGCCAAAACTCACTGACGTTCTTGAGTGGAAGACTCCCCAGCTTCGGATGTCGTTTAGTGACCCATACTGGTACGATTAGCATCGTTAAGCGATGTGCGGCTCGTGAGATTATTTTATGAAGATCGATCAAGCGCTCTCACATCGGTAACGCAAGCAAGCCACTTAAGGGCTTAAGGGTTTATGGGGTGCTCTTCCGCCATTAATTCTTCGTAACTCTCGTTAACCATTTTGCTGAGCTTTCCAGGGCATCTTGCGGTATGCACTGTAAGACATACCATGTGCCATTGTAATCTGCACGATTTGGTTGATGTGCATCAGCCGTTCCAATGTCTATTAAGCGATTTGACTGATTCTATTTTTCTTATGGCTTTCTTCTCAACAGCATCGTGAGGATTCAGTTACATTTCGTTCAATTTTATTTCCCAGCCAAGTTTTGTTCATATCCTTATTCGATTTTTTTTGAGTTATTTGAACAAACTCCATATAACATTCCATCATTAGTCGACAGGAGTTAACTTCTTCTATCAAAATTTTAAACAAAACCCCGAAAATTTTTATGATAAAACTAAGGTAATAAATAATAGACTAAGGATTCAAATAGCGATTGTGGGATCTTTTGCTAACCTTCAACATTTTATAGCTTCCATGACCACCAAAGTTGATCGTGAATGAGCAGAGTTGACTTACCAAATAGCTAAGCAAATAAAAAATCATAAAAAATATATTAATAAATCAATCAAATGAAATCATTATTACAACATTTAAATGTTTCACATGGACACGATTTCCGAGCCACCACCATTAACACTATCGTCAAACACTTTAATTGAAAATATAATTCATTGTTGGAATAAACTGTACAAATGCCACAGGATGATGAAACAATACCCACAAAGCCAACAAAGTCCATAGACAATTGGTGCACTTCTGTAAAGGCCCAATAAAACACACCACGATTTATATCACTACAGATTGGTTTATTCACTCACTCGACAACCGTTCGATGGTGTGCTTCAATCGTACACTCTCCACGCTGAGGCTTTGATTGCAGCGGCCGAGTTCCGGTGTCCATTAGGAACGCACCCATACACAAGGCCCAAGGAGAGAAAAAATAATAATAAAACGCGGACCATGCACCGACAGCACGTAATCGGATTACTTAGCGTAATGTTCGCAACCACTAAACGGATGATTCTTGTAATTGTCCAACAGAGTTATGCCGTGGACCTGGGGCCGTGGGCGCGTGGGGCGTGCCGCCCACTTTCATATGCACGTCGCATCGCATCCTTTTATTTGGCCTCTCCACACCGTCGGTCGGTCACGCCTTCTCGCTCGACACACACATCAGTCCGATGTCCTGTCGGCGAGGGATCCACAGCCGGGTCCCTAACTGCCCCGGCCAGGATGGGTCCTTCCTGGGACGAAGCAGCAAAAAACGCAGGAATCGAACCCTTCGCATGCGTTCGCCCGGCTGGTCGACAGGGCTGGATAGCTTGAGAGCATAGAAAACTATGCAGCTATTCATTCGTTTGCCATTACATTTGCGCCGTCGTAGCCGCCGACGCCGTTGGACCGCGGTCCCGGTTTGCGTCTAATTGAAATTTAAACGCGCGTTGCGCGCACAGACGGTCCGGAACGGGCATCGAAATGGGACCGAACGGTTGGTACCACCGCCCGAAGGCAACTCCGCATCCAGCCATAATTATGCAGGACCGAGTGAGTGACTCCGTTTTTGTGTACCACTGCACCCCGACTCCGTTCGACTTCTAGCTGTGGGGATTAGGGAACCGGAATTTTCCGAACCGGGCCGGACTTGTGCCCGGCAACTTCACTTGTGCGTCTGACGGATGACCGGAAGCGCATTTCGTTTCGGTAGCGTCCTCGTTTTTTCCTTTTGTTGTTTTCGGTCCGATACCGGTTCGTCCTTGTTCGCAACATGGAACTGCTTCCAGCGCCCGGGTGATCGGTGCACAAGCGAAAAGGTACGTCAATTAAGTGTTTTTAATGTTCCACACCACCAGTGGGACCACTGGGACTGTGTTGGCCATTTGCGCGTGTGCGGGCGCATTTGCGTTTGCTCCTTTTTTTTTTGGTTTTTTCATTAGTCTATGTGATAGTATTTGCTGGTGCGCCTTCTGCACGCTCTCTAGCGTGCACCACTTAACATTCGGACGTGGGTTTTGGGAACACTTTCATGCGTTTTTCAGTTGTTTGTTTTCTTTTTGTTTCGCTTATTTAGTCTGGCGCTTACCGGAATTCTTTTTAACTACCCAAGGATAACGACGCTGACGAGCTGACGTGAACAAGGAGCCGAAAAAAGAGGAGGAAGGAGAAAGCATCGCCCGACGCGTCGGTGGGGATCGTTTTGCATTTTTCGCAAAATTAATGTGTTCCGTCACGTTCTTCTCTCTCTCTCTCTCTCTCTCTCATGAGGACTCGCTGTGCCTCTCTCTCCCTCTATCGCTCTACCTCGTGCGGCTCTTGAGCTCGAAATGCATCGAGAGAAGTGCAATCCGAATCCTGGGACACCCTACACCTCGGCGATGGCGAAGAAGCGGGAAAAAACTGGTTGCGGTTTTGAATTGAATTTGAATATATTTTTCGGTGCAACTTTAGTGTGCATTCATCTTTTATCCATTTTTCAATCTCTGCGCCCAGATGCGCAACTTGGGGGCGGTTTGTTTTTTGTTTCTTGGTTTTTCCCTTTTTCCCTCATCTAATTCTTCTTCAACTTCAATCTCTCACTTCTTTTTCCTGGCTCGCGCTGGATCTACATTTCGTAGTTTTGGTTGAACCGTTTCTTTCTAGGCTTTGCCACGGCTTGACGTTGAACCGAAATTCTCTGCAACCGTACGCAGCCGAGTGCGCGAATGGAGCCGGGCCAGAAGTTTGTTCCGCATTTTGAGTAGTTGTTTAGACGCGCACTGGCAGCACCGGTGGCTTAACGCGCTGCATTCTCTCCGAAGGACGTTCTTTTTCGCGCAATGTCGGCGAGGGGCAAATAATTTAAACCAGCTGAAAGTGCCTTGGGCGGGTCCCGAATTCTTTCGTTCAAATGTTTGTCGGTTGCAGGCTCCAGTTGCCTGGAGGCTTTCACCTCGTGAGCATTAATTGTTGACATGCAAACACAAATTAACATTAACAACATAAAGGTAAAACAGCTTCAACTATTCAACCTCTTATTTATTTCCGTTTTGAAACCAATGTACACAATTATTGTATGGGACGTTTGTTTTTGTTCAGCAACTCAATTAAATTTCAGTAGTTTACAATGCCTTACCTGGATAGAAAACCTTTTGTTTTTCCTGGGTTTCATAAATGCAATTGTGTTGGAATTATTTTCATTTTGAGCCCTTAATACGTATTTGCTGGTTTCAACAAAAAACAACTATGAACCAGTGTAGGGAAACTCATATGAAAGCGGCAAGGTACGTTTTGTTTGCAATATCTGCTTGGCCTAAACGTTTCTGTTCAGCACCATAATTGATACGGTACGATTTGAATTACAGTTTCACGAAGGGATACAATTTGCAAATGATACCTTCATTATTGTTTCATAACCCAGACCGATGCGACCGCAAAAAACCCGAAACCGGACCGACGCACTATATAATATGACAAACAGAAGGAAGTGTTAACATGATGGCCGTCCGCTTGACGCAGCTTACTTTCCCGTCCGGGCAAGCGCGTGGAGTCGATTGATTTTGTCGATTCACTGCCACGTGTAACACACGGGACGGGGGAGGCAAACGGAAGCGAAGAACGAACCGAACGGAGCACTTCCGTCGGACAATTTCAATGGACTACCTGGGCCCGGTCCCTTTGGATCGCCTGTTCGCTCCCGCCATCCTGGCCGGTTCCGTTCCGGATGGCGTGTGCGGCCGTGAAATCAAGTGCCGGATGTTGGCTACCCATTGCCATCGGACCGAACCGGATGGAATGGTTTTGGTTCGACCCGCATCAAAGGAGTCACGAGGCGGATGTATCAATTATGTACACACGCACCAGAATGGTCACTGACTGAAGCTGTCCGCTTCATTGGCTTGGGAAGCCGCCAGATGCCGCCAGATGCCACTGCAATAACGCACTGCACTGTGAGCGTCGAATTGTTATTGTGGCTTCTGTGGTATTGGTGCTCTTTTCTTTTCTGTTACGCCATTCAGTTTCATGAATGAGGATATTACTCTATGCGTAAGAATTCTTTCGGCATCGCAGGCCGTCTTCGTCTTACTAGTCTGTGACGTACGAGTGTATAGTGTTAGTCCCTTATACTATTCCTTATAAAAATATGGTAAACTCCTTTTCGAAATAGCAATTTATTTACGTTTGTAAAGGTGGAATTAGATAGGACCCACAAGGTTACTAGTTTGTGTCGGTTTCTATCGTCAACATTAATCCTCAATTAATGAACAATCACTTTGGAAAGTAGTTTGTGTAAAAATATGATAATTTGTTAGGTCGAGTATTAAGAATCATTCATCCAAATAATCTACTTTAATAGATGGCTTTTAGTAATACCGATATGGATTCCGTTACGCGGGTTACACGTACACTTAATTTATGTCACAAACTTTGCACTGAATTTTTGAGTTGTTTGGTACGTTTCTTTGTTACAATCGTGCCAGGAACTCCAGCTCCATCATTGTGCCTTTCTCAATTATCACTTAAACTTTCACGGGCGGAGTGTTTGATGTGGGGCACCTGCATTGATTGACTGGCAGTTTCCGCCTTACAACCAGTCTTTTCACTGCCAGCACGATTTCTCGCGAACTTTCTCACGTTCCCCCGGAGAAACCGCTACGGTGACATATGACAACAGTACGTCTGCCCGTGACGTGCTCCGCTCGGTCTTCGGAAATCGATGTTCGCTAATGCGCGCTAATAAGACGGTACAAGTGACATCGGGCACGGGCACGGGAAGCCGAAAAAAGAATTCAATCCCTCGTCGCACTAATTAGCCGTCAATCAGACCGCGGGCGGTGCCCAAAGGTCCTCGAAGGTCCTCGGACCAATCGTCTTGGACGGCTTTAGGTTCACGACATTCTTTGCTTTCACGATCGTCCGTCCGTGTATGCGTGTCAGACCGGCGGAGAAATAAATCTTTGTCCGATCGGAAGGCGTTTGGACGTTCACCGAACCGTCCAAGACTAATTAACCGGTTCGTGATTTGTAGGCGACACTTATTGGCAGCGCACGGCGATTATCCTCTGTTAGGTGGAGCAGGAGAAAAGGTGGACAGGTTCACAGCGCATCAAATGTCCATCGCTTGACTACAATTAGCAGCCATTCAGCTCGTCCTCCCAACCTGAGCCTGGTGTTTTGATACGGTGTATCAAGTTTGATGTGCCTAAACTAAACCGATCAGCCAGAAGTCAAGGTGCACTGCGGGCCACACACATTACAACAAATCACCCATAAATGTCCGGCCAGCCCACCCCTGACGAAGCTGATTACCAGTTCCACTTTCTTTTAATTATTCCTTCATCTGGTGGTCAGCCTCGGGGTCGGAGGATCAAAGAGCCGGCCCAAAACCGGCCTTGCTCGGGTGATTGAGAGAAGCGTAAATGAAGCATAAAATGAAAAGTTCATCTCCTGCTGGAATCAGCACTCTCTACTTCCGGGCACCATATCTCTCCCAATGTTCCCGGTATGCTACACCACCATAACGAGCGCTATCAATGAACTGTTTCATTTTTACGCTAATTTAGGCACTAATACAATCACCGACCTGACCGGACGTACCAAACCGTCTCCATCGGAACGGTTACTGAACGCGTATCCTTTGCGAGGATATGAATGTTGGCGCACTACGCATCACGTGCCGGGACCGGCCGAGGATTTCGGCCGAGGTGCACACGCCGTGGTCCTTTTCGCCGGGCCCTGTGAAAAGCCCTTCAGCGTGCTCTCGCGCGGTTGCGGTCCGCGAGTGTAATAAAAATTTTATGATCCTTGACGCGCACGGCACGGAGATAATTCTCCTCGACAAAGGATGATGGTGAGCAGTCGGTGGGTCGCTGATTGGCGAGAACCACGTCGGCTCACGGGGCTGATTTATGGTGGCCGCAGCAGCGAAGGAAGTAACGGGCGTAAATGGCCAGCACCATCGGGCTGTGCGTGTGTTTTCCAGCCGCTTACCGAAAAACTCGCAAGATGCAGAGCGTGCACCATGAGCGTGCTCGAGACAGAGAAAGAAGATCCTCTCGACCCAGAATATTGGGCGGTTCATTAGCATTTAGAGGATCGCACGGGTCCGTCCGTCCGTCCGGGCCCGACGGCTTTCGATTAAAAGAGCTTCCGATGCAAATGGCCTGACCTGGGCTAGCCTGGGCATGGCCCAGTAAAGCTAATGGCCCCAGCACGCTGGTCGCCATTTTTGTTTCTATTTGACCGCAGCGATCAACAGCGGGGCAGAAGAAAGATTAAGTTGATGGCGTGCGTTAGTTGGCCCTCACAGCCTGCACCTTTGGTGGCACCAGAATTGGCCGGAACGGATTTGAGGGCACTCTTTGATGGCCCGGGATTAACGTGCAAGTGGGCATTCACGGTGCGTCGGATGGGCCTTCAAATATACCAGCCGTACGGGCGATGGCTCTTCGAATCCTCGCAGCATAAACATCGGTCGTGTTAAATGATTCGTGAAAGCCGCGAAACCGAATGGAAAACTTGAAACTCCATTTCCGTTGATGGGTGAATAGTTGATCCCACGTGATGGACACCGTGCCGGCGGAACTGAACTTGTGAAATATTTAATTTTATCATTCTTCACGGAAGTGGCGCTGGGCACCCTGAACGGCGTTTGAAAAGGCGAAATTCGGGAAAAGAAGCACAATAAACCTCCACGACACCGCCTTATCCGGCGCATTACACAGAAAAACGATGCTATTCACTCGGTTTCGGCCTCGGTTTTGCGCTCGCGTATAGTAATTTCATTATTCAGCATAAAAAGTGGCGGCCACCTTTTCTGGGAGATGGGACGCAACGACAAAAAAATGGGAAAACATTTCCTATCCTTCTGTCGAACGATTCGAAAACCGTCCACATTCATATGCTCCGCTCTCCGTGTGCTAATTAATGAGAATCGATTTCATTCCATTTGAATTCCG
The DNA here is from genome assembly GCF_943734635.1 of Anopheles cruzii. NCBI lineage: Eukaryota > Metazoa > Arthropoda > Insecta > Diptera > Culicidae > Anopheles > Anopheles cruzii. The sequence continues at coordinate 25,335,509 of NC_069144.1, forward strand.
CCGTCCGCCGGGCGGAACAGGTCCTGGTCCTCACGCACGCGGCACGTGCACTCAAAACGGACGAGTGGGAATGTTTACATACATACCACCGCCACGGACCGAACAACAACATTGCTGCTGGCCGTGTATTACGAGTTCATAAAAGTTGAAAACAATTCGTCACGGTGGCCTCGCGAAACATTTCCATTATCGGGTTATTTTGCGTTTCCTGGAGGGAGGGTCCTGAATGTTCCGGGGGCACGGGTTTTTACACGGTTTTCTGTCTCACCTGCTCCTGCTGTCTCCTGTCCGACACGGCCCTCGACGATGCGAATGCGACAACTTTTGCCTTCCGGTGATGGAGTCATTAACGTCACGGTCGTTAAAATAATTATAAAATTGATTTATTGTATCATTACTTTTAATGCGTTATTAATGCAATGAATTTTGCCACTGATGGCCCCCGGTTGTCATGTGGGCGCGCCGCGTGCATACAATATGCACATGCTCCCGGGCCACCACCTGGGCCACACTATGAGCTGTGGATGCTGGGAAAGGCGGCAGAAGGTGAGCCTTTTTTAAATGTTGCTTAAGCCTTAAGTCCATACTGAGTGCCTTGAGCGTTAGTGCCACGATTTGCCTTACAACATTCCTTTTTACCTTTATCATGCTCAATAGTTGTTATTATTTTATTTGAGAAGTTCGTGAGTTGACTTCTATAATGCTGCGACCAGATCGAAAGAGGTGTTAAATGTATGGGTGGATGAGCTACGCTACTCCGTTGTTCAAACTAAAGCCGAGTTAGGCTGGAGGTCGAGCTGAAATGGGTCCAAGTGGTGACGATCATGATTAGGGATATAGCTCAGACAACTTGGCGTGATCGGCGATCGTCGACAGGATTGGCTTGCTGAGAAGAAGATTACGGTAAAATTGCCCAATGTTTTCACTCACCTTCGCAGCCGAACTAAAACAAAATTTAATAGCAATGGCGGCATGGAATAACCCAATTTTTATTTTCTACTTTAAACTGAGAAACCGCAAATACAGCGAATTGACTCGACAGCGAATTAATAAGGAACTTTGAATGTTGCCTGCCTCACGCTTTTCGCTTTTCCTAAACAATCTCTCAAGCTTGGAAAACTTTTCAAACGAACACAGGAACTTTTAGCTTTGAGTAAACTTGCGAATACGAACCGTACCAATGGTTCGTGGGATAACCTATGGGATAATATTTTATTCTAGAACAAATAGCACGAACAAGGACATTTCTCAAAACATTCCCCGCGTTCTCGCACAATTCACTTGTGTATCGATGTCCAAGATACTGTATTCAACTAATGTCCTTTTCGGGCAGTTGACCGAAAAAGAAGTGGATAAAATACGATCCATCAATCGCGTACGCGACCTTTGCTGAAAGTTCAAAAGTGTAATGTTATCGTATCGTTAAACACATCCCATGCCGGCATACCCCATTATGTGCCATACAATATGGCAATGTTGCGTAGGTTGCTTTCGGTATGTGGCCTTTTCCATCTTCGAGTCACCGCGGTAATCTGGTACAGTGAATAGATTCGGTTCGGGGCAAACTTCTCCGACACGACATCACCTTCGAACGAATACATCTCCACAGAGCAAAGAATTTCGCCATTTCATTTGTATTTGTAACAGTATTTGGTACTCAGTAAAATAATTGTATGCAGTTTGATCGAGGGATAAGAAATATTATTGCATCATACAAAGATTGCGTGTTAAAGTAAACGAACACGTTTGTGTGTCACACAAACTGATGCGAAGCGATATTATTTTTTGGAGGTACTACCAGGTCACTTATTTTTCAATATATTTTGATAAATATTTTAATATTCACGCCTTAACGCAGGGCCGTAAAGCACATCAAAGACATTCTCGTCCATTATTCGCCGTGTCCGTGTGAACGAGTGCTTCACTTTTATCCAGCAAAAATAGCAGCCACAACCGAAGGCCCAAATGCCAATCGGTGCCCGATCTCGAGGGCGCCCAAGCTCGAATTCATTGAACATTGAACGGTGTCAACCCAGCCCTACTCCCCCGGAACGGTTCTTCAATCGACCGAGGAAGGCCTCTCGTTAATGTGTGCCGTCATGTCCGGGCTGCGAAATGACGCGCCTTTCCCGTCGGTCCGGGCCGGTGTGGCCATTTCCTCGTTAAATAAATAAACAAACAAACCGAGCCGAACGATGGCCAGTCAGCCAGCCCCGTGCACCGCGTGGTGTGCTTCACCTCGACGCAAATGCAACGCACCAACGCACCGAAATGTGCATTATGTTGCCAGTAAAGAGGCCCTCCCCCCCCCCCCAGTCCGTCTGTCTGCGGGTCGGCTGGCCAACCGCAAAGGGTTGCGCCCTGTCTCGCTTTGCATATATTGATCCAATCCAATTATCGAGCAGACTAACGGCTATGAAATATTTATCGCCACACCACGCTAGCAATCCCCCGGGAGCCTGCCATCCCCGGGCCGTGTCCTGGGGCCCCGCTCCGGTAGCGCTCTAATGATGTTGCAAAGCTTTTGCTAAAAGTCACCCCTAAAACGGTGGTGGCCCTGGCCGTGATGTCGTTTGGCACCGTGTGCCACTTATTCACTGCCGCATAGCCACTAGGATCGGGTTCATAAATCGGATCGAGGGAGACCACTGCGCCGAAGCCCGACTCGGGGCTCCAGTCCAGTGTGCTAGGCGCCTCCATTATGATTTGATTTTTATGTTGCCGCCCATCATGTTGCCACTGTGGCAGGTGGCGCAGCATAATGATTTGATTCACGGCGTTAGGGGTTGTGCTTACAAAAAAAAGTCCACACAGGTCCCTCCCTACCCGGGGGATCGGTATTTTTCAATGGATAAAATTATGTACGCACTCATCAACGTCGCGATCGCGCCGATAGTAATTACATCATCGGCCGATTGGTCATCATCACAGCGGGTACCAGGGCAGCCATATATTCAATTAATGAACCTCCTAAACGACCGAATCAGTGGCGAATCCTTGCCGTACCAAATTCACTGAACACAGACACACGCCCTCGACCGGCGACCGGCATGTAATCGCCAATCATCTGCCGTGCTACGTGCACTGGGCTCGAAATCGAAAACAGCAAAAAATGTCTGCCAGCCATTTGTCACCATTAATGTCACCCACTGTGGCCACCGCGAAGGGATCTTGGGTAAAAAATAGTATGGGCATGGTCGCGGATGGTGTAGCCAGGTAGCTAATTAATAGAATAATTGCATCGCAACGTGATTTTGGGTCCATTCTTCGGCTTAAGGGACCCAGTATTTGCGGGCGGCACACGGGAGTGGGGGAGGGTAAAGCGAGGAGTGAGGCGTTGACCACCACACACACACACACACACACACACACATACCCGTGCACACAAATCACGGGGCCGGTGGCCAACAATTGGCCCGGTCTAAGCCACTCGAAAACCCATTACACTCCTGGGGCTTGACCGGAACACCATCCCGGTAATTACCGTCGCACCGGCCACGGCCCGCCACGGCCTGGACCACCTGGTCGCTGACGAGCATAATGATGCTGCCGATAGTAATAATGGTCAACGAACGATTCGCGCAATGTTCCGATTCGATTGAGTCACCAAACGGTCCGGCCGGGCTTTACAATTATCTGCAAATTTAACAGATTTTAAATTGTTATCGGCCCCCCCACGGGACGGGAAAGGTAGGGTCAGCACGCGCAGCGGTCGGACGAGCAACATTTTTCTTCCTCACTTCGACACCAACCACACCAGGCACCAGGCGGCTCCACGCGATCGCACCGACCACCAGGCGCCTCCACGGGCCACCAAACTCCCCGGTGGTATTATTTAGCTGCGTGAATTTAAATTAGGCTCATTAAGGGTGCGTTTGGTGTGAATTGTGTTACGTGCCCGCGTGTGTGTGTGTCGGTGTTTTTTTTTTTCGTGCGCCACACGGTGTCGTGGTAGCCCGCGTTACCCAATTACCCCAACCCATGTGCGTTCGACCGGGCTCGGCACAAAAAAGATCAACCGAGTCAGATAAATAACATTTAATCGATAAACGACATCAATAGCCCGGGTTGTTTAATGCGCACGTAGAGCAGAGCAAACATTACACGGGTATTATGGCCGTTCGTCCCTCGTCCGTGGGGTTGTGTCTTTCTTATCGATGCGCTTTGCGCTTGAAAGCCTCTCGGGCGGCCGCGCCGGCCAACGTGCGAAGCAACACGATAATTGATAAATTGAATCCATTAATTCAATTGCTATCTAAAATCAGTTACTTCATAGTGGATTCATTAATCGATGCGGGTGTTTGTGTGTGGGCCGGTGATTGAAGATTAAAATTTATTAGCCATTGGTACGCATCAAGTAATCCAGCGAATGCTTTAAACCTGCCAGTGACTGCCCGGTGTACACCAATTTTCTAAAGAACTGGTATGACAGGTGTGACAGTACAGACCGTTGAAGTATTCGCCACTGAAAAGCTGTGATCGATGACATCTTTGATTAGTTGTGTTTTGGAGGAGCGGATTTCAGAAATCTTAAAATATAGCAGAAGTCTGACACATTCTGAATAACTAACGTAAAATGAAATTGATACGAACCTATGCATTGTAGATATTGTATATCTTTTAAAACACAAACAATTACCACTCATCCTAATGGCTAAATCGAGGACTAATCCTCTACTAAACTGCTTCCAAACCGTACCGTGTTTTTTATTTGCTGAAAAATATACACGCAAAGGCTTCACACTTCAATCGCATCATAAATGTTGTCAAACTCTGTTCCGTTCACCTCCAACTCATTGCATCGCTTCCAAAACTGAAAACGTATCGCAAAATGCAGCATCAGTTAGCTGCGAATCCGGCACGATCCTCCTTCTCCGTCCACGTCTTAAAGAAATCCGACGAACCCGAAAAAAAACCGCTCCATCATCATTCACCCGAAAAACTGTACATATTAAAAGCCCGCCGAAGCTCCAACACATGACAAGGTGCGAGCACACACACACAGAAACGTTCCGTCCCAACGCGCGGCTCGCACAGGATTCCAACTATTTTTCATTTGCATCCGACGGACCGGCATCAAAGCGAAGCATAAAGGCGAAAAAAGGCGCCGCAATCCTGCCAGCCCATGCCATGGCCCAGCGAGATAACTTGTCGCCAGCCAGCGTCGGTCACAGAAACCGGCCAACCTGTCCGTCGCGCCAGGGACGGTCAACCACCTCCTCCAGCGGGGGATGCGGTAAGATACCGCTGCGACCACTATTAAGTGAGAAAATATATGAAAGGCTCATTTTTCTGTCGTAAATTTTCCCCTGATATTAAATATAATGTATCATTTTAATAGTTTTTCTCCGGCATCGACCGGTGCGGGCTGACACACCATCCTCCCGAGGGGCCACCGTCGCCGCCGCCGCTACCTCCGCTGTCTCCGCATCACCGCGCGAACCATCCATAATTCCGTCCCGGGAGCTACAGAGGGCCGGACCCTCTTTTCCCATGATTTACGCCACTATTTTTATTCTCACTTAACTGTGGCGCTTTGTGGACCCCTCTGTGTCCTCTGTGTGTCCTCCCTAGTTTTCGCCGGTGGGTCGTTTTTTTTTTGTTCGCGTTCGCCGGGAAGACAAATGAAAAGAAAAGCTCCTTCGTCTGACTTCGGCCGTGACGAGGGCGAACGGAATGGCGAATAAAACTCGCCCGTCACCGGTCGGTCGGCCGACGAGACGGAGACGGAAAAGACGGGATACACAGCGGCCCAGTAAATTGTTTCCTCATTCAGGGACTTCATTTTACCACGCCGGATGATGGAGCTGCTCCCCGGGTTGCCGGGTCCACGGGTATGAGGCTCTCCGCACACGGTAGCTCGTGGTGACTGAGTGCAGCGATCCATCCACATTCCACACTCTGTCGCTGTAGCGAATTAAATCTGACGGTGTTTGGGTGCATGTGTAATCTGCCGTATTCTCCGGCCCGGTGCGAGGTGCGAGGTCAAATCTGCCAGCATAAATATGCTACCGCCACGGGTCGTGGGTCGTGAAAATATGACTCTTCACATTCACATTCTACAAAGCATACGCTGTGATGGGCGCTGGCAGATGAGTTGTAAAACTGAGCTCACGGGGGTTGGTAATCGGCTTTAAAGAAACATATGGCCCACGTGGGGACGTGCGCGCTCGTGCAAAGGAGCAGCATCGGGTTGTAAAACATACAGTGGGCGATCAAATGGCAACACTGTCTGTCAAACGATCGGTCGCACCGGAGGACCGGAGCGATTGTGACATTTGTAACTCGATGTAATGTCGCTTCGGACGCGACGGTGGCGGTCTTGTAAATTTGCGCCAAGGCTACATCGTCGCTTGAACCGGCTCCCTGCTGTTTTGCGCCATCATTTGACCTGTCTGATTTGCTCACATTACGCTCCGGATGATACTCCGGCTCGTCGTCATCGTCCTGCTGCCTTTATGTGTTTGGCTTCTTGGACGTCCTTGGACAAAGGAAGTCGGTGCGCTGTGTGTGTGCTGTGTTTGCGCTTCTGGGTAGTGTGCGCGAGGCCACCTCGTCCTTGATGCCGTTGCGCCGTTCCTGTGAAGAAATTGATATTTCATTTTTCACGTTTCCATTAAATTTGTTTCATGTAGCATGGGTTTGACGCTGGTCGCATTCTTTGAGTCCCAATCGCCCGCGCTATCAGTTTGTGCATTAAATCTTAGATGAATGCAACACTTATGATTCTTCATGGTGGTCGCTCTCCCGGCGCGGTTACAAGATGGATTTCTTGCAACGGAACACTTGTTGCCGAAACAGATGTGTGAAAACTGTATCATCGGAAAAATAAAACTTTCGTTTTCTATTCACGTGAATAAAATTAATTGAAAGTAAAATATTTAGTTTTATTTATTATTTTTCGAACGGACAGAGCCGTATTAGGCACTAGCTTAAAGGTTTGCTCTCAACATGATGCACTGCCGGTGTTCGAACTAACGTCTTTCGAACACGAATCGATAAATCGGCGTAGCACAGACAGCTGATTTACGAATGAGTCACTAAAACACACACCAAAATATTACATTAAATCACAAAACCTGAGAAAAAAAAGAAGAAGTCTTTCACTAGATCTATTAACAACATCGCAACCGTTTACTTTACTATAAATCGTCTGAGTTCAGCCTTTTCTTATTCTTTAGTTTCCTCATTAATAAATCGGAATCAGTCACTTTTGGTAACACGGCCAGGATATTTTAAACTTTTGATGGTGAATTTGAATTAAAATTTAAAACCAACCACTGTAGAGCTTTAGCACCCACACATCACAATGATTTTACCTAATAAAACAACTATGTAAACTATTCCCAAAAATTTTAAGGTTAGTAATTCTCCCTCATCCCCAAACAAATAAATATCTACAAAAAATGACACCATTTTGTCGTCGGCTGTCGTCCTCTGGTCGACCGCTTCGTGAACACGCTCCGTGTGGCCTCGTGTGAGTTTCCAGCTTCTTCATTCACGGGTGCCACCAGCGTTTCGCTTTGTTTGCCCGTCGTGTGCTTTTTCGTGCGTTACACGATTTGAATCGTATCGTAACATCAAACTTCGTCGCCGAATGTAAAAGAAATCCATGTTGCCCGTGTCCACCGAAAGCAAACGCAAAACCGGTGTCGGCGTCGAACAAAACGGCGAAGAAAAATGGTTCCGTTCCGCGCGCACGTCCATTTTGCGAACGACACCATCTCATCCGCCTCCGGGAGCGCCACCGGCCGGGCGCTGGGGCCGCACGGAATGTGATGTGAGCCAATGTTCAAACCGTTGCAGCTTTGATAGCATAACTGATTGCTGCAGTCCAGGGAATGGCCCAGCGCACCAACCGCGCGGTGGTACACCGCCGTGTAACGCGCTCCATTGACTTGCCGTGCGTCGGGGAACCGAAGGGTGTCCCGAACGGAGGACACCGCGGGTGGCCACTGAGCATACGCGAAGCGTGTGCCACGAATACGAAACAGGATGGCACGGCTTCGCGAAGGTATTTGTCGAAACACATCCGCCATGCACAGCACGACATCAAGGGTGTTTATGGTGCAGAAGATTCGCGAGCGACTGCCGCCGTCAACGTTATTCACAGATCCGTGCCCGTGGCCTTTAATGTGATTTGTTTTTTTCTTTTCATGCACCATCTCTTGAATAGTGGGCATGGGACATCGATGGGATGCAATAACGGACTTCCGCTAATAAACATATATAAAATGGCGAAACATTACGTTTTAATTGAACAACACCGACATTTAAGCTCATAAAATGCATCACTTACTGAAGCATTTGAGGTCATGTTAAGTGTAAACAATATTTGACTGATGTGTGTCCAATAAAATTAAAACATACTAAATTCCTCCAAAACATAACGAAGAAAACTATCCAGGACCTCCAACTTTGATAAAGTTAATAATAATGCAATGCCACCCTATAATATTAACTTTCCGTTCACCGAGAAAATTATACTAACAGTTTATGAAAATATTGAATATTAAATATTAATATAAGTAGAACCACGTAGATAAGTAGAACTATAAGTTGATCCCAAATGAAAAAGCGCAAGTCAGTAGATTACTTGGTGACCTCATATTGGGTCCCTCAATAGACCCTCAATGTTCTAAGGGACTGTAAGGGATGTGGAAACTTATCACATTTCCACAATCGTATGTCGGTGTTATGCCAAGGAATTGGCGCATATTATAAATTGATAGTTGATGTCTGATGGGTTGGTGGCATGTGTGAGACAAGTTACCCTAGCAGAATCCACAGCAAACGTGTAACAATTAAATATTAAACGGCTTTCTAAAGAACACACAAAAGTATTACCATTTTTACACCTATTGCAAGCGACCCTGGTATAACAAATACGATCTTGTCTAAATTTGGGAAGCGCTGATCGGAAATCCAATCCAAATCCAAACGATGGAACGCTCCGTAGCTAGCAGAAATGAAAACGTTAGCGAAACCACACAACCTGCCATCAAATGTTATTCGTGACAGGATTGCTATATTAGCGAACGCACTGCTAAGATTGTTTAATTACCCGGGAATGTTGGAACACCCAGAATGCACAGACCATGTCTATCGCATCCGCAGATTTCAGACTCACCAGCATCGCGACGGGCGGCCTAATCGCGAATCACAAGCCAATCCGAGCCGCGCAATAATTCAAATCTAAAACCTCAGCTAACTTCGCCAGACCGTGTGCCGTCAGCATCTGCATGCGGCTACTGATGCAGCTATTCGCGGAATCGCGGAAAATTCGCCTTCACCGAAACAGGGACGCGTTTGCACTGCCTCCAGCCGGCTAGCCCAGCAGTATCAATGGCGCTGATGCCGTCCCCGAGACCGGCTTCAGTTCTCTTCGCCAAACCGCGCAGACATTTGACAGAGCGGCTCCGGGCGAAGATGCTTACCGCGGAATGGAGCGAAAGGCGCGCGGATTCCCCCGTCGGGCGCCGTACAAAGCGATCCCACGAACGGAGGCCTGTGGATGTTATTTCGTATGCGTGATTCGTAAATAAGATGCTAGCGAAAGTTTTCGACAGTTGCCATCGGGAGCTGACGTGGCTACACCGTTTGGCTGCCGCTGGCGACGCCCGCCTCGAAAGCAACACATACGCACGCACACCACGACGGATGGCATCCGTTTGGCATTAAAGTTTAATTAATTAAGTTTACCAAAGTCAATTTACGATTATCGTGTCTCACGTGTATAGCGCGCGCGGAGCAACGTGTCTCTAAATGCGTCGCCGGAACGACTTCCAATCTATTTACCTCTTTGGGGTCATGATACGCGGGGAAAGGGGGACGGTGGTAGGTCGTAGGGAGGTCGACACAACGTTGGGTTCCCTCGGGGAGCGAAGGCAGTACAGTACCAACAGTTCATAGTTTATGCATTGCCTACACTCAGGCACGGCACGCCGCATCGGGCACGCCGGTGGCCGCTCTCTTTGGCCTAACCCGCGCTCGGCAAATTACCTCCTCCCTGCATGGGCGAGGAAAAACAATACCTCGAACCCCGGGTTGCCTTACTGCTTCGGACGATTGAGTGCTATATTAGCAACACTTGTCGCGGCTGCAAGCCAAAACGGCGGCCAATGGGCAGCCCCGGATAGGGCTGCAGCAAATCGCATTAATTAGCACGCGAACGCGAGCCAGCGGCGGCGGCTCGAAGTCCCAAATCCCCAGCACGTCACCCGAGAGCAGCCACCCGTTTGCGCTTATCGATCGACCGAACGTGACCATTGACAGCTTACAAGGGTTTTTATTCGGCTGTAAAGGTTGAATAATGTTCTTCAACCCCGTCGTTTAGTGGGAGAGTTTGTGGAGTCCGCCGATTCGATGTACATTTCACGCCCCGGGGCTAGAGATATGGCTAGAGCTAGAGGAGAACTGCAAGTAGCAAGAGAACTGAGAGCTGCCAGGCGAACCACAAGCTTATCCGAGCGACTGGATGTTGCACGGCTTCTAAAGTAGCCACAATTACGTCACAACTCCGTTGAATATCTTTAATTTCACAAATACAGCACTTCCTCATAATGTTTTAATTAATTAATGAAATGAGTTCAAAACAATAAATGAAGAAAAATATAAATAAATAAACAACGAAAACGTCACGCCCGCACCTGATCAAGAAAGCAATTCCTTTTCGCCAAGAGAATGCAACGTGCCACCAGTTCAACGACACGAAGTTCCATTCAGTACCCATATAGCAATATACGAAAACGTCTCTAGCTAAACCAGGCGAAAATGTAGTCGAACGACTGATTGTCGACTCTTTCCTCCTGACGTCGGATCAGATCAACGATATTTACATCCTTACAATTTAACCATAATTTAACATACCGAAACCACCGGGGTGTCCTGCGATGATGATCGCTGCTTTGTCCGTCGCAAGGCGAATGTTAGAAATTTTCGCTTATTTTGAAAAACCTTCGAATCGGGGGGGGACACACACCAATTACTGACCTAATGGGGCGTTTTGCTAGAGGCGTCCGTGAATCGTTTTCTGCAACCTTCAAACGGACCAAATACTACGGTACTTCCCTCACACATCATCCCTCGCTTTCGAGATCCCGAGGCCCCTAACTAACCGACGGGGATTAGCTCATTAGTCACGGAGGGCCGACGGTGGTCAAAAACGTGCCCGAACTTTCTAATGCATTAGTCTGGTTCGGTTTTTCGCTGCCCAAAAAGGTGCGTCAGGGAGGCCCCGAGGGCTCCCCTTTGTCTGCCCGCGCGCAGACACCAACTTGTCGATTCGCCCGCAGCGCACCAGAAGACGAAGGTGTAATGTAGCAGCCGACCATATGTTGCCGAGTGGGAAGTCACACGGGTGGGGAAGCTACGAACATACCTGCCACTCAGCGGCTGCCCGTGCCTTGTGATTATAGAATTCTAATTCACTGGAAACGCCACGGGTAATCCTGGCGGTGCCCGAGGGCTGGCTGCTGGTGGAAAAACTTTTCTTTTCTGTACTCGCACACACATCGCTCGTCTCATTTGCTGCATCATCAACCGCCAGTCCCCCCGGGCGTAACACGATGGCCAATGTTGCGCCAACCGGGGGATGGGCTTTAATGCACGAAATCCCGGAGCACTAACCAGGGCCCAACTTAACCCCAAGTTGCGGCAGCAAAAAAAATCGTGGAACAAAAATCATCAACCCCAACGTCAGTGTCTGACCAGCGCAGTGTTTGAGGGTACACTACCATTTTCGAGAGCTCCTAATCCCGGACCGGTTCATCAACCCCCGGCTCATCATGTGAGCTCATGTTCAACAAGTTTAACATAACGGTCAGTGCTTTCAGCGCACAAAACCACACACACACACACGCGGCCCACACTGGCAATCCCGGCGCATCATGAATGTCGATAAGATGGCTAATTCTTTAAGCCAACCCGCTGGTGGGGCCCGTGCCAGTGCCAGATGAGTTGATTAAAAAAGTTTTCAAAAAACCTCGCCCCACAAAACGCAATGATTATGGGTCCACCGCGTTGGCGAGGTGTGCGTTGCTAGTCGGGAGTTTCCGAGAGTTTCCATGTTTTCCAATGGAAACTAATTCTGAATGGAAAACCTTGCTTTTCATTGTACTCAATGGACCATGGATGGAGGATATCAAACTAATGAAACGAGTTTGACGGATTGATCCTTGAACATCAACCCGAATTGTAACAACTGTCTGATTTGCTTTATTCTTTTGTTTACGAATACATTCCAAGTTCTACTAGTCTTAGTTTTCAGGCGAAAATTTTGAAACTGACTTAGAAATCTAAGTATTTTTAGGAACCCTCAAACGACTCTACACAGGTTTCCATATAGCAGGTACATTTCGTGGAAAGTGTTTTCTTGTAAATAGTGCAATATGACCTCGTCGTTAGAGAACCATATGATTGCCGCTTGTCAATTGGCTTCCGATTGAGACACTTAAAGTAAGTATCAGAATCTTGTTCCTGTACTTCTCACTGTTCATTGTTACATGCTGATCAGTTGTGTGCACAATTGTAAAGATATTTAGACCACGATGTAAATTACTAGGTGTGTGCGTTGAGAAGTGAAATTTTAGAATGATGGCTGTACCTGCCGATTGGGACTTCCCAGTTTTGCGGTTCATTCATCATTACCTCATTTTGACATCAGGTAAATCAGTCCAGGTCGCAAAAAAAATTAATCAGTTATCAAACGACCGTTGAAAGGGTTAGACCATGCCAACTTTTGTGCCTGAAAATGACGTTTTGCGGGGATTATTATTTTTCTGCCCCTGTTGAAGAAAACTGCTTCGGAATCGCACCAAATGCTTGTCGGGACTTGGTTTTGGAAGATCGCTGTGCTTTGAGTGGTTTAAAAAACTTCAAAATGGCGATTTTGACTTAACAAAAAAAAGCGTCGAAGGACTCCAAAAAACGGACTTTCTGATGGGACAGAAAAGTGTGGTGTTTCACAAGCTCCTAAAACCTGATGGAAACGTTAATTCCTATCGCTACTGACAACAAATGATCAATTTGAACCATGCATTGATCGAAAAACGACCAAAATGCAATTCTAGTCGGTTCCAATGGGGGCGCCTGGTGGCTCGTGGAATCAAGCACCAGGCGTCCCAAAAAACAAAACTGTTTGAGGATACTATCAAATCACTTGGATGGGAGCTGCTATCCCTCCCCGCGTTATTCACTAGACTTGGTTCTTTCCGAATATCATTCATTTTCATCGATGGAACACGTATTGGCTGAGCAGCCCTTCATTTTTCCACGGGGAAGTCGAAATTGGATGACTAATTAGTTTACTTAAAAAGTCGAAGCATTCTTTCGTCTGGGAATCCATGATTAAGCAGAGAGATAGGAGAAATGTATAGCTAACGATGGCACATACTTCGAATAAAATAGAAATTTGCATAAAAATTTTAGAAACATTTTTTGTGTGTTAAAATATTTCACTTCTCAACGCACACACCTAGTATGTTGCCGAGCCGATTTCACTCCGATTGCTATCGTTTTCTTTTGCTTCTTTTATACTTCTTAAACATTTGCTAGTAAAACCAATTAACATTGAATGAAAAATGAATATTTTGATTAGGTTAAATAATTCTATTTAAATTTACTTTAGGCATCATCGAAACCCGTTAAATATGTCAATGAAACTGATGCTAAAATTATAATTGAGCTTTAAGAATTTATCATTTTTCAATAATTAGTAATTTAAAATAATGTTTGTATACATTGTGGTTTATTCCACGTAGAATGGTTTTATAGCTAACCTTTACAATCAAGTAGACTCTTTTTGAAACTAATGATATCTAAATTTCGAATTGCAATTCCTACATACAAACAAGTTCTTTCAATCATTCGTCTAAAACCCGCGGCCAGCCATATTGGGTTATAACTGGATCATTCACTATGATTTTGTATTATTCTATTTAGACAGAATTAGAATACCGTACAACTCGTTTCTATCTTTGCCCTACAACGTAAGCCAGTGTTGCATGTAGCTCAACGGTGCCCCTAGGAACAGTTACATTCCGTCCGACGATGAGCCCTGCAAATTAATGTTGTTGATATTCTCCAGTATATGAAAGTAAGCGGATTTTTCCGATCGCAAATCGAGTCGCGGAAAAACGGAGAACAAATTCCGTGTGCCAACGAGCCAGCCTGCCGAGTGTTTGATAAATTCGAAAATTATTCAATGGAAAGGAATGTGAGTGTAAATCAAACGCGATTCACGCGGCCCGATAACGCTTCATCGCGGTCCGGGCGTTCTCGGGGTTTGTGCCGGGCAATAAATGTTGACACAAAATATCGCCTATTCTAAGTACGCCGACGCGCCCGCAACTGTGCTTTATTCCACATTATTACCCCATTTGCTGTTCGGGAGGACGAAATATTGTTGTCCAACAATTGACACACACAGGCGGAACCATGCGGAACCCCACCATAGAGGACCAGATCGATGACTGAAAGCAAACCCCCAACACACGAAAGGGTTTCGCAATGTTAAAATATTCAATCGCGAAATTGCGTGATCCCTTACCGATCCCTGGTTTCTTTTTTCCATAGCCTACAACTGCAATTTATCATATGCAGCAAACGGAAAATAAATACAGTGCAAAAAGGCAACGACCGGCGAGAAAATGTCAACCAGCGCGCATCCCAATACAATGCAGTTTCGAAAAACATGTTTTTCTTCCACTCGGCGTTACTTTTTTTTATTCATATAAAAATTTTAAAAAGCCGAAGCCGTAGCTGTCGAGGAACAAAAAACAAGAACCCGATATTGACCGATGAAAATAATTTGGTAACTATCAGATTTTTTTAATTATCAAAATTGCCACATTCCAGACTTCCGGCCAGCATCCGGAATGTCGTGAGGCTGGCTGGCTGTGATGCTGGCTTTCCGATCCGCAATATTTCCGCGATTCACACGCAAAATGGATATTGGATTCGCGCTATTGAATATTACGTTACTCAATAGTTGTTCGATTTTGTTTATTTCCACCAGCGCTTGGTTTGTATGTGTGCCTAGGTTTTTTTTCTTCCAGATTCCAGAACTCGGGTGCACCCAGTTTTGGGTAACCTGCAACTCTGGCTCTCTGGTTTATGAAAATCATTCGAACAAAGTTGCAATAACTGGGCGTCTGCATACAAGACTGAAGCTGAATGACCAAATGAATCAATAGGAACGAGAGAAAAAAAGGAAAGCAGACAGAAAACATCAAGCTTCAGCAAAAAAGTTGGAGAAAAACGGAAAGGGATCCTCAAACGGCACACATTGGACCAAAACCATCGGAATCGGAAACGGATATCGAAAACCGAACCAAAAAGAAGAAACAAATAATAACCACAACAACACTCAATGCGGCGGATTTTCCCGTATGGCCGAAACACGGCCCATAAGGCCCTTCTGCGCTCTTCCAGCGGCGCGTGATTTTTCCCATTTGCCCCAAAACACACCACCCCATTGCCTGCAATTATGCTTCCCGCCCGTCGATCGAGCTGGAGCCCAGTTCGCCGGTAGAGATTAAAAATCCGAAACACATTGCGGGAAAATGTCTCTGCCGGTTTCAAACAATTAACTCTACGTTCTGCCGCTGCCACAGGGGACATTGTTTCGGTTCGGTCCTCATTGGATTTGTTGTTGGGCCGCCTCTCGAGTATGGAACGGGGGCAATGAGTGTCGGTGTAATGGCGTAATCGATATACGACGATGCAGCTGCGGAAGGCTTTTCACATTCCGGTCCAACATTATATAGGCTACGCTTCAGGACGCTTATTTATTCAACAAACAGCAATGATCCTTTCGCGGGGAATTATGCAACATTCATAATACACTTTAATGGGGGAGGGAGGGATAATGCCAAAGGAACCGAAGAACACTTCATTCTTTGAGAAAAAGTGCCATACTAGATTACAAAGAGGTTTTCGAATTGACTGTAATAAGCAAAACAATAAAACAAATTACAAAAAAAAGCATAAAAACTAACTGCAAAATTTGAATTTTTTTAAATCGCTACTAATCCAGCGGATTGCGTGACTCGAACGTTCGAGTATGCGGCACGCCAAACGAACACCTTGAATTTTATTGCCACGTTCTAAATGTATATTTAATTATTCGACTTTTGACCACAATCGTTCAAATAAAATTATCGATTGAACATTTCTTTTCTGCAACATTCTTTCGACGGTGGCTATGTAACTTGCGGTCAAGTAGTAGAAAAACTTGCACAAAAATTTCAATGTTGAACTAGAAAGATAATAAATGAGAATAAATTATTCAAAATAAAGAATTTAAAATCAGATTTACTTTCAAGTTTTTGCTCCAAGCAGCTTTCTTTACTAGCATATTCGGGCGCTCTTTCATGATTCATGAGGACGATTCATAAATCAGTTCCCATGAAATATCGATTGTCAATCAGTAATAAGAGTTATAAGTAAAAATATATTAAATGTTTTATTTTATACTGTCTCGTTTTGTGTAACCGCGAAAACATGAACCAGATGTGAAGTTATGAAAATGAGATGATCACGAGCGTAATAAAGTACCCTTGATTCCTCAAACAAGGGCGCAAACACCCATGCTCACCAACCCTTTCTCACACATCTAAAGTGCTTCTTAATCTCGCCGGAGGTGGAGTTGGCTCGATTTTTGTAAAACAAATGCTCAGCAGATGGACGCCCCAGGACGCCCAGCAGGACACGGCATCCCTTCCAGCACAGACAAACCCAAAAACGACAAATATGTCCCATCCACTCGATTCGGTCGGTTCTCGCTGCGCCGATCCCTCTCTGCTGGAGGCAACTGCAGATTGTACAATTATTTACAACAATTTATCGAGCAGCCCTTCAAGTCTGACCAGAAACAACAGCACTCCTTGGGCTCGCCTCGGGGTCGGTCGGCATGGTCGGAAACGGAAACATCGCCGAACATTGGACACCGGACGCCCGCAGCTTTCGCTACCAGGACAAGAAACAGCATCTCGCCAACCGGTCCATCTTGAGTGGTGTTCCTGAAAAAGAAAAAATCCGCGTGAAGTGTACCATTTTCCAGCAAAAAAGCTGCGGATTTGATGGGTTAAAAGCAAAGCCAAAAATCATATGTGTTTTTGTACCACCGCCTCCACAAAGTGCCCAATAAAATGGCAAGCAAAGTCCGGGTGCGATAAAAACAATACTAAAACAGCACTACACAGCTATACAGACACACACACACACACAAAGAGATCGTGCATCGGTAAACAAGGATCACTGACGATCCGTGGCTAAGGCGAGGTCCGCCGTAAGCGTGACGGAGCCGGGAGCCAAAACGAACGTGTAATAAATCATTGTTTGAGAGTGAAGTAGCCGGCCAGCTCGCCAGCCGCGCCCTAGGACAGCGGACGTAGTTGTGATTGCGGCCCGGGCTCGCGCGGTCGTCGGCGGAGTCCGGCAAGTTTTTCTGCCCCTGCCCTGCGGTGTCAGCGAAAGTTCTACTAACCCAGCCCCAGAATTTGGCATGCATTTCCGGCATCCGGCAACAGCGCCAAGGTCCGGCTTCCGCTGCCGGTGTGGACGGTGCGAAAAACGGCTAAATTTTGCAAAACGTGTTTTGCGAAGCGTGTGTGGATGCGCCACAACGCCACAACATATGCGTCACTCGATGATGGACGATGATTCTTGTGGTGTTTTGCTATGGTCCCATCAGCGATTTGGGACCGATTTTTACTTTTGTTCATCGGACATCAGTCGGTGGTCGGCGTCCACGTAGGAAACTAGGATAGCAGGCTGACGTCTGCCGACGGAAATCAGTATTTATCGCAAATCGCACGTCCACTGGCGACGGCCATTGGCGACGGTGATAAATTTTCATCATCATCATGCTGAACAAGGTGCAGCTAAAAAACGCACCTGTTCAGAAAGAATGTAAGAAGCTGTTGCTGAATGAAAGCACAAACAAAAATATCTGATCATCCCC
Source organism: Anopheles cruzii (assembly GCF_943734635.1). Lineage (NCBI taxonomy): Eukaryota > Metazoa > Arthropoda > Insecta > Diptera > Culicidae > Anopheles > Anopheles cruzii. The sequence continues at coordinate 25,353,474 of NC_069144.1, forward strand.
ATTTAGTAAGAACCTATCAACAAAAGCGTTGAACAAACAATATCCTTTATTGAAAATTTACTTTAAGTAAACCCAAAATAATAGAATATTTTATAATCGGCCGGAAAACGATGAAGCCATCCCAAAGCAAATAACGTCCCATCCCAGAGACGACGGTTCTGAGCCTTACAGAGAAACAGTTTGAGTTCAAAACGTTACCAAGCTTACCATTACACATTCTGCTAACAATACACTTTTAAAACATACATGATAGTAGTTTTGTTTTTCTTAAAACATCACCAAATTTCAATTATACATAATGTACTCAGCCATTTTAAAATTATTTTAAAGTATTTTAATGTTTTTAATCTAGAAAGACAGGGCACTACGTATCGATTGTTCGAAGGAAAAAAGATGAAAGATCCGTTTTAATGCAAAACGAGCAAATAAATTGCTTACTTTATTTCTGTTTGTTTTCTTCCTTCCAACCAACCTTAGGCACTGCCGTCGGCAATAAATTGGTGCAATCGAACAATGGCCCAGGTGCATGTTTGAGGGCAGAGAAAAATCTCCCGCCTCAGAAAGAGATTCGTGAGCTGGCAAGAGCCCGCCGTTTACTAATGTTGCATCCGACCAGTCGGCTATAAGCATCCTTACGCCAAGACTTGCGCCAGGCGCGAAACAAATTACCCACGTTGGATAGTTCGGTGCGCAGCAGGAAATGTTATAAAATTGCTTCGCCGTTCGTCCCTGAGCTTTCGTTCGAGATGTGCGATAGCCGCCAGTTGAACAGTGGCTTCAAACGTACGTAAGCGTCTTGGGCACATTCTGCTTGCAAGACGGACGATACGACGACAGCTACGAACGGACAACAACAGTGGACGACATGATGAGCGGGCCGAGCGGGCTACTAATGACCGTACTGGGAACCCTGTAGCAGTGCCGGGGAATTAAGATAGATTACAGCAAACGATGAGCAAATGGATCAACATTTGAAATGTTTCACTGCATTTAACATCCTGCCGCTGCCGCTGGTACCATAAAGAGCGCAACGGGCGATAAATTGGATTCAACGGGATATATCGTCCCAACTTTGCCCATTTCTTCGTTTACTGTGGCCAGCGCATGGATGCATTGCGCGAGGCCCAAGTAACGACAGCCGTCGGTCGGTTCGCAAAGGTAAGGAAATCGTCCCGCAGGATGTCGTGAATTGAATAATCCCCTTACTTTCGCTTTTCAAGGCGCATGGGTAACAGTCGGGCATTTAGTTTCGTTTCCGTAATCCATTTTTAATGCTGGCAGTCTCGTGCACTGAACGAGGTAGATTTTAAGATGATCTGAATCATATTAAGTCAAGGGAAATAGAAATGCTATTGTACTCAAAACCATATCATAATATACCGGATTTTGTTACTCTTACGCATACGCATAAAATAGACCACAATCAATAAAAGAATAGAAATACGCCGACCTCAAAACCAGATGTCTTAAACGAAAGCTCAAGTTTAATAACTTCGGTTGGTATGGCACAAAACTGGATTTTGTTAAACCAACAAAATATAATCACACATATTGAAAATGAGGCTAAGGAAACAAACTGCTGTAACTTAAAATACTAAACATCATACTTCAAACAACTTCATGTGTGATTAAGCCTACTTTTAGTTATATAATTTAGTTATTAAGGAATATAATTGCCTTAAATTGCAATGTCGCCGCGGAACGCACCTTTACGAACTTGAGCTCGCTTTTGCGAAAGAAACGTACGTTTTACATTGAGCCAGACCAACAGAACATCGATCATCAATCACCTCGATGTCATTAACCAGACCTGAAGCACGAAGTAAAAATTCACATTCGGCACACGACCCTCCCGAAGGGCGCGTGTAAAGCGACCTCACAAAGCCATCGACCATCGCAGGATGTGGGTCATAGAGGCAAATACGAATCACCCTGCGAAGCTTTTTCGCGAATTGCTGCACGCTTTTCGCACTTTTCCCGGACGTTGCCGCAGTCCGCGCGCTGTCAATCGGCGCCGGTTCCGGCGACCCACAAGACGCATCTGCGTACAGGTCACTGCGCACTGCACGGGCCACGGGCCAAAAGTTGATTGTATTTCTGGGAAAACTCTGGCACACTATTCAAGACATCAAAGCCATCAACCGCGATCGAGCGACTGCGAGGCAGCCCTGGCAAGGGCGACCAATCAGCGGAAAACCCGGTGCCACCGAAACCGAAACTTCAATCATACCTTCGCTGACGACGATGATGCTTGATGGTGATGAAAACCTTTGAGCTCCGGTTTGGGCCCCCACCTGAATCTCAGGTTTTCAATGGCCCCGTTCATCCATCCACTCCAGGGGGCTCAACTCTTCTGCCTCCGACGACAGCGTCCCATCATAAATCGTACTCAGGCTCGCTCGTCACCGAGCCCTGCCTCACATCGGCTTCCGGTACGGTGCCATCCATATCTCCATTATTGGTAGTACATTTGTGGCTTCGTGGCTCGAAAATAGTCCCATCAACATCATCCACTCTCCGTTCGACCGAGACCGACAAGGAAGAAAAAGAATGAATCCGAGAACGGGGCCGGTGACGTGGTGGCAGATAATGTGGGTCAATCGCATTACCGATTCTGGATGCGCCGGATGCCGGATCCGCCCGCCGAAAAGCCAGCGCCGAAAGCTGGCCCAGCTGTTTCGTCGCAATCAATATTTTCGCCATCACCATCGCCACATCACGCACCGTGGCCTAATGCGATTCCCGTGCGCGGCGGCTTCCACTGATTGCGACGTAATGAGATTACGAGCTTTCGAGGTGCTTCCCGGCGAAATGTGCTCTCAACACAACAATCCGCCCCGGTGTTTCTGCGGGCGTCCAGCAACCACGTGGTTGATGGGCAGTAAATTAAACAGCATCGTTATCATCGTCGTCGGGGCATGATGGACGCCACCGAGTAGGTCGGGACCGGCGAGGATCAGAGCACGATAACGTTGTAAATTCAATTCACACTACGTTTCATCCATGTGTGTGTATGGTATGCTTTCGGGAAGAATTGTAAATTAAATCATACCTCTCTCTCGCCGCGTGATTGGCCAAACTTTGGTCAAATTTTACGGCCCATACCATGCCAACGGCAGTGGCAATTGTGGGTGTTGCGGTTGAGAAGTAAAACACAATTTGCGCAAATTGTGTCAACAGTTATTGAGTTTTTTTCTTTGTACAGACAGTACTGGGAAAGTTTAAATCACATATATTTTAGTTGTTTTATTTATTTATTAATAATTTATTTATTACAACAATAAAACAAAACATCTCAAACAAGAGTTCAAACTTCACAATTTTTACAGTACTTCATTTTTCCGCATCCTATTCATTATCACTTTCATAAGATTTCTTATGAAAGTGACGTGAGACTTTTGAGTTGTTTCTGTGGCAAACTTGTACGTTACCACAACCGATAACAGCTTTTGTAAGGATCAACAACATCCGCCAGCAGCTTGTCACTGCGACTCGATAGAGGGAACCAACCAACGCGAATGATAAACTACTGGCAATATCAATAGCTGAAACAAAAATCACGTTTTGTTTTATCGAATAGTAAGTAGTTCTGGCACACGAATTGAGATACCAAATACTTTTATTTAGAAATAAAGAAAACGATTTTTAAATTACAAATAATATGTTGGCGGTACCGACACATTAAGAGCAAAATGCTAGGTTCAACAATAATTTGATGTAATAAAAAATAAAACTCACATGACAACTTTGACAATTGCTATGTACTTTTGCGTTGAGGTGTGCAAGGCTCAAACGCAAAACTGGTAAGTTATCATTGCCACTAAGTTAAGAGATCTACAAAGGTACTTGTTCAAATGGTGAAGTGATAAATTTATTTAAACATGTTAAAAGCTCGTACAGTGAATGGCAAATAAGTAACGTGCCATTCAAATGCCGTCTGCATACTTCCATTACAAAGAATAAATATACAACAAAATAGTATGAAACAATCCAGTGCGTCCTGCGTAATCACTTCAATGTCCCGTTTTGTCGTCTCAGCGAACAGTCTAGTGGCGCGTGCTTAGGTTATCTTTTCGATCACGACATTCGTTGTAGATTTTACCTTCAAAAAGAACGGTGACTCCTGTTCGGGAAGGAACGTGGACGGTCGCACCTGATACACACCGGCTGGAATACCTTCCAGATCGAGCACACAGAATCCGGACCGATAGACGCCCGTCTTCTGCGATACGAACGGTGCTGTGACCGTCGAATCTTCCAACGAAACGACTGTCAAATCCAACCCTACTTGGTACACCTTCGGGCCGCGCAATTCGATCACCAGATCGCTCGTAGCGGCCGGTCCGATATGTAACCGGTAGAGCGGATTGTTACGATAGGTTTGCGGATGGTTCAGGCAACCTCCGGCTGTTTTACCCTTCCACTCGCCGTTGAGCTGCAAATGGTACGATCGAATAGAAAACTTGCCTTCTTTTTTAGTAATGAAACACTTACATTCTCGACCACCGCATATCGTCGCTCAAGCTGCTTCAACTCGAACTTTGTCCGACTGTAGGCTCGCAGCGAGTAGTAGATGGTGGCCGTTTTCTCGTACTGCGACACGACCAAAGTATAGTGCCGCTCGGTGTTCGGATCGAGCCGGATCTTACACAGATAGTGCGGACTATTGATGCGCACCCCATCGATATAAGGCGGCGGCTCGGTTGGGTAATAGACCCGCTTACCGCCGCTGGCGTACACCAGCACGGTGATGTATTCGTGGTTTTCGCGGAAATCCTCAATACTGGTGATGTGGCGTGTCAGCAGTATCCACACGGAACCACGACCCGCCGGCACGGTAAGACTGAACTGAGGATTATCGCCCACGGTGTACGCATCTTTGGTCGGTCCGACGCCCGCACTCCACGACTGATGGATGCAGTACGTGTACTGGAACAGCGTCGGGTCCCAGTTGAGGTAGAACACATCGAAAAAGTTCATTATCGAGCGGAAGTCGATCCAAAACACACCGTTATCGTACGTGGCTGCCAACTTCGGATCGTATCCGAGCGTTCGCTGCAGTTCCAACGTCCAGTGAACCGTATCCAACTCCGAATAATTGCCCCGCCAGCGCAGGTGAGACCAAGGATTTTTCAGCTGTAACAGCTTCACGCCGTCTACCTCGCGCATATCGAGCACGGCGTACGCGTGCGTCGGCACGAGTCCTGTGCGATCCGCCTCGGCATCCGTGAGCTCACCGGTGGCCACCGTTACCAGGCACCGTCCCTGACTCAAACCTTCCTGCAGACGATCGAACACGGCATCGGCATTGAAGTCCGGTTCGGTCGATTTCACCAACGCACGCTCCGGTATCCAGCCGGTCAGGGCGTGCAGGTCGATATTCTGATGGATGGAAATAAGAACAATGAATTAATAAAAGTAAACCCATAGAAGATTTCCGCGCAATCTTACGCTATTCGAACCCGGAAAGTCGTAGCCCCCCATCAATTTCAGGTACGCCTTCTCGAGCAGCGAAACCCAGAATTCGTTCTTGTTGCTCGAATACGAGCAAAGAAGCTGATTGTGGCGTCCAAGCGGCAGATAGTCGTCAATCACTACCTTCCGTGGAATGCCGTTCACATGCATCCTGATCGAGTATTTTCCGCTCGGATTGTAGACCGGTTCGTCGCGACTGTTCCGTGGATAAATGATCGATGTCAGTATGCGGCGCTTGAAGCGCTTCTCAAACTGCGACGCTACCGCAAGCGATGCCACGAAGCTGCAGTCGGAGACGACCGTCTGGCGGATGCTGTAGAAATCGGCATGATCGCCAACGATCAGTTGCGGGCTCTCGGTGAACTCGCTTACTCGAATCCACTGCACAAAATCACGCTTCTGCTTTGGCGCCAGCTCAAGATGGCCATCTTTATCGGTGAATGGAAGCGGAAAGTGAAACATCTCCAACAGATCGATGTCCATGAACGGTACGTACACCTTTGCGTTAATGTGTGACGTGTGTTCGAGCACCCGCTTCTCCTCGCTACTATAAGCATGCCGGTTGCCACTGATTTCTAGGGCCGGGCCTGCACGGGATGGACTTGCTGGATGAGTACAGAAAGTAGCGATTAAAAGCGAACACTCTTGTACATTGAGCTGCTTTCCACTTACCTAACCCGGCGCTACTTTGCACCGGTTTGAGGGCCACCGGCATTGTGGGTTGCTGCGCTTGCGAACGGGAATGCTTCGGAGAGTAAGTGATTCCCTTCAACTCTTCCGCACGTTCCAGTGCATGTTTTGCAAATTTGTTAAGCTTTTCGCGCTTTTCGCGGTCCTCCACTTGGAGAATTCTCTCCACCGCTTGTCCATACAAGCCGATTGCTTCGTCCTTACGTCCGCCCTCATCTGCGTCTAATGCACGGGTAAGAATTGAACGAATATCGGCTTCGGCAGTCATCGACAGGCGTATAGATGGTAGCGATCAGTGTCGAAGGAATGGCTAAAATCGTTACACCTAAAGCACTTAAGCACGACGACGGACGATGAATCACAGCTAGCAGTTACTTTAGCATTAGAGCTTTTTTACAATAAGGATTAAAAGGGTTTAAAAAAGCACCCACCGCGTGTGTGTGTGTGTGTGACTCATCCGCGACTTTTGTTGTTGTTTACAAGCGCCAACTGTCATTGTGTACTAAACATTTCTGTTTTCTATCGTGTTCTAAACATACAGTTCGATGTGTGTTCTAAATCTCAAATTGAAGTTCCCTCGCAGAGTTTTGGCGCGAATATTTCTTCAAAACACTTAATCAGTTCATTTGTTTGTTTCGTTTCGCAGTATGACGACGGATAAAGGTTTTGAATTAATAAGAGAGTTTGAGCGCTCAACAGATCCAATACCACAATTTAATGTAAGTTCAACCCGAAAGACCGAATTTATCATTTGTTATTTCTATCTATTTTACATTCTTTGCAGGATGATGGTGTCCGTTCGGTGTTGGAAGACATATCGAAGATCTACCAGGAAAACTACGCACATGCGTAAGTTTGACCCAGTACCACAACTTTAGTTTTTATTATGTCTTCTCCTCCTCTCTTTTCACAGAACAACCTTCACCGAAACTCGTGACCGCAAATTTTTGCCCCTCGTAATGTACCGGCATAAGTTGATCCAGCGGCAAAAACGCTGCGTACTCGCGTACCTAGCCAATAGGTTGTTCCGCCTGAAAGCGCTCCGATGGCACGTCGGAGCTACACTACCACCCGAAATCAAATCCTGCATCAACGAACCAGAATCGATGTGGTTTAACAAGTATTCTAAAATCCTTGCCGAGTACATGTCATCCATTCACGAAGGTTACGGGCTGAATCTTACGAATGATATGAAACCGCCAAAGTCGCTCTACATCGAGGTACGTTGTTTGACGGATTACGGGAAATTCGAACTCGATAACGGCGAGATTGTGCTGCTTAAAAAGAACAGCCAACACTACCTACCGAAGCTACAATGTGAGCAGCTTATTAGACAAGGAATACTGCAGCACATTATTTAAAAGTGATTATAGCGTTCGTTTGAAGACTCTATAAATTGTTTATTTACCCCTAGCTGCCCACCAATAAAACCCTTTGTATAACGAACAATCGATTTTTAAGCCACAACCACCTTCTTAAAACTATCGCTTTGGTAATCGCAAACATTGCACTGGTACCCGGAGTCGGCCAGTTGGTTGCCTTTCAGACAGTAATAGCAAAACACATGGCTGCAACCCATATAGTGTGGCAGAATGACCCTTTCGTTGCAATACGCACACCTTGTCTCGGTGCTAAGCTGGACCTTCTCCACCGGTTGCACGGCGGTCTCCAGGCGGAAAGCATTTCTCAACTTACGCTTCAGGGAATGGTAGTTGATAAATGGAATGGTAAACCCCAGCAGCTCCATGAACCCGGCCCAAACGAGCTCACGGGTCATGTACGAATAGCCGATGTTTCTACGCTTGGCACCATCCAACGATCGGTGACTAATGCGCAACACACAGTCCACCAACGATGGTCGACTGCCCGATTTGAGGAACTTGAAAAAGTTGATCAAATTACACAATACCAAAGCGTTCTCGACGATCGCAACAACACGCTGCAGCAACGACCAGCCCGTTAGCCGGAACTGGCAACATTCTTTCACATAAGGCAACAAGGCGGTGAGCACATAATGAAACACGAGCTTCCGCTGAGGCAGTTGATCCCGTTCGTAGGTTATCGACAGCATCTGCTGGCCGAAGGTGGCGTACGATTTGCGGATGGAGAAATTCCATAGCGTGGAGTTTAGAATCAAATTTATCTCCGGCTGCACATAAGTAAGCAGTCCAGGCTAAAAACGGTGAGAGGATAACAAGAATTACAATAAAATGCGTCACCATGCGGATGCTTATCTTACCGGTAAACATTGCAGAATATTCTGAACCTGATGTCGTAGAATATTACCAATTTCGTTGTCCAATTGTATCGAGTCCAGCTACAATAAAAAAAACAGTGAAACACTAACCAGAGCATTTATTACCTTCTGTTTCACTAACCTGATTGACTCGTGGAACAAAATTGGTCTTCATTTTTACTGAATTTTGCCGCTGTGTTGAATCCATTTTTAATTTGTTTTGATTTTGTGTTTTGTGCTGCGTTTTGACAATAGCAAATGAGTGTTCAGCAAACCAAACGTTTGCTCCGTATCAATACGCTGAATATTGGAGTAAAATCAAAAGAAAAAGGCAGATTTCTATGAATAATACGGTCGTTATTAATTTTACATCTCAAATAAGCCTCGTTATATGTTCTAATTCAATTGTGAAATAATCAAATCACTAAATATATTTATTTTTCAATTCAGCACAAAACGTAACGCACCATTAGCGTTACGGCGTTACAGAGTGAAGTCGCTGTCAACGACTGACGGTCAACCTCACTCGCGACAACACCAGTTTGCTCGGTGACGTTGTCGCTATTTTCCTCCCCGTGCAAACGACGTGGAATCCAAAACGGACACAAACTTTCGATCTTTGGCCAAGAACGGTGCTTTTTGTGTTCATTGCTGTTCCTAATATTGCTCGTGTCGGACCGCCAGAGTGTAATTTAGCAACAAACCGCAATCTACTTTGAAGGTAAGCGACCGGAGGGCGACCACGAAGGTAAAAACGGTGTAAACCAATGTGAACTGTTATTTTGCGCAGCTCGGAAACAATGGATCAATTCACCAAGTTCTACGAACCCGGACGCTCGTTCGCCAAGGATTCCATTCGGCTCATCAAGCGGTGTACCAAGCCGGACCGTCGTGAGTTCCAGAAGATTGCCATCGCCACTGCAATCGGGTTCTGCATCATGGGATTTATCGGTTTCTTCGTCAAACTGATACACATCCCGATCAACAACATCATCGTCGGATCATAAAGCCGCTTTGCCGGATCCCGACCCACTTTGCAGTTCATCATCCAGCATCCCGGTTTCCCTATCTTCATCTATTGACGACCGGAAACGGTCTTCGTGCGTTCCGATCGTCCAACTCTCTCATCTGAATCATAAATGTTTCCCTGGCACGAAAGCGAAGAAACAGCAGCGTTGGTGGCCTGGTGGCAGGATTGCTCGTGCACCCGGGATGGGCCACTCCCGATGCCGTCTATCATTTTGTGTTGGCATATACTCTAGTGTGTATTTCCGTTCTCGAGCGTTGTTAAAAGTAATTCACTGTGTGTGGCCCGATGTGTGAAATAGCTCGCGCCACGTATTTTTGTGAAATCAAATAAATAATTTATTGTTTCACTCAAAAATGGTTCCAAATTGTTGTTTGTTGAAACAATGTTCATCATGCATTCTACGGTGTAAATACGACGAATTAGGAAGAAGAAGGCACACAGTAATTTTTACTTTCCAAAAATTTGATTTCATCATTTTCGTTCGCTCGATGAGAAGGTTGCAAAACATTTGGATTGATCTTCGTTGATTACGAACGGTTCACGGTTTGGACTCTGAAAAAGTCTAGTAATAAGAGGTATGGAAAAGCTATAAAAGAAAATAGTACTTCGACTCATTTACCGTTCAATTAGTGTTCAACCCATTTATCTTACATTCAACACATAGAATCTTAGCGATCGTCCTTTCTTGCCGTTGCTGCTCCTTTTTTAGTATATACAATCGCATTCGATTGCGTCCGTGCTCGATTCAATTGACATGAGTTTAAGTTGACCTCCGACGGAAAAACATCGTTGTTGGAATTCCTTAGTAAATTTTTGTGCACATCGCACCACAAATTACCATGCGGAAACACATTGGAACCAGCATCAGTGTTACGGAGCGGACCTAACGCGCGAAGGAACGTGATCCGGAGTGATCTCGCGTTCACTTACCAGTTCTGATCTTTTTGCCAACGCCTTAAAACCGTTTGTTAATCGACTCTTTTGGCCTGGGACGGACAGGGTAGATGGGTACTACTACCTGACAGTGGAGGCCTCGAGAGAAGATTGGTTTCCGACTATTAGAGTTCCGACGGAGTGGTGCAAACGATTGTAAGCAGTCAACATCCGGAGGGATCTCACAAGCGGGATCAAACGGTCCAAGAGTAAAAGACTTGAGACCAGAGCGTTCCGTAGCCTAATGATATCTAACTTTATTCGACAATTTCTTCGCTTTATACAGTGCTTTTTGTTATGATTAAACTATCCTTGTCTCTTTCTTTCGATGCGTCGCTTATCGGTACTGGTCGATGCTGGTCGACCCAATTTTGGGTATATTTCCGGTCCCTTCCTGTGGCCATGCATTTCCTACGCTTATCTATCGTAATGTTTTCATTGCTCTTGCCTGCAATGTATTTTAAGATGAATGCTGGACCAGCGCGGTCCCTAGATAATTTTATAATGCAATCTGCACCCATGTTGTGGTCTCTGTGGATTCTGCTTTGTTTTTTTAGGATTCTTAAGACCCATCGGTCGATCGGGTCCTATGTGTTGTGCCTAACGTTCTTAGAATTCGTAGCTTATCTTTATTGCTTGTAACGCTAGGTTGGAAATCGTCGCGTTCTCAACAATCAGCATGACGAACGTTGGGGTCGGAAAGAAAATTGCAACGCGAATGAAAGTAATTACTGTAAAACCCCGAATTCGAATGGGCAGCATTTGCCGTTGGAAACGATTATCAATGTTAGAATTTAACTGTTTGCACCATGTTGCGCCAAAATATTAGGACGAGAAATATGTCCGCTCCGGTGGTGACCGTAACCTCAGACAATACTAGGTCTATACGTTGAGAATGGGACTGTTTTTAACACACAAAAAATGTTTATAAAATTTTTATGCAAATTTATATTTTATTCGAAGTATGTGCAATCGCTAGCTATACATTTCTCCTATCTCTCTGCTAAATCATGGATTCCCAGACGAAAGAATTCTTCGACTTTTAAAGTAAACTAATTAGTCATTCCATTTCGACTTACTCGTAGAAAAACGAAGGGCTGCTCAGCCAATACGTGTCCCATCGATGAAAAAGAATGATATTCGGAAAGAGCCAAGTCTGATGAATAACGCGGGGAGGGATAGCAGCTCCTATCCAAGTGATGTGATAGTTTCTTGAAACTGTTTTGCTTTTTGGGACGCCTGGTGGCTGTTGCCACGGGCAACCAGGCGTCTCCATTTTCATTAGACAAACGGCTTTTTGATCGTTTTTCGATCGATGCATGGTTCAAATTGATCATTTGTTGTCAGTAGCGATCTGAATTAACGTTTTCATTAGGTTTTAGGAAGTTGTGAAACACCACACCTTTCTGTCCCATCCCAGAAAGTCCGTTTTTTGGAGTCATTTGACGTTTTTTGTTGTTAAGTCAAAATCACCATTTTGGAATTTTTTAAACCACTCAAAGCACTGCGATCTTCCAAACACAAGTCCCGACAAGCATTTGGTGCAATTCCGAAGCAGTTTTCTTCAAGACGGGCAGAAAAATAATAATCCCCGCAAAACGCTTTTTTCGGGCACAAAACTCGCCATGGTCTAACCCTTTCAACGGTCGTTTGCAAACTGATTAAATTTTTTTGCGACCTGGACACATTTACCTGATGTCAAAATAAGGTAATGATGAATAAACAGCAAAACTGGGAAGTCCCAATCGGCAGGTACAGCCATCTTTTTAACAGTCCCGTTCTCAACGTATAGACCTAGTATATACCAAGTCTATGCGTCGAGAATCTGAATGTTAAAAAGATGACTGTACCTGCCGATTGGGATTTCCCAGTTTTGCTGTTCATTCATCATTACCTTGTGTTGACATCAGGTAATTGATTTCAGGTCGAAAAAAATTTATTTCGGTGTGCAACACATCATTGAAAGGGTTAGACCATGCCAGCTTTTGGGCCTGAAAATGACGTTTTGCGGGGATTATAATTTTTTTGCTCCTCTTGAAGAAAACTGTCCCGGAATCGCACCAAATGCTTGTCGGTACTTGTTTTTGGAAGATCACAGTGCTTTAAGTGGTTTCAAAAATTTCAAAATAGCGATTTTGACTTAACAAACAAAAAGCGTCGAAGAACTCCAAAAAACGGACTTTTTGATCGGACAGAAAGGTGTGGTGTTTCATAAGCTCCTAAAACCAGATGAAAACGTTAATTCAGATCGCTACTGACAACAAATGATCAATTTGAACCATGCATCAATCGAAAAACGACCAAATTGCATTTCTAGAGTTTTTTAATGGAGGCGCCTAGTCTCTCATGGCCAGGCGCCTCCATGACCCACAAAGCAAAAAAGTTTCAGGAAACTATCAAATCACTTGGATGGGAGCTGCTATCCCTCCCCGCGTTATTCACCAGACTTGGCTCCTTCCGAATATCATTCTTTTTCGTCAATGGGTCACATATTGGCTGACTAGCCCCCTGTTCAACCATTAAAAAGTATTCACCCATTTTTTGAACAACCAACCAAATGAAATCATGCATCGTTAAAGAAACACCCTGTAGTAGTTTGTGGTCGTCAGATAAGAAGCGAAATTTCGAGAAATTTCGAAACGCATCCGATAGAACTATTGTGGCCTCCCAACTCGGCACACTCTAATCAAGTTTCGAATGTGTGTGTTAAACCATTGTACATGACACAGACTAACGCACACCACTTCCGTTCTAACGTTCAGTTCGACACCAGAATCTATAACCAGCATCATTGTACAGTGTTTCGTGAATCACTCGTGAGTGAAGAAGTTCGTAATCAGCGGATCTTTTCCGGAACTCCATAAGGGCGAAAATGCAGCTTCAACGCAAGTGGTAAGCAAACCTCGTAGTTGCAGGTCTCAACAATCTTTAGCCACCGAACTCTGGCCTTCGAGGGCAGCAGGTTGAACAAAATCACCATTTAAACTGTGATTTCTTACCTCACCGATAGCTTAGCGTTGTCCTCCCATATAGAGCGTGTCAGAGTGTGTGTAGGTGAGACAATCGCCGCCGACATTGACTTCACCGCCGTCGTTTTTGTCGACCGGCGTTTCCGCGACTGCGCTGTGGCGGACACGCCACGCCACTTCACAGCCGATTCACCGCTTGGGGCCGATTAATTGTTTCCACCCGCCGACGCCGAGCGTCTACCCGATAGATTGCAGACGTGTCCTAGACAGAGTTTGCTTCCGCCGATAGTATCCCGAGCTCGCCGGATTCTGTGTCTGGCACAATATGTTTGTATGTGTGTGTGGCACGGCGGAAATGCAACACGATTCGGCGTGGCGCCTCCATTGCTGGCTCGGGTGCTCGCTGCGAGGAATTGTTGTGCCTGACGCGCACATGGCCGGAGACGAATGCTGGGCCAGGGAGGCGAATGCTTTCCAGCAAATTTTTAATCGATCGACAATTGCGAATGCTTTTTTCTTTCATGGCGATTAACTGCTTTGTTCGAACATCTTTTCCCAACAACTACCAGAATTGTATTGACGGAAGTCATCCATTTTATCGTAGCGTATTGATCTTTTGCCACCAAAAACTCTTTAGAATCAGGGAAGACGTTAAATAACGTGTATACTTGGTGATTCAGCTCATAGCATCACCGCTTGTTACCACATCCGTTGGCTTGGTCGCTAACTGGGGTTACGTTTATTTGACGCTAAACAGACCACACGCTACTGTTGCTGGCACCGCCTCGTTTGTTTACTCCGTTGGAATCACAAATATGTCCCTGTGTCTGATGGATCTGTATCCGAGTGCTGGGTTCTTCACGTTCGCGCCGATGCAACAGGGCAGGTTGGAACCGTTTCGTCACTCATGTTTGACGATTGATTTCTGCTTTCAGTAATTACACGTGGCTTTTACTGTGCGTCGTGCTTCCGGCCCTTTCGCAGGCGGCCATCGCCTACGAGTGCACGATGCAAAAGCTGCACGAAGAAACTTACTGCGTGTTTCGGAACGTGGTCTACGATGGGAGCACCGCGGCCGAGTTCAAATCGGGGGCTGCCAAAAAAGTACAGCAGGTTGCCTTTGAGGACAGCAGCTTGGTGCACTTGCCGAAAGAACTGCTGAGTGCGTTCCCGGATCTACGGGCATTGTACGTGGCCGGCACCAATCTCACCACCGTGGTCATCCCGAGTAAATTGGAGCGACTATACGCGTCTAATAACTACATCACCAAAGTGATTGTCCACCAGGCGGCGACCAATACGCCGATGACCGAGCTCATGCTCGATTCGAACCGGCTACGGGACATTTCGAACCTGACGCGGCTCACGAACCTGGAAATACTGAACCTCAGCGGCAACGAGGAGCTCGCCAAAGACTCCACCATCGATCTGGGGGATTTCGGGGGCCTCACCAACCTGCGCCATCTGTTGCTGTCCGATGTCGGCGCGTTTTACGTGGAAAACGAACGCGACGTCAGCCTGCCGGAGCTAGAGTTGCTGGACCTGTCCAACAACAATCTGGTGACCACCAACTTGGTGGTGAAAGTGTTCGCCCCGCTGCGAAAGCTGAAGATCCTGCGCCTGGCCCACGACAAGCTGACGGATCTGGACGCGATGGGTTTGACGAAAAACAACGACCTGGCGGAAATCTACCTAGAAGGTAACGATTTCCCTTGCGACTTCCAGGCCCGGTTGCTGGAGCACTTTCAGAAGGCCCAAGTCGAGACACCCGTCGTCCACAAGCAGAGTCGTTGCATGCTCGAGTACGAGAAGCAAAACGACATGTGCTGCCGGTCGACCTTCACGGACAAGTCCATGTTCACGACAAGGCCAAATGCGACATCGGGTTCCGGTGTTGTACCAACGAACACCAGGGGCAACTTGGGAGGCATCACCGGGTCGATGGACCAGGACCCATCGACAACAACAACCACGCGCGTCCCGATGACGCCAAAAGTGGGCAGTATCGCCACCATCACGTTGGGCAACAGTTTGTTGAGCCTGCTGGGCTTAGTGGTGGCTGCGAAGTTAATCCGCTTCTAAGCACCATCGCCAGTCATGAGCTTTGGGTCGAGGGACGTCGAAGAACTACTGGTGCGGCGCGGGTGCGTTTTGTAGCATCGACCAGCGAAGCAAAGTTCGACCAGAATCTTGGAGGTGTTTGTCATTATGGTGCTTACGCCCGTCCGGCGGGGACGGTTCTGCGTTCGGAGTAATCCAATTGAGCAGGACCACCTACCCACGGAATATTTGGGCTCTTTCGAAGCTCACACGTGATCCGCGAATCTCACCGTAAACTTTGTTCCGTTTCAGCATTTGCCACAACTAACTATAGCAGGTTCTAGAATGACACAAAGAATGAGCAATACCAAAAACTACAGCCAATCGCCGAATCGATTAGATACTTCGCCGGTGGTATGCGACAACTAGCAGCGAGCTTGGCTTTTTCTAATTCATAATAACGCTAAACTAAACGATGCCATACGTGCTAATTTTGTAGCGGATGTGATGTGCACGGTGCGCGCCTCTGAGGCAGCAGAAAGCCAACATAAGGGTAAATAGAAAAGGGTACGCCATGGGATATTGCATTTGTCGCCTCATTATTTTCGAAATCAATGTGCATGTCGGGTCAAATTTACTACAATCATTGTTTTAAAAAATACTACAATAACATTAAACACTATGCTTTGCCATTTTGTTATGAACGTGCTTTTGATACCCGTTGCGCATTTCGACTGATCTTTGAAGATTCTTCCCGTTCCATTTTTAATGGCATATAAGATAACCCAAGATTTTAATAGAAAATTACATTCTGCCGATAGATTACGATAAATAACCGGATTTAAACAGAAATATCACTGCCCCGCAGTGTCTACCATTGATAGAGCTAATACATATTTTACATTCAGCTGAAAGAGACAGAAATCTGAAAGTAAAAGGCGCAAAAAGTCTTATCAATTGCCAACCAACCAGTCATGATAATACGCTGTACGCAACCGCAACCAAACAGTTTGTCCAGTGGAATCGCCCCCCAAAGCAAGGGCACTAACGGGGAATAATCACAACGATTTTTACAATAACATGTTTTTGTAGCCGTATTTTGTAAGACTGGACAGGGGGCCGAGCAAGCCTGGAAGCGATATTTGCGATATGCGAAGTGATAGGAAGGCAAGTGCTCTTAGTGGAGGGATAACGTAAACTATGCGAATCACGAAGAAACAGAAGAACCCATAACCCATGAGAAAAAAAAACTATCAACTCTATTCCAATAGAGAGAGAGAGAGAGAGAGTGATCCCCAGAACTGACATGAACAGCTGATCGCAGAAGAACTCCATCGCACGAATTACGATATCTTGTAGCTTGAAGCACTCTGCCTATTAAGATGCCCTCGTCCGTGATTGCCAACACACATACATACCCCGGGGGAAGCAAGCACACGCCCCAGTTAATACACGTACTGTAGTCAGCATGGTCAAATCAAAACATATTCGATACTCACGGTTTAGCGTCCAATCTTCGAACTTACTCATGAACAGCTCAGAACAGAACAGTATGTCTAGATCTCTCTGTGGCTTTGTAGTGTTACACGCTTACGATTTCTACATGTTGCCGCTGCGCTGCGCGACCCATCGTTTGCTGGAGCTGGAGCCGCCAATTTCGCGGCCAGCGACGGGAGCACGATGGAAGTGACAACGACCCATCAGCATTCGCACCGTAATTTCATGCTTAATCGTGATAGAAGTAAACGGTTTTAAAATCTACACCACCGATGGAAATGGAGCCTTTGTTTTGAACCCCGGAAAATATGAGAAACTTTATGGAATGGAAGAAGGAAAAATAGTCTGCTTGACTAACTTGCGCATTTTCGGTTCGCAACAGTTCTGTATCGTGCCGCGTCTATCGCTTTAGAGGAAAATGAACCACCGCTGCTGGGTCGCCTCTTGCGCTAGAGTGCGCCGACGGAGACGGAGCCGTTAGAATTCAAAATTCAATTAGCCAATCAACCCGTTGGTTGGCCGTTTGGACGTTGTCCCCCGTTATTCAGTGGAATTTATTATGCTATGCTGAACATGCTAGGACCGGGTGATAGTTTCACCACATCATCGCCTGAATCTCGATTTCGTTTGCTCTCTCTCGCTCTCTCGCTCGCCGCAGAGACAAAGACGCGTTTGATGTTTTTCTACGGTTAGCACTCATTTAATCAGACAAAAAGCCGTTGCGCTCGAGGTGCGTCCGGGTAACATCGATCATGTCCGACTTTAACAAGCCGCTTCTAGACTTCTGGTCGGAGAAAAGCGAGCGAACAGCCAACAACAGTGGCGTTTACAGTGTTTAAGCAAACAGTAGACAGACATGTGTTACATGAAACACACAATCGCGATTTCCAACTCGCCGACACCGTACTTTCTTTGACCCAACTACCTTCAGGGTCTTTCCGGAGCATATTACACGTACATTCCGAGGCGTACGCAATCCGTGCGTGTTTTTCGTGATCTCGATTTTCTCGGTCCTTCTCCAAATGCATCGATCTGTGGTTACTTTGCGTTCGAATAGTTGCCGCAGTTGGGCCACGATACGCAGGCCAAAGGGACAGGGAGAGAGAGAAGGACAGAACGCTTCAGCGCACGCACTCTGTGTCCGTCACCGTTGGAGAGCTAAGTCGCGCCCCGTGCTATAATTCACCAGAATACACGTCGAAATAGAGCGTGGATCACGACGCTGTGTTGTTTGTCACGCATGGATGATTCCACTGGATTTTTGGGGTACTGGAAGTGTTAAAACCATTCCAAAAGTAGCGACCTTCGCTTTCGTTTCTCGTATGTGCTCCTACTCAGGCAAAGGTTATAAATCATTCTCAGTGTGATATGATATGAATGCTTCACTTTGATATTATTTTCGATTTATTTTTATATCAATAATTTTCAGATCTTTACTAGCCCGTGTTGGCGCTGTTTTGAGAATTAAAAAAAATGGAAGTTAAGGTTGACTTCCATTTTAATGACTTCCTTAACTTCAAATCGGTTAGCAAGTTTCGGCTCCTTCATTCTAATTAATCGTCTTTCTTATCAGCATAATGTTGCGTTTGCTCAAAATTGTAACCCCTTTCACTGTGTTTTTCGATCAGCCCATGCTTGCTCGCTCCCCACCACAGCACAGTGAGAAATTTGTATGGAAAAGGTGGACATATTTGTTTAGGAAGAATCTATGGCCTTTTTTCAACGTTTTTCTTTGCATGTGTTTTGATTAAATTCAACTTTGTATGTGTAATACACGCGTTCAAGTATAATAAAGCTACAAGCAAATATCGAATTTCTGCTACAAATCCTTAATACCTTATGAGTGTGAAAAAGGACATTAAATGATCAAGGAGCTTTACCTATTGCGTTTGTGGGAATTTTGAAACAAGTAATTATTACCATCCAAAGTATCCGACCCATTAAGTATTATTTAAACGTTTAATAGAACACTTATCGGTCTATTTCTTCATCCAAACTTAAATTGATATTATCTACTTGATTAAATACATGATCAATCGCGATATCGTTATCAATGGTCTTCTCCATGATAAGAAAATCTTAAACTATATCAGGAAAACTAAGTTTTTGGGTTTTTTCGCTGCCTATAACCCAATGAAATAGAACTAATTTTGGGGTCACTGCTATGTATTACCCGAATGAAGTGTCTTTTAAATTATTGTCCATGGAAAATTTTCTTGCGTGTGTGGCCCTATCTTGTTCAAAACATTTATGCCGCTCTTCCAAAACTTCTTCTCGCAGACAACCACAAGGTAGTCTGGGAGAAATACATAAATACGGACCTGTCCGTTCTTCTAAGATTAAAAAATATGGATTCATTACCTTTTTAATGATGTTTCTAATATAGGTACATTACCGTTGCAGAACTGTTCTAACGATCGCTTTAAAATAGCCGATAAAAGTTGGTTTCAAAGAGTAATTTTTATCACACTGTTTTAGGCTAATATAACTAAAACCCTCAGTGTTTTAAAGTTTGTTTATGACCGCCTTTTCCCCATAGTGCCCACACGCGAGCGCGAGAGATCTCCGCGCCGCGTGGGGCGCATTCGGTGAGAGCGCGGCTTGCGTAGCGCATTGCGCTTAGTTCCAGAGCGAGTTGAGCCGTCTTCGCGTGCGCAGTGCTTTGCGCCGTAACCTTTCCTTCACTGTGCGAGTGTCTCGGGCGCTGTAAACAAAAACAGCTCGCGTACGCACGCGTAAAAAAACCATAGTTTAACCAACGAACGCGGTGTAGTTCCCCGTGAGCCCGTGAGAGCTTAGAATCGTTTCGCGCCCAGCCGCTTTCTAAACTGTGGTGTCCCCGCAAGATCGTGTGGAAAAACAACAAACACAAACGACGTGTAAACCAGTGTGCGTGTGGAAGAATCAGAGAAATGACATGTTAATCGTCACCGTTCCCGTACGTTAATCGTGAATACATCCAATTCCGCTGTGTTTTGTTTCGCCGATTTGTTGATTGATCAACCATTTTCTGCACACACGCGCTTCTCTCTCATCACTCGCAACCACAAACAAACGGTAGCAACAAAATAACCACTTACACCGATTGATCGAATCATGCTTGCCGCTGACGGCAACGGCCAACGGAACCGGAAACAAATCGAATCGCGTCACGCTGCCACTTGACGGTTTCAGTCAAATTCGCAGTGTCGACGCCGCGCCGACATACGCGCCGAAGGTTCTGTTTTGAATGATACATCGCCGCCAACGTTCGGAGCCGCCTGAACGACCCGGAGCACGTCCCAAAAACGGCTACGCGGTTTAGGGGCCAAAAATAAAGCAAAACAGTCACCTTCCAAGTCAGTGTGTGAGGCAATAATAAAATAAAACCCGAATCCAAAATCCCGATCTTCCGCCGTGTGGGGCGCCATCCCCTTTCTCGAGACCTTTTCTTGAGAGGTTCCAGAAGTGACGTTCGGGCGGATGTGTGTGTGTGCGTGTGTTTTTTTTTTAATGCTGGTGTCTCAAGTGTTTTGTTGCGTTCAGCATCCAAAGCGCCGCTCGCGATCGTGTGTGCTTGTTGTGCGTAAATTGTCCTCTCCGTGAGTTAGCCGCACTTTCTCACGCTGTGAGCGTGCGACGAAAATCGGAAGAAAGTGTCCCGCGTTTAGGAACGTGCCTTTTTTCACACACCAATTTTCGTTGCCAAGCCAGTGGTTTGCGAAATTGGAAGTGAGTGTGTCACCTTTGCGGGTACATCGGAAATCGTAGCATTGACCATTGCTCACCACAGCCCCAGTCAGGTGTGCAATTTCGTGTCGTCGGTAGTTCCTAGTGGTTAGGCAATTACTACCGCGCGCGTGTGTGTGTGTGTGGCTGCGAAAGTGCAGTGTGCAGAGCGTTGCTGTGACAAGTGTCAATTGATCAATTAGCCTTTGGCGTAGGGTAAATACTGTTCCCCTACTTACGCTAGGCGACGCTCACGGTGGGCTTCGGAGTGCAGTGCGGTGCAAAATGTCTTGTTCCGGACGTTGTTAACCGTAGCCGACCGCTCCAGGCAAAAACACAACGCTCGGCGGCCACTGGAAGTAATAGGAACCCCATCGGCAACAGCATGGCGCAATTCAAAGACAACTCGTGGGTACGTATTCACAGCACTATCTGTACCGAAATAAGACCAAATACGCACAAATACGAGTAGCAATAGGAACGACAAAAACTGCTCACAATGGCACGTTTGAATCCGCAGTTCGTTTGTGCTTTTATTTCCGCTTCCGTCAAAATGTAACTCCAGCATTTGTTGTTTACCTACGAAGATAAATTGATCAAAGTAGCGCTACGAACTCCGACCAGCTTCGAGTCAATTCCGACCAATCGCAAGGAGTCGTTCCCGTTTTAAATAACATTCAACGACTCGATTACGAAACCCTCAAACCACCGACCGGTGGTTTTGTGGTCGCAGAGATCAGCTTTACTGTTCGCGGTGCATTCAAAATGCGCTGGAAGTTAGCGTATTTCACATCGTCACGTTTCGCGATTTGCGAATTTGCAATCTGTCACTTCCGATGCACACGTCAATATGCCTCAAAAACAAACAAAAAAACCACAACACGAACGTCTCTTACGAAACAGCCCAAACATTTTCCAAAGCCCAAACTTTTGTTATGTAAAACATGGCGTGCCGAATGGTTGCGTCGCAGAAGCTAACGCTGCGCAGATCTCTGGGTCACGAAAGCGACCACGGGCTATCATATTGCGGCGATAATCTTCCGATCGAAACTGGAACGGCCCACAAATGACAGCGTTTGTGGCGCGCGGTGTATCATTCGCTCTTCTGGACTGCCCTCCACAAGGTGCTAATCAACGGGTTGGAACCCCGCACTGGTCGAGAGCCACAAAAAAAAAACCTACAACGGGACAGCACACAGGGTGCAAAGCTCTAGAGGGTGAGTGTATGAATGTACTCCCGACTCCCGAATTGCCGCCAAATCAACGGATCGATTCGGGGGATCGATGGGGAAATGAATTAATGTGCGCTCTCCTGTGCCGTGGAAATCTGGAAACTCGAAATCGCTGGCTGTGGGGAAAGCCGATTGTCGAAGTGTCCGATCCGTTTCAATCGGGCAGTGAACCCGCTAGAGCAAGATTGGTGCAAAGGGAGAAAAGAAAGCTTCCACATTTCGTACACTAGCCAGATCCCAGGTGGACACTGGCGCCGCTCTAAGATTAATGCTTTCGCGGCACCCGGGCTTTTCGGTAGGTGTTTCAGTTTTTCCGAGCCCATTTTTCCTTCCACTTTCGCCGCCTTGTCGTCGGCGGAACTCGTGAAAACGGAATGAAATGTGAAGATAGGGCGAATCCTGCGAACGTCCCAGAAGCGGACACTTCCGTTTCATGTTAGAGAGACAAATTGTGGAGTGGCGTGGAGTGGAGTGAAGTGTAATGTGCCGGACAGCGAAACGGTAACGGAAAACATGGTACCGTCCGTCCGAGTTCCAGTCCAACCGGCGGGCCCCTCGATTTGGGAGTGGCGACGACCCTATTTCTGTTACCAGCACACGCGGGCGCACCCAGATATGCTGTGGAAAGCTTTCTTTTCCACCGGGTTTCCCATCTCGGGTCTCTCGGGAGACAACTCTGCTCCAGATAGGTCCCACCAATAACTGGTCGGGCGGGGGTTTATCAAGCGGCCAGTCTTCATGGACTCCCAGACGAATGAGCTGCTGCAGCTAGATCACTGATCCGATCTAGCGCGCGGTACTGCCGTTTGATGTCGATGTCGCCTAAATCTCGCCCTAGATCGCTAGATCGCCGGTGCGCCTTTCCCGCCGCTACACCAGCGACTCGTGGCGTCCACTGGCGTCTGAGATTTGGTTGATGGTTTTGATGGAACTAAGGCTAATTATCGCTCCGCTCGCGTGTGTGGCTGTTGTTCCCTTTTCTTTCCATTTCAATCGAATCAACCACGAGAAAGAGAGTTTTGTTTGGGTAATTAGCTCCAATTGTGTGTCCGGCCAAGGGGGGCCGCCACGATCTCGGACGGGCGTATGTCAGTTCTGGCGGTTCCACGGAGTGGATTTCCTTCTCGTCTTCCTCCTATGAAGAGTTGAGCTATGGCAGTCAGTGCCATTGTTCAGTCGCGGGCTCGTGTATTTTCCCCTAACTAGTCCGTCAAAAACATATTACCTTCAACAACTTCGTCCAGCGTGAAGCGTGAAGTCTGGCAGCTGCTGGGGCAGCACTTCTCTCGCTCGCTCTGTACGGAGTGCAATCAACGAGATCGGCAACTTTTCCTTTTTCCATTACTTTTGTTTGAGGTGTTAGGAAAGTTAAACGCGCGGAACATGTGTTTTATTGGCGGCAGCGGAGAGTACGATTGATTCGATGAGATTTGTATGTTGGCTGCGTAGTGGGTGGGAAATCGATTGGCCCGCTTTCGGATGGTTGTGGTGTGCAAAAAACAGATACATCAAAGTTAGAGAAAATGGCAAGGTACGCCAAAATGCCAAATGTGTGGCTCTTCGTGGAACATTTTTACTTAACGTTGGAAACCCGAATGTGAAATGGAGTTTTTAAATTGAAGTATACGACTATCCAAACGACAGTTTGGAGAAAGTGTGAGAATACTGAAGCAAAACCGGAACAAAAAATGTGAAAATAGAATAAAAAATCACAATGGTTCACTTGAATGGATCTACAGGTCTCTGTGATTGGTTTCCTAGATCATGTAGAATCATTCTAGGACCAATTTTATTCGTTTTTATTATTTTTACGCTACAACAGGGCAAACCGTATTAGCACCAGTTTAAAGTTTTGCGCATTGTCTGGGTTCGACATTACCTCTTTCGCATAGAAACCGATAAATAAGGGGAGCGTAGACAGTTTTGTTCGTTTCAAGCGAACTCTTTCTCTTCTCTTTTGAGTACAAAACATTTAGAACTCACTTTCATAAATCACCCAAACATCTTTTTTAATGTTCAAAGCAAACGCTGTAGATGTAGATTTTATTCTACACCCACCCAAGTCCGGCGGAGTTGCCGAAAATCACCCCAAATTGCTCTAGAACGGCACACCCGAAACCCAACCCAAATGTGCTCCGATTTCGAAAGTAACGCCGTCGGGCGGCGGTGATGGCCCAAACAAAAAACAAAAAATTAACGACACACGCACACTCGATCCACCTAAAAACCGAAAAGCGGGAAAAAAACCCTGCTTCAAGAGAGTCCGAAGAAACGAACGCATCCAACCGAACGCCCGAGAAGACATCATAACAGAGCGGCCCCGTTGGATCCGACTGGGAATTGAAATGAGGGTCCAGCCACTAGCGCCCCGGTTCTGGTGGATTGCCGAAAGTTCCAGTTACTCCGTGCAAGTCAAGGGGAACCGCTACCGGTGGCAGAGCCCGGAACAGGCGGCCCGCAACGGTACGGGTGCGGTTCAAGCTGTGTGTTGTCGGGGTTTCTGTTACTTCACGATCGCACGATCCCCGGACGCCGCCGGCAAGATTCGAATAAGTTTCTGCGGTGCTCCATTTTGGTCTTCACCAGGTATTGCCCCAGCCTAATTGAAGTCATTCCAGGGGTAATAATTGAAACGTCGCACAATGAACGAATCACAACAAACCTGCGGATTGATTCCCCGTGCTGACCCCAGAAGCCTCCTTGAACATCAAATCACGAGGTTCGGGATGCGCCAAATCCGATTTAAATCGTCTATCATGTAAAGGTAGTAGCGACCACGGAAAATTGCCCCCAAAAAAAACAAGTCACGGCCATCTCCCTTTCCTTAGTATTAATCTAGTCAACTAAATAGCGGCCCAGCGATGCGTAGTAGCATTAAGAGAACAAGAAAGGTACACCCCCCCTAGACGGGGTGGCCTACGGGGCGATGACTGTAGCGGTCTATTTAATTCGCTCTGCCCCCACCAACAACGACGAAATCCCAAAAATGAATCGCAAAACACTCTGATGATTTCATCAGCAGTACGTCTCGACCGTAGCACCGATGGTAGCAATCGTAGACACTGAGTCGCTTACCGTAGGGCGTTTAAGATAAGATATACTCGAGTTAAAATCTCCTCGGTACGCCCGTACCTATCCGATCCGGAACTCGCTGTGACCTACTAAGGGGTGGCAGTGAGAGAGAGAGACCACGCCCGAATGAGGACGCCGTACACACGCCGGGTGATGGTGGACCTTGGTGGACCTTCTCCTTCCGGCGGGCCGGGCCTCGATAGTAGAAAGTGTGGTCGCGGCCAGCGATGATTAAAAATCCATCCATCTCGCGGGAATCACCCCCGGGGACGACGGTCAAACAAATCAAACGGCTCCTTTCTTACGGCTCCAATCGCGGCTCGAGCTGTCAACGGCCAGCGGCCGGAGCAGGATTCCGTGAAAAGCCGCCGCAGGATGTTACGTTTCGACCCCCGGCGAGTGTCGGAATGTCGAGTGGCCACCCATTTATCACCGGGGGCCACCGCGGTGGACCACGATTATCCGACTTCCTGGAGCGGTCCTCACGTCCTCTGCATGTAAGCATTTGAACTTGAGATTTAGCCTTGAGCCGACACAGCCGGCCAGACACTTTGATTGAGCCCGCGTTTGGCGCAAGAAAATCGAAAAACATGAACTTTCACTGATTTCTGGAGTCTGGGCGACCATTGTGTTGTGTGGCTGTTATGCTTTTTTCTTCCTCTGGGCCCACCTCGTTAAGTGCGAGTAAAAGTTAAGTCTTATCTCTTTAGTCGCCCGGGCCCGGGGCGTCTTGTGTCACGCCAGATTGGTCTGGCGATTCGTAGCCTTGATGAACTCGTGTGCCACCTCAATTCGGTCCTGAAAGGGTAACTTTTTGCTTTGATATTCAGTGGCCTAGAGGGAATGCAACTCCAAGTATACGTCACAACAACAAGCGGAAGATAATAGTAAGCTATCAGCATTATTCTCTTCATTTATCGCTGAAGAAAATTAATCATTTATTTGCACACGTTTTCACATCGTACTCAGCCTAAGAAGCAACAGTTGTTTGAATAATGAATTAAAGCACTGTTTTAGCAGACGAGTAACTGGCACATTTGAACTTATCTTGCCGAATTTTTCGTTGCGGTATTGATGCCGGTTACCGATGGTTGATAAATAATAGGGTCTGTCAGATTTTTCAATATGGATAATTCACTTAAAGCTCCGTTTTTTCTGTGTAAACTATAAGAAAATCTTCATAAACTCACTGATTTATTGTACCTTGCAAAAATTTGCTGTGTATATTTGTTCCCGTTTCCGCCCTTAATCCCGACTACTCTATCAACGAAGGTCTTAAACAATGAGGGAAATTTATGAGTTATGCAGTGAATTAATTCCCTACCGATGTATGGATGTATCGACGACCGTTCATCGATCTGCTTAACCGAAAAGTCCAACAAAGCATCCGTTGGTCGAAAGTAAAGCAACGAATTTGGCCTCTGCTATGCTAAGCAATCTGCCTAGCCCGTGATTGGAATGTGTTGAATTGAAAGCGAAACAATTGGGGGATAGTCTGTTGTTTTTTTTTTTGTGTAAAATGAGTTTTACATTAATAATCAAACTTCGATTTACATTTCTATTCATGCATCCATTCCAATTCACACAGATAGAGTAGCAAACGGGTCTTTCAACCTGCCTTTTTTTGCTACTCAATAAACGTTTCATTTTACGCCGTTAACCCATTTGTAGGGTTTCCCATTGAGCCGCCTAACCGCAGCGGCCATCAGAAAAAATGCAACCCCTTGGCTCATCTCACGAACCCCAACACGGGAAGGGCTCTATTTTTGCGCGCTGCGGTCACGGTTATTTATGGTGCAAGGGTCTTTCTTCCAGGAAGCGATCCGATCAGTACGATACTATTCTGCACCGCTGTGCCCCTAGAATACACCTAGAATAGAACGTAGCAGCAAGTGGTGGGCAAGTCTGGGTTTGTGTGGGGGTCATTGTGGCGGCTCAAATTACTACAACGAACCACCAGGCCGCGGCTCACCGGCAGATGGGCGCCTGATGAGCAATATCAGCAGCAGCCACCCCGACCGAGCGAAGCTGGCGGTTCATTCTGATGCAAATGGTGAGCGCGGGATGAAACAGCGAATGTACATCGGGTCGGGTGGCCTATGAGAACTGTGGATGCGGAACGGTAATTGAAAAACCACATTTTCACTACCGGATGCTGCTGTTGGCGGCGGCTTCACCGGCCGCAGAGAGAGAGAGAGTGAGAGGATGTGAAAATTTAATCACAAATAAGTATGGCGGGCGGTCGACCATAGAACGGCGCTGGAAGCATTCACCACGACGCCGGCGAATGTTCAAACTTGCTCGTGGAACTGCCAAACCCGCACGCACCCCAAAGATGGTCTCGACTACCTCGATGTCGAGAAGGGGCGAACGTGGGAAGTGGTCGTCGTCCCGCTCGTCATTGCTCAAGTGGCCGATAGAGCCTCTTCAAGTATCGGCAAACATATCGGCATCGAGATCGACAACGACGACGACGACGACGGTCCATCTTCAGAGCGAAAGGCTCCCTATCTAATCCGTTCCCCTGCGGACCTGCCGGATCGGATCCACGCATATGTGGGCGCCCGCGGCCAGTTTGCGCAAGAGTAGTTGATGACCTTTATTCTCGCCTATCTCGCGCCAACATACAACATTCTCCCGGCCCCGGCAACGGACAGTCACAGTCGGTCGGTGGCCCACGGAAAAGGTTGCCCTAACCTTGAACGACAAGTGGGCTGATACTGTTGGGCCGAACAGGTTTTCTGTTTCTTTCCACGTTTTTATTTTCATTTGAGGCCTCCCGGGACCCCTGCTGGGGCACGGCTGAACCGCGAAGAAGGGTTGGAAAAATGGAGCTGGACCTGGATAGCCGAGGATCGCTTTATTGGGTGATGATCGGCAAATTAAACCAAAACTCGCAGAAGTTGTAGTGATTCTCAGGCACTCTCATTATCGTTGTGAAACTGATCGATCGACCCAACTTTTGTTAATGCTGGCACGGAGTGAAAACACTTCATTTATTAACACAACTAACAACACCATATTCTGTTCCCTCACATTTAGTGCCATTAATAACTGGATAATTTAGTCCTTTTCTGCTGTCACGCTTCTGTGTTGTTGCTGAACAGTCTGCTAACGATGTAGCATGATAACTGACAGATAGCTTTATCAACTACTAAAACCTCACTACTAGTGACACATATCCAAGCTATAATATTGTAAAAGGGGAACATCATTCCCACAGCAGTCGTTTGTGTCCTTGTACTAAATAGAAAGTAAGAAAATGGGTAAAAAGTAAATCAAGCTTAATATAAATAACTGAAAATAATCGAGTACATTGAAATGGAAAGAATGAAACAATGTGATAAAGACTCCTGCAATTTTTGTGTATCCGATGCGTTTCTAAAAGACAGATACATACGTGTTTAAAATTTTATAAAACAACCCATTTATTCATGTAGGTATTCATTTTGTCTCTTTTAAAGTAATCCCCATCAGATATTATACATTTTTGGTAGCGTTTTCTCCAATCCTCGAAACACTTCAAAAGACACGAGACGTGAGTGCGAGACATGAGTAGCAACATAACGTCACAAAAAAATCGAAAATCGAATTTACGTAACTCGCGGAAATTTAAAATTCCGAATACTTTTTGAACAAATTACGTATGTTGAAAATGGCTTTCATCATCGGCCAAGAAACTCCTTTTCTACGACTGTTTTATTAATTGCACACGCCATGATGGATGTCCAAACAGCGGCAGATGTCAATCACTCGAAGGGTGTCGTTCGCGACCGCCAAACGCATTTTGAAATAAATTGTTTTTGTTTTCGAGCACGATCCAAAGTGCGAAATGGATGTCGGAAACAACGCTCCCAAAAGCTAAGCGACAGAGAGTGCTTCTAATTGTTTAAAATGTGTAACCCTGGGATTCTGCGATCACCTATCTGCGGTAACTGCGTACAAATCGACGGATCGCCCGACCGCTGGAGTTTCGTTTTCGACAGTTTCAAGGCGCCCGTTACATACACTCCGGTCACTGTCACGCTCGTTACGTGGGCGAAGAAAATTCCGAATCCATCGAATCTGGTACGCAATCAGCGCGCGGGCGCCATCATTTTTGGCCCGCAACTCTATTACCCGACGAGACGAGACTAAACTAAATGCACGCGCGGTTTGGCTGAGAAATTGCATAAGGAGGAAATCGTTAGCTGGCTGGGGCTTTGGGAGGAACGTACCGTGTGCCACCGGCCATTTTACACAACGCACCGCGCACCGTTGGGCGATTGGTTTGCGTGCTATTTTTTTCGCCTTTTTCGCGCTGCTTTCGGAGGAATGCTTGAAATGGAAATTAAGCGTGCGTCGGAGAGCGGCCATAATGAGGGGCCCACTAGTTTCACTTTCGCCGTATGATTTTTCCTTTTGTCGTCGTTTCGTATACTTTAAGTCTTCAACAGACAGATGCGGCACGCGGCTAAGTCTTTCTCCGTGGCCGACGAGCGCGATACACGCGGTGTTATTAGCGAGAAAAGAAAACAGGAACAAAAACTTGTTCTCGCATAATTACCCGGCCAGTGGGCCAACTTTCGAACAGCTACTTGTCATTCAAATTACGCCGCCACTGGATTAAGAGGACGATCCATCCTGAACTGGCCGAGAAATGAAACATTTAAATATTTAAATTTGAATCTCTTCGGAACGTATTTGAACAATGCTGGGGGCTTTAGTTCGGCGCCATTTTAATGTCTTTATTTAGCCCACCGCTGACACCGAACGAAACGGCCATCAAAGGATTTGGATTGTTCCCATCACAGTGGTCAACACGCGCCGTCTGACACCCGTTTTGCAACAGCAACAGCGCATTAGCGCCTTCGAACACTCGAGAGTCACCACTCACTTGCAGAGCACCTTGCCGACACTTGTCAACACCAGTGGGGGTTTAATTGAAAAGGAAAGAGGCAAGAATCATGGCGTTACGTCAATCCGCGAACATCGGCAGGGCCGGTGGGCAAAAAATAAAATAACGGCGAGCGCCCAACCGGACGGCGAAACGTCGCGGAGCTGGTGGTCACAACAAACTTTACTGAACAAACCGTGCTGTGGGTCACCCGAAGCCGGTTTGTCGGGTGACCTTCAAAGGGCTTCATGTGGGGGGGCACCCGGCATTTATCGCCTCGTGCGGGTCGCTCCACTTCGTGTGCGTCTCCATCAGGCATCTGATCGGCACACACCCGCCGCGTCAGCCAACCGAAAGATTCAAGTAGGTCGAAGATAATGATTTGAAATTTTCCAACAACGGTTGCAGATGGGTTCGAAGCATCGCAGCATCACCAACTCCAGCTGCCTCACCAGTCAGTTTGGTGGCTATATTCAAGGAATCCGATCGTCCCCGATTTGTGGATGTTTACGATCATCTGAGAATTGTTAGCGCAATCTATCGATTTGACATGATGGTCGATGCCTCGTAAAGCATCGATCATACGATTTATTGTAAAGGTATCAGGTGTACAAATAGAAAACCGCCGTTTTTTCTCATGATTTGAGGCTTTATTGTAAAAAACTCCTTACAAACTCATTCTTCAAAGTAATTGCCATTGTTAGCCACAACTTTTTCCCACATTTTGGGCAGATTTTTAATTCCTCGTCGGAAAAATTTTTCATCTTTCGACGTGATCCATTCATCGATCCGATTTTTGATGTCCTCGAAAGAACGGAAGCGCTGCTCGGCCAGGTCATGCGTCATCAATCGGAATAAATAGTAGTCTGACGGAGCGATGTCTGGAGAGTAGGGCGGGGGGGTAGTATGTGCCATTTTAATGTTTCCAGGTATATTTTCACGACTTTGGAAACATGTGGTCGAGCGTTGTCGTGAAGAAGAATAACTTTGTCGTGTCTTTCTCAATATTGACGCCGTTTTTCCTTCAACGCTCGACTCAGCCGCATTAGTTGTGTGCGATACAGGGCTCCTGTAATGGTTTCGCCTGGTTGCAATAGACAACGCCGAGCTGGTCCCACCAAATACAGAGCATCAGCTTCGAGCCATGAGTGTTCAGTTTAGCTGTAGATGTTGATGCATGGCCGGGAAGTCCCCCCGATTTTTTATGCTTTGGGTTATCATAGTGTATCCACTTTTCATCCCCGGTCACGATGCGATGTAAAAAACCTTTTTTTTTTGCCGTTCAAGGAGTTGCTCGCAAATGCAAAGGCGCCGTTCGATGTCCCTCAGCTTCAACTCGTGCGGCACCCAGTATCCTAGTTTCTGAATCATTCCTAGGGCTTTTAGCCGATGCGATATTACTTGTTGCGTCAGCCCCAATAAGTATGCAAGTTCCTGTTGCGTTCGACAAGCATCTTCTTCCAGCAAAGTTTTCAATTCGGCATGTTCGAACTTGTTCACCGGTCCGGGACGCTCCTTGTCTTGCACGTCATAATCGCCGTTTTTGAACTTGCAAAACCACTCCCGACACGTTCTTTCACTAATGCAGGCTTCACCATAAACTTCTACTATCATTCGATGCGCTTCAGCTGCATTTTTTTTAGTATGAAACGCAAAAAGCAACACTTCCCGCAAATGGCTCTTTTTCGGCTCTAATTGCGCCATGTTCGCACATGAATAACACAAAGCAGAGTGAAAATAAACAATCGAGATTTTGTGGAGTTGTTGACAGATGCCTCAACTGTCATTGCCAGGGTTTTGCATATTTTTATCGTTTAATTTGCAGCTGCTAGCGCCCCCCATGGGAAAACGGAGGTTTTCTATTTGTACACCTGATAACATTTCACACTAAAAAATTTCTTTGAGTGTTTTTGTTTGATCCCTTCAGTTGTGAGAAAATTCGGTATATTTTGCAGTTTTTCTTCCATAGAGGCGAAAGTACAAGCCAGGAATGTTCTACTGTGTATTTGGTGGGACGTGAAGGGAATCATCAATTATGAGTTGCTTTCGTATCAAACACTAAATTCCGATCTCTACTGTCAACAGCTGGACCATGTGAAGCTAGCGATTGACCAGAAGTGTTGTGGTCCTGTGCATATTTGGTGCAAAACTGTGCATATTTGGACCATTGGAAACATCTTAAAAAAAGTTTTGAAAACCAGTCAAATGGAATGTTTTTTTTCCCTAACATAATATTATGGACTTTTGTAACATTTTGAACAGATGTTTTTCAAAAACAACATTGGAAGACACGCCAATTTTCAACCTCAGCTTCTCCGCCTTTCGATGGAAATCATAAACTACGAAACTGAACTGTTCCCGGAGCTGTCAATCGCCCTTCGACGGTGGCCATCAGACCCTGCACGTCGGTAGCAACCTGAGCTTCAAGTGCTTTTCAGCTGAGCGCACAGCTTCGATTAGATTCTGGGCCCGGCCCGGCCCCCGATGTGTGTAGGATCTGATGTATGGCGTTGTATGGCTTGATGTGTCAAATTTCGTGCCCACCCAGACGAAGGACGTTCGATTGAGCGTAATGAGACATCTCCGGTAGCCCCGATTCCCCTTCACCCTTTGCGTACCGAACGGAAGCGATCAGGGGCGCGCCACCGCCCTGTCCTGTAGGCGGCGTGCCGTTAATCGACTGTCAGGTCGTCAGCGAGTGTGACCGCCCCTGAGCCGCCTCCCTGGGTTAGGGCAATAGAGAACAGGTTGCGCCGGTGCCGGTGGTATAGTTGGCTTTGCCCTTCCTAAGCAAAAGTGGGCCAACCTGTAGCGCTTGCCCGGGGCTGAAGCTGGATGTACGGCTTCCTCGCGCGGTGTAAATCGAGCGAACCGAACCGGATTGTCTCCGGCCAGTCGCTCGTTCGAGTCCCGCGGACCGCTTTCTTCGCGAGAAATGCGGATTTTTCTCCCTATTTTTCTCCTCGGGTTCGCTCGGTGAAGATCCTGGCCTGTTGGGTCGCCGTTTGTGTAGAAGTTAATGAATTCCAGAGCTCAGAGTGGAAAACCTTTTATCGAGTTTGCCAACATGCCAGTAGAGAAAACAACATTTACTCTTTATGTCGGTGCGTCTGCACTGAGGTTGAGAAGAATTACATAGTTTCAAAGCCATGCAAAGAATTGTTTTGTTTTGCCTTATTTTTTTAACTTTTCACATAGAATTTATCGAAGAGTTGGGGCTTCAAAATCCTAGAAATGCAAAGCCGGTTTTGTATAAATATGTTGGGATTGACACCATTTTACGATAAGTAAATAAACTAATAATCTGATTGGGTTCAAATTTCTGTGCGATGTTGTGGATGCGATCAGCATTGTTTATGGATCACACAGTTCTTGGCCAGTTGAGGTAACGTTAATTAAATAGTCAAAAATTCATATTCATGAATTAGGCCCCTCAATGAGGCCCATTGTGAGTTTTAATGGTTGAAACTCTTGTTTTTATTCCAGAATTTTCGAAACTCTTTCGAAATACTTGAACACTAACAATAATTAAAAAAATTGAAACAGAAGAAAGCGTTATTATAATCTCAATCGTGCTCCAACATCATAGGTATTTGTAGATTTTTTTTAAATATCATATTTTTCAAAGCAACTTTCCCAGTGTTATTTTGTTTTCCTATTTTCTAGGATTGTTTTGTTGATGCCGTGATTGAAACTTTTGCTCGCTAGCACTTGGACTTAACTTATCATACTTGATCCTTATGCTGGATTAAAAATACAATTTTACCTCAGTGGAAGCGCCTCAAAATATTAATACGGCTGTCGTCGTCACGCTTCATCTTCGTAGCGGATCTTCCGGTGGCCATCAGGTTCATTTTGGACAACGCATAACGCTACCCATAAATGCCCATTGCGGTTGGTTCACACTCTGCTTGTGGTTGACACATCCGGCCGCCGGTGGACGGAAGCGGCCCGGAAGATGGAACTACGCTTTCGTGAAACGCTGCAGTAGCATTAGTTAATGGAATTGTCCGCTACCAGCCACTAGCGGCAGGCCAGCGCCACCACTCGAGCGAACATATACCGTACACAGTAGCAGCATCCACCTCGCCGAGCGATAGCGGTTGACAATCCCAGCCCGGCCGGTGCAACCGCCACCGGAAGGAAGGACAGAAACGACCGCTAAGCGACGAACCTTCGACACCGGGCACCAGAGCGCTCCGTTACGGCAAGCCTGAAAAAAGTGAAATAAAAATATGCGTTTGCGTCTGCGACGTGATTTGTCGGGGCCCCGTTTGGCGTTTTCGTTTCACTGGAAACATTATGCACACAGACCGTTTTTTTTTTAATTCCTGTTTCGCTCCCCGTTCGTCGTCGCGACTCCAGACAAAAGGCCACCCCGGGTACGTGCCTTTTGCTGCCTACAATAGTCGACCGGCAAGCATTAGCAATTGTTTTGCTGCGAGTGACGACAGAGTGAGAGAGAGAGAGAGAAAGACATAAGCCGGTGCGGAACACGACACGACGGTTACTCTGGCAGCATAATGTGTACACCGCAAAAGCGCGATGCGTATGATGGGGCCACCGCGGGAGGTTTTATCTAATCTTGCACAGACACACAAACGCACACACACACATTTGTCCTATGGAGACCCAAGAAGCTTTTATGCGTTGATATGCAGTCGGGTGTACACAGATGGGTGACATCTTAAGTCACTGTCCACGTGGCCTATGCTATCGGTAGCCGGAGCGATACAATAGCGGTTGACAGTTACTTTTAGAAAGTGCGATAATGTTGCCCCGGTTGACGGATGGACAGGTTATCAAATAAAGGACCGAGATTTATTGCACGCACCACGCAGATGCTATCAATGTCATTTTTATTGTTCGCGTCTTTGTGGTCCGAAAAAGAAAGCTACAACTGCAGCCAAAGTACGTCACATCTTAAAGATAATTTTTAACATTCGGAGTGATGATGAAATGACTTCATTCGAAGCAGTTGAGAGAAAGCACTATGAAGTTAAACTATTTTGTTGCTTCCATTACTTGATGCTGACCGACGTCCTAATGAAAAATTCTCTATTTTCTACTTCGACATTAGTGCATCCAACTGATGTCCCTTGTCAGTACTGAGCTACTAGAGAACTGTATCACAACATAAATCATTGAATCAAACTAGGTACTGTCATGGTCGAAATGCTGAATGCTGAATTAAAAGAAATTTAATTCTTTACGATGGGCGTACCTACGAATCAACATAATGAACTCAAAAGAAACAACAAACCAGCAAAAAGACAAAACTAAACTACTGTCCGTACAAAATACCGTTTCGATTTACAACCAACAAAGTAAAGGCTTCTGTAGAAATCTTCCCGCAAGGTCTTTCGTAACCAGACATTTTGTTTTCTAAAACTGCTTTCAAATTAAGCGACACGCATTTAACGTTTATGGACCATTGTAGGAAAGACCATTGTAGGCGGCTTGCGTGTTTGTCCTGAGTTCGTACATGTTTGCAATAGTTGTTACTTGTGTTTGGCGTTGTTTTGTCGTAAATATTCTGTACAACCAACTCGCAGTACTGCATTTGCGCACAATAGCGTTAGCCTTCGAGTGCGATTGCTTCACGCCAACCCCACGCCACGGCTAGTAACATGTCCGCCGCCAGGTCAGGTCGAGCATATTGCCAATTAGCCACCCTTGGCTGCACCACGCGCACATGAGTCGATAGCGGGCAGCCTCCAAGCGCTACTGGGGTCGCTACTTCAACAATTTGGCCAATGAATTTTACATGAAGGTCAGCAACGTGTTTCGTAAGACACTCTTCAACGTAAGAAACCTGACCATGCTGAGAAGGAAGTACGAATTGTAAATCAACCGAAATCCCCTGAAAACAATCGCCGGGCGGTTTGGGCGGCAGCGCTCCACGCTCGGCTTATGTTTCGGCTATTTGGGCGTGAAGGTACGCCGAAGGTGAAAACTACTGCCACCGAGTGCGAATGGAGGATCACTTTCCATAAATTATATGCGCAGGGCCAGATGAAGGAGGCTGGTGCAAGACGAATGATAATTTGGTTGAAATGTATTTGTTTTAACGTTTATTTTCGCGTTCGCCACCGCAAGACGGTTTTGCAAACAACCGGCCGTTACCGTTTCGTGGTCAGACTCAGAGGGCGAATTAATAGTGGCCCTTCACTAGAAAGGTGCCAGATTGAGCGCCAGCCACAGATGAATGGTAGTGAAATGCATCGCATTATGATTGATGGGATTTTTGGCACAACCAATGCACCGCCGTTCATTGAGTCCGATGATTCATTGGTCCTTATGATGTTCATTGGTCATTGAGTCCGCAATACTTCGTGTTGTCTTACCTAAAATTGCCTGCTCTTAATGACATACGATTAAGTATAATTTTTGTCGATGTTGAAATCGGAGAAATATTCAAAATTACTCGCCACTCTACTACTTTATTGGCGGTGCTTGTTTGGTCGAATAATACTTTGTGAAAAAGCGAAGCAAATTCTTGTTGTATTTATACATATTTTTAATAAAGAAAAGAAACAGAAATCGCGAAACTTTTGAGTGAAAGACATAATACAGAAATTGATAAACAGAAATGTGTTCGAACCTTTTTGGAACTTTGGTCTAATTTTCTCTGAGTCTAGTTAGCAAGAAACATATTGAATCGTAATGGATGATTTTATGAAAGTTAGTTTCGAAAAATAAGCTTAACTACTGCGCCAGAAGATACATTAATAATTAAAAAAAAATGATTATACTTTTGAACTATTACTCTAGCACATATTGTGTCGCCGTGGCTTTGACATTTTCGTCTCCCTAAAATTATCGTTGCATACCCAAAGCCTCTGCCGAAAGCTACTTGCTGGTGCTAATGACACGAACGAGGCTCAGCTCCACCCATCCATAAGCGTCCATTTCCATTATTATATAAATTGAAACGATATTTTGGGCTTTAGTTTCGATTCGTGTTGAGCCTCTTACGCTCTAAATTGCTGCTGCTGCTGCTGCTCGGCACTGCTCCAAATGACACTCGAGCAGTCCGCAACGATCCACAGCGCAGCGCGGTGGCCAATAAACAATTTCACTCTTCACTTAATTTTCCACCCATCCGTGGGTTGGCCCCCGGTGGATTTCGTTTAATGCCGCAATCAAGGGTTGCGTGGCGCTAAAGAGAAAAGCAATTTGAAGACTCGTTTTGAGACAATCGGCCACCCGTCTGGAAAGAGAGAACGAGACAGACAAGACCCATTGTAACCCTCCCGCCGGGGTGTGGAGCAAAATTATCACAGAAAAACTGAACGGAGAAGTGGAGTGAAATGTATCGTTCGCATTTTATCGCACCTTCCCATCACGATTTGTTTGGCCATTTATGCATGCCTCAACGATGTAATTATATCATTAGCCTACGAGCAGCTTCCGCGGCCCCACAGAGTTGAAGAAAAAATCGTGGCATTCAATTCGCTTCCGAGCCGGAGGCGGCCAGCATTCCGCGTTGCAGCAGATGGCGGCCAACGGACGTACATATCTCACGCCGAGAGCTTCCCGATTCCCAGTGGTACCGATTGGAGCAGACGCATAAAAAAACCTTCGACTTGCACGGTCAATTAACATTATTTCGGGGTTATTTCCGTACCGTGTGCCGTGGGAGAAAATTTCCGAACATTTCGAGTTCATTCGATTCGCAATCGCGCTTTATGCAACCCTTTTAATGCAGGTCGCAGTCGCTGTGATAAAAAAAACGTATCCAGGCCAGACACTGAGTCAGCTCAAGTGCGCCCGAGCAGTCCCTGATGCCTCATCGATAAATCAATGTCGAAGAATTTGTTTCAACTGGCTAATACGAATGTCAATATACAGTTACTCATACTTCACTCTGGGCGTAATTTCTCAATTCAGAAACTCATACTCTTTTGATAGCGTTCACCACACCACCATCACCACATATCGGGCCTCAAACCGTTTAAGATCGAAGTCATTTTTGGCAATTTGGTGACATTAAGAGTAATGTTTGACAATTCGTCGATCGTGCCGAAAGTTTCCTTGGCGAATTTAAAAAATGGTTTAGTTTTCCAAGAAATATTAAAGCTTTTTCATCATCATCATCATCATCGAGTGTTATCGCCGGTGCATAAACAAAAAAAATATTGCAGGATATGCGCGTTTGTCACATCTTGTTCTAGAAGTTGCGATGTTCAAGTACAACCTAAATCTGGCTGAACCAAAAACCGAGAAAACCTCGGTTACCCTCGGTCGGGTCAAAAGGGAATACAACCTTCATAGATGCACTGGATAGCGAAAAGAAGTTTAGTTCAAGAACACAAAAGACGTAACGAAACACGAGGGTGGAAAGTTTACTTTAGTCAATCAAAAATCAATCAAAAATGTTACATAAGACGAGTAAATGATAGTTTTGCTGTATTTAGTGATCATTTTCAAATGAAAAATTATAACCATACACATTTAGAACATCTTAAATTCGACCTACAAGTTAAAACAAGTTAAACAAGCGAAAACAAGTTTAGTATCCGCAATGCATACCAATCCGTGCGATAGAAAATAGATAGAAAAACCGAAAAGAAATACGAAAATATTGTTGGTCATCGGCGAGCGATCTCAAAACAATTCAGGGCCCAAACGGTACAAGTAGTTAGTTGTTAATAATGACTAAGATATTGAAATTGATTTGAAAATACCATAACATTTCTAATACATCGAAATCCTATCGCAAAACCACAAAAGTTTTTGAAGCCTAAACGATGGGATTCCCAACTTTCACCATCAATCGATCAGTTTGATTAGGGCGATTTTCCATTTTTTTTCTTCTCTTCAATCAAAACTCGTGAATTCGTGATTCGCAAATTATCCACCAAGTGTTTCGCTGCGGTGGGAAAAAAAGAAAACTTTGTAACATTGCAAGCAAGCTTCAATCGAACCCACATCGAATGCCCATCAGATCATCCCGTCGACGGCTGGCGATGGGCGTATGCAAATGAGTTAATTGTTCGCTATTGCTTCTTCGGATGCACGGATGCGCGTGCGTGTGTTTGAAAAGGCGTGAATCGTGAAAAGTGTTGCCCGTCCGAGTCTTTGCTGCCTTGGCCGTGGCTTCCGATGGCACGAGTGCATCGAATCCACGCAAGCACCTCGACCTTTACGCACTTCGGAAGCAATTTCCCTTACGTGCTTGGAATTGAAAATGGTCGATTGAACAAAAACGAAGATGATCGACAAGAAGAAGTGGAATTCCCCGATTTGTATCCCCCCTACTTGTCTGACTGTCACTCTACATTCCGCAGCATTTCATGGCCCAAAAGTAAACCTATTCCTATTTCTCCCAAAACATTTTTCGTGGCGTATTAGTATTTTATTAGCATAAACTAAGTTAGAAGCGTATTTTTCATAAAATCAAGCGAACATTCTGTTAAACGTCCCCTAAGTGCCATCGCTCCCCATCGCTCTACCGACGGGCGGTACCGATGACCGATGAACCTCCCCATTTTTTACGTTTCGACTCCACTCTTTTATGCTTTGTTTCGCTTCGCGCATGATTTCCGATTTATGTTACGCTCGTTGCGGCGTCTATTGCTCTTTACCACACCGGGCACCCGTCAATGGTGTGGCGCCAGCCCAGTGCACGCCAAGTGCCAACACTTTCACTGTGTGTTGGCCTCCGCTCTTCGGTTCGAATTCCCATCAACGAGGATTCGAAGCGTTCGGCGAACTTTCTTTCGCGCATCGCGATCGTCGCGATCGAACGGATCGGGACTTCAAGTTCACCTGCTGCACGGATTGGGCACCTGTTCGGCTGGCGAGTTCGACCTGAACTGAGTCGCACCCATCGACGCCACTGGCCTCGAAAATCGCCTCGTAAATCGGCCGAAATTAACATTCAAATCTGGAAAGCGAACAAGCGACGAAAAGAAAAACCATTTGCCGGCGCCGTCCAAGTCGAGCTGAGCGGGCGGTTGAGAAAATGGATTGATAATTTATTGATCGTCCGAAAACATTTTCCCCCGACCGGTGGCCCACTTTCGCGGCCCGGACCGTCCGGCAGCTCCCACGACACGCGGTAACGACACGTTTTGCATATACCCACCCACCCACGGTCGGTGTCGGCTTCCCCATAAATCTTGGCCACTTCGCTCGCCGCCGGCCCGGAAGAAAGGCACCAAACAAAAGGCGCACCATAGAATTCGAAATCATTCAACCGCGGCGCAGCTGACGGGGCGAGATGTGATTGCATTACCCAACATGTTTTATTTGTGTGCCAGAAGTTGGCTCTCGTCGAACCGGGCCGCGCGCGGCCCGGGTGCACTTCCGGACGGATCGGCTCCGAAACGGAATGTATGCAGTTCGCGCGTTATGAAATGCTCACATAATCGTGGGGAGTGCGGGAGTGTAGGGCACCGATGGGGCACCGGCCCCCTCGGGGGTTTACGGAGGCCCCTTTCTAATGCGGCACAATGGCCAGACTTTAGGCCGGTAAAAAAAACTAGCTCAACGCTCAAGGTGGAAAAGTGCCATGAATAGATGGTGGAAATTTGGGACGCAAATGCAGAGGAGGATACGAGACTGCGATCGTTGTGTCTCAGTTTGGCTCGATGATCTGCCGCGTGCAATGTAACGCGCGGGTCATGGTAGTGTTCCGCAATAGGTTCGACACTTACGAAAGTCCATTAAACACTCAGAAGTACTGTCAGACCTGTAAATAGCCGCTGATTAGGGTGCTGTGAGGCAACAAAGATCACACAGTGGCGTTAGAACCCAGTAAACGGTAGCTATCAATCATTTGAATGTTAATGAAGCCAAAGATTCGTGAAGATAGCCTAAAAGTACCAATGAGTTAAAGAAAAATTTAATGTTTCGTTTTTTAATGTTTTTAACAGTTCGAACCCTAACAGTGCATCAATTTTAGTGCAAAAGATTAAGTTGGTGCCTATTGCAGCTCTGCTCGTTCCAAATATAGTAAAAAAATATAAAAAAACATAAAATATTATATGTACGTTGAACCATATATCGGTTTTGATTTATGATACTTTTTTTTTTCATGATGTTTATCTTTGGATTGTGTCCAAAAATGACAAAAACCTTAACTTGAAGGATCAAATTTAAGGACTTTGAATCAGGCACGATTTGAATCAGTGATAAGTGATCGAAAGTACATGGCACCGATGTGCTGTCGTTTCGGGTTTTATGAAATCGGTGCTGTGAACAGATGTGCGTTTAATTTACTACACCAAATATACTAGTAAATAAAATCGATGCTGTTGCATGAAGTTTCTTAACACACAAGGTATTGCAAAAAACGATATTAATATCTCATAAGGTCTAAAGATCTAAAGCCAGGCAAGCACCTTTGTCAAAACACATGAAGTCAAGGAAAGCGACACGTGGTAAAAAAAATCACGGTTATCTCAATGTTATTGAAATTGTATATTTAATTTTATTTTATATTCCATGTGTATTTAAAATAGTAAGCTAGCATGTTATTTCAACGTTTTATATTTACTAACGCAAGTTGTCCTATCTGACTCAGATGATTTTTTCTGCCTTTTAAACATTATTTTTTTAAATCCACATGCAAAATAGTTTATAAACCTTCCCTGAGCTAGTTAACTGCTGTCTATCATCCAAGAAAAACATCTCGAACTCAAGCAAGAGGCCTAGGGATAGATCAATATTGACTTACTGGATTGCAGGAAAACCCACACTTAAATACACATTGTTCACTCTTGCTATTCTTAGAACTGTGACTAATCATTTTCATCGTTACCCAATCGCAAAACCCAAGTGCACCAGCTTATCATTATGCAACGGAACCATAGGTCATAACGTCTGTGGTGATTGAGCGTGTCAGGCAGGTGCCACGGCGAGTAAGTGTCTCCGCTTTCATCACTGGAAACGTGCTCACGGTTCGATAGTCACCGCTTTTATCGTCCACGTCGCGAGCAACAGTTTCCACCGACACGCCAGTGTCAACCCATTTAACCCTCACACGGCACACATATGAGTTTTACTTTTCAACCCCTCCGCGGGGGGGTGAATCGTTCTTATTACGTACCGCATTACACTGCCATCTGTGTCACACACACACACCCACTCACGCACGGCGAATGCACTAAATGTTTCATGTGTTGTTTGTTTTTCCATTCTTTTTCATGTCTGTCACCACCCATCAAGGTGATATCGCGATCCGAATCGATGCTGAATCTGCTACCGATCAGCGTGTCGACAAAGGTAAGCCCCACAGTCAACAACGGTCACACTAACACCCCAAACCCGGCCCACTGTGCTAACCACAATCGACAACACAATCCATCACCACGATGTGTGTGCGCGGCGCTCATCTCACCACAAGCCGCCCCGAGCCTTGAGCCCCGGTTCTAGGCGTGTCACTATTATTCATAGTGGTTTTTCACCGTGACCGTTCTAGATCTGCTCACCATCACAGGCACGCCATTGGAAACATGTTTGACTAGTTCATCGCGTTTCGTTGCGCTCCGAACTGCGTGAGGCGTAGGGTGTAATTAATAAAACTGTTCTAGATCCACTCGCTGGTGAGTGGGTTGCAGTTTCCTTTCATGTTTTGGTACCATTTTACAACGGACTGTTTAATCGAGTGAATGGTAAACGGTCTGTTGTAAATGGTTTGGATTAAGATAGTTTATTTGATTACAAAAGTAGGTGCCGTTATTTGGAAATCCTCGCCGAAAAAAATGGGACATCTTTGAAAGTTTAGAAGATTCAAATATAATTAAATTTATAAATTAAACTAATTATTTTCAAAACATTTTCTAATCTGAAATACAGATATTGACTGAATTTCTGATTTCATCTTCAAATAAATGGTGTATCTTAGTAAATATGATATTTCGGAATCTCAAAATGGTTGTGTTTTTGAAGTTGGTAAAAATTGGGATTGGTGAATTAAAACTGTATTTTTAATACTGAAATTTATCGATTTAAATTTTGAGAAAATTTACCAAACTTTGACCTTAGGTTAAACCGCTAAACTGAAAGTAAATTAAACTGTAACTTACTTACTTTCTTACTTATCCGGCTACAACCGCCGAGCGGTCTTTGCCTGCTTCAAGGAACTTTTCCACCGCAAATTCCAAATGAAAACTGTAAAGCGGAACAAAAAACAGTGTTCTGAACGCTTCATTGAAACAAACTTATTCTAAACTTTGAAATATTTTTGAAAGTCTTATCATTGCTAAGCATTTTTTTTTTAATGTTCAATCAAGCTTCTGTATGCAAGTGAGTGCAAGCATCTCGGTGTTACTATCGGTACACAACACTGCAACTTTCGATAAAGCTTAATTATACGCGATTACACAACTTCACTTATCGTGACATTTACCGCTGCTGCTAAATTACCCTCTTATAACTGTAATTAGTTAAAGGTTGAAGGCTCTTTCCGCAGTTTTTATGCATAGCTCTTGGAGTAATTAAATGAGCCTATTTATTTTGATTAAGCACCCCAATGCACCGAGGCGTTAATGTAACAAGTGTCATACTGTGCTTCTTGTTGCTGCCCAAGGAAGAAATTGCTATTCTCATGGAAACCCAACAAGCGATGATCATTGGCACTTAAACCATCACAAACGTTGCAGTGGTAATCGGTTATGCTACGGAACGAGCTCCGCGCTAACGGGTTCCCAATTTTCCGCAATATTATATGACGTCTCGAGATCTCCCGGCGAAGCGGCGAGTGATAAGAAGCTGCGCCGTGCGCGTTGCAATCACACCGTTCGCTCACACGATCGCTCACACACAAAAAGAATAACCAGGAAAAATGGCTCCCCGGCCTCCTCCGAAAGCCCTACCGCTGGGCGGCCATTAGCGCGCTCCTCGCGTAAGGCACGCAGTGCCGCGCAAGCTGCTCGAGCGAGAAAAAGGTACAAATAAGTTCATTGTTTGTTGCATAATTGCACCGAGGGGGCCGGATTGCAACGGATCTGCAGTTTGCCGGCTGTCAGTTCAGCGCCGCCCGGGTCGGCCCTTTGCGCGGTGTTTAGCCGCCCTTTTATGTAATGGTCACCGGTTGACGGATGCCCGAGCCGGATCGCGGGATCGCGTTCAAAGTTGAAGGTCTTCGCCGCCGCCGTCGCCTGTCCATTGTGTTTACCCCGTTGAGTCGTTCACAGCCTCACCGGGTGCGGTCCTTCATCATCGAGAAAGCCCACCCCGGACCCCGGGAAGGAAAAACCCCGAAACAAAACAAAAAACGAGAGACACAAAAACCGGTGCAAGAAACTCACTTTCGCTGCTGCGTGCGCCGTGTTTCCCACGGAAGTGACCAAGGCACGTCGAATCGTCGGTCTGATCGGATGTTGGCCGGCCACCATCTCTTCCCAACCCGCCCTGTCGCTAATTATCACTACGTACGGTAAATGCCAAACCTAAACCGGAGAGCCGGGTCTGGTCCGAAAATCGCGAAACACGCCCTTCAGAGATTGGCGACCATGCGACAACGGCGAGCGGCGACGTGAGAGCATAAACGCGAATCGCCGCGCCCGTCCACCCGGGGGAAGTGGGTCAAGTCAAGTCTCCTCGCTGCTAGGGGTGGCCGATTTGCGTTTTTTTTCATCTTGGAGACTCCAGAGGCACTCCAGAAGGAAGTGGAACGCGTGTCTCATTAGCATTAGCCATCACATAGCCCCCAAGCACCCACTCGGCGCGGTCGGGTCGAATAAACAATGAGAGAAAACTGATGTCGATGGTGGACACTTACTTCAATTTGTCTTAGTTATTGGCCCAAAAAGTGTCGTGTTCTAGTTGTTTCGCCGGCGATGTTGGGAGTCCTCGGACAAAGTGAATGAAGATGCTCAAGAACGATTCTTTTTCCGGTTTTTATCACACCAACACCAACGGTAATCGGTTCTCTGGTCCGGTTGAAGCTAACATCCGATAAAGTTGGCGTCGTTAAACCGTACTTCATTCGGTGGCAAAAGACCGTGTTGTGCCAACGCAAACAGGGTGTTTTGTGCT
Organism: Anopheles cruzii; assembly: GCF_943734635.1. NCBI lineage: Eukaryota > Metazoa > Arthropoda > Insecta > Diptera > Culicidae > Anopheles > Anopheles cruzii. The sequence continues at coordinate 25,398,223 of NC_069144.1, forward strand.
CGCGATCGCGATTCTCCCGGTGTCAGTCATCTTGTTTGCAGTGTAATTAACGCTCAGTGGTTGAGTCACGGGACGGTTCGACGAACGGTCGTAGGTTAAGCCGTAAAAACAGTCATTCTTGCATAAAATGGGTAGTTCAAAAATTTTAAAACTGCTGCCATTTAAGGAGGAGTTTCTTCCGAAAAGAACTTACCAAAAAAAAGATAAAACATTGCAATGCGTTTCCAGTCACCATCGACACAAACGGACCATGGGGAAAAGGTGGTAATAAACCAACATCAAAAAGTGACGATTTTAGTTATATTTTCGTAAAATAGATAAGTTAGCTTTGAGCGTTCCGAACTTTTAGTCTTTTGCGTTGTGAAGATTCTGAAAATGCATCGGCCAAAGTCGAAAGAGTGATAAAAATTGCTCTAATTCACTAAAACATTTCAGTGTCATGCAGATTGCATAGCTTAGACGATTAAATACCTTAAAATATCGAAAAAGGGGTTATTTGTTATACTATTTATTCTACAGTATTACACATAAAATGTCTTTACAACGAAACCGTTGAAAAAAGTCCGTAGATTAAAACTGAATATGTCCGCCTACCCTATACAGAATTTCCCATGGTGCGACGCCATCGCCGAAAACGCAGTCAAATTCGGCTCCCACTAGCTGGTTTGTGCTAGTCGCCACTAGATGGCGCACGCGCGCGCATGCGCTCTTTCAAACTGCGCCCGTTTGGCGGTTTCGGGCGGTTACCGATCTCGTAACACGTGGTTAGTTGATCCTCGCTGTGATGGAGCGTTAATATCTATAAGGTTTAAGCTTTTAACACTCAAAAGTTTAATTAGGTTTAATTGAATTCCGCTGCAGCTGATTGTGTCAATTATTAATTTTACATTTTTGGATTTTGTTTTTAAGATATTTTATTAATTCACTGCAGGGTTATGTGTTTTTTGCACCAATTAATCGGGTTCGCTAAGCAAGGCAGAATATTAACTCAAGTGCAAAATGTTAATAAAAATGAATTAAATGATTGTGTGTTTTTTTAGATATTGTATACTTTATTAAACATTTTGTGTGTTACTGATTGTTTAGGTGATTGCTGCCGATTTAAAGTGACTGTAAGACTCCACAAAGATGCGATTTATTCGATCGAGGGCTCGATCGTTGCATGCTACGGCCCTTTGCGTTTTTATTGAAGCCTATCACGCCAATGTTTCAAAATTTTACACAATATTAGTGACGTCACAATCAACCCTACCCCGCCATCGTGTCATAAGTTCTGCGCAACAATAAAACTCAATTCAAACCCGTAATTTCGCCATGGACCAGCAGCGACACGGTCCCATTACAGTTCCCACTCTGCAGTGGGGGGGATTAACGCGCAAATGTTTAAATTTAAACCGACGATCAACCGATGAACCGATGATGGCAACCCAACGCGCGGTTTTTATTTTTTTTTATTTTTGCCAAATAAAGCCACGGTCCCGTTGGTCCGCGGTCCGGTCGCGCGCCGGAAAAATCGATTACATTTAGATGCCCTTGGGTACCGAATTTTCCAACCCGAACAGACAACGACCCCCGCGTTGGCGAGTTTCACGGTTGAAAATAACGGCTGTCGCACCATCGTGGCGCTGAGCGTACGCGTCGGCGGCGAGTACGGTTAAAATTAGATTAGCGGCCCGATTTGTCACAGGTTTTAAAGTTTAGCCAAATCGGTTTAAAGTCCGCCGGCATTCGTGGGAATGCCGGGCGCCGATCCTTTTTGGGTAGCCGCCCGTTGAAGGGCGGGTGCCGCCCGTTGAAGGGACACATCGGGTGCAATGTGATGGGAGAAAGTCCAATCGTTGGGCCACCAAGTCGTTGGCGCACTAGTCGTTTCGTTGTGTGGCAGCATCATGATCGATTCGAAATCAATTTCCGCCCCGATCCGATGGAAAGCATCAAACAAAGCGTAACCACTAAGGATTGAGGAAATTAACGCAAGTAGCGCGGCTCTTTCAGGCGGTTGAAAAGTGTTTTCATTAAAAGCCAAAAATCGATCACTAGCCACACACACCCTTCTGTGTGTCTGTGTTGATCACTGCCGGATGGCGCGCAAATAGGTGTGGGCATCCTGTGTCCGTGTGTCCGTGTCCGTGTGTATTTGAAATGGAAATGCCGTCCGCGCGCCGGTTGAAGGAGAAAGGAGCTAAACACACGTTCGAAATCAAGAAGAAAATCAAAAGTAGTGAAACGGCCCCAAAAGGAATAAAGGCGAGGAAATTATCTCTAATTTGCTTTATTTCGTTTGTGCGGTTTGTGCTTACACGTGCGCCGCGTGGGCCACATAAAAAGAAAATGGCGTGCCTTTCGGACATGTTTCAATCTGCGATTGAAAGTGATGATGGCCTGTTCCGGTCAATATTTTTCCGAAACGATACGCAGCGTAGGTTTACCGCGGCGACTGATCTTCTTTCGATTGCGTCAACAATGGCCATGCTCATGCGCGCGGCAGTGTTGTGTGAGTTATTGGCCCAAAAAAGCCATCAACTGGAGTAGTTTATTTTTCCTAGCATTGCTTGGTTAAACCGTAAGACGTAAAATACATTTTGAGCATCCCATGCTCGTCCGACTCGTACTGCGTGGATGACATGCGGATAAAATACGGCTACTGTAGTGACGTACTCTAGTCAAAGTTCTTTGAGAGAGCGCTTCTTCTTGCGCCGACAAATTAGGTAATGTGTCTGGAGCTAGGTGGTCCACCGCAAAATGCAACGCCTTTTGCCTCATGCCTAATTCTGTGGTCTACTGTTAAGACTTAGATGAATTGGAGAAGTGATTAAGGAAAACAGATAAAAGTTCGTGACAAACCCTGATGATGTTGAACTGAATTTCGCGCACCTATATTGATAAAGCGTCGAAAATCCAACGGGTCAAGATTGTCATATTTTGAAACACTCTGCGTTCAGAATACCGCGTATAGCAGAATACCGAACTAATATTATGGCGACGCAACTGAACAACTGAATTTGATCTCGATCGATCCGGGGGACAATTATGTGAACAACATATTTTTTTCTACATGTTCAACAAAGGTGTGTGTATTTCAGTCTGTCAGTCCCGGGTGTTATTGACCGATGCATCAAACCACTGCGAGCTTCATTTCCCAACAAACCACAGAGGCAATTGATCCTAATCAACGTCAAAACCAGCAAATTGTACAATAAAATCCACAACCTTCGGCTCAGCGGCATCGCAGCGGTTTCGCATGTTGCCAAACGCCGAAGGTCTGCCGCAACAACACAATCACACTCAACCAGCTGGTAGATGATCAGCGCGATCTATTGATCCCATTTTATATGCTTCCGCCCGGTGGCCGCGTGCGCATCCGAATCGCAACGATACCACAACGGCCGGGGCATACCTTGCACAGGCAAGTTTGCTCCATTTTCGGTCAATTCGCTTTTATTTCTTGCTAGACAACACTATGGCCATGCCGGTTTGCGTGGTCGAGAGCGGTCTATTTGTTGCTTTTAATTAAATCATAAACAAACCGCGAAACAGTCCACGATCAACTGGGGGTTGGTCCGGTATCCGGTATCTGAAAGCCCCGAGAGGGAGAGAGCGAGAATATACAGCCCACGAAGAGATTCTCATATCGACAACGATAATAACGACAAAGTCACCTCCAGACTCTACCGGCGTTAGTGTTATCCACAAACTAGACGGCGCTACTCAAACCGCTCCACTCCAGCGCGGTGCTCCGTAGCCAAAAAGTGGCCCGCGATGCCGCGATTCCGAGAGTCTCTCGCGCTCTCGCGTATCAGCTCAGGTTGAGCGGGACCAGAAAAACGCCGCAACCCACTCGTCCGCTCGCGGTCGCGGTTAGTTGTAATTTTCGGTGGCCCAGTTGTTGGTGGTGCGCCGTCCGCGTTGGGTCAGTCGCCTCGTAGATCGGTCGTTCCGTTCCGTGCGCCACCAGAGTACTGGTGGGGAGTCCCCGGCGGGGGGAGACATTGCTCCAAAAAGTGTGTCTCGAAATTGGCGGTGAGAATTGGCGCCGCTAAGTTACGGTCGACCAGTCCCAGTCCCAGACCAGAACTGAGGCGCCCGCTATTCTGGACTTAAGCGCTCTAGCAAGGGTTCTAGAACACCCAGAAAGTGCCAGTGTGTACCACGGGAATTTGAAGGATATTCACCAGTGCCCCTCGGTGGGTACAGAGAGTGACTAGCTTGCGGAATGCAAAGTACCGTCAACAGCAACAGCAGCCGTCTGCCCATTTTTTGCCCCAGTCGCGGCTTTCCGGGTTGCGGGCCCCGAAACCAAAACAAAACGCAATTCTGCATGCAAAACCGAATTACACCGGAGACCCGAGTTTCGCCCCGCTTGTTGTGGAGTCATCAAGAGCGCCGCAAGATGTTTACACCACACCGCGGACAGTCCAGTTAGTAGTACGGCGGCGCCGGTGTCCAACCAAGTACCGCGACCTGCGACTGTGCGACTTTCCCTAAAATAACCCGAAGTGGGGTCTCCGTGTCTCCCCGACCGAGTCCTCAGTATCTTTCATCGCACTTGGGCCGATGTTTGTTTTTGTTGCCGACCGACCAGTTGTAGCTGACCGAGTGCGTGCTGAGCAGAAACCCCTTTCACTAGTCGGTGGGTTGGTGTACTAAATGTAAAATTGGAGCACCGGACACCCGTTGAAATTGGATTAAAGTGTGCCGGTCACAAACAAGGACTTACGTAACACCTGTAACGCATTGACCGCACGTGTTCGTGTGTGTGTGTGTGTGTGTCATTCCACCAAAACTACGCGTTCTGGAGGTTCCAGCTCCACCATCTGATTCTGCCCGTTGTACCGGTTTGGGGCCCACCCGTAACATACCCGGTACCGGCGTAACGCTTCTGCCGATCCGGCGCCGAAGATCGGGTTCGTTCTTTCTGGCGCGGCTCCGGCTTCGGTTGGTTCTCCGTCAACGCGCCCGAGATCCGCCCGTCAGTCGGCGTTAGACCATCGCGTAGGCAAGAATTCTTTCCGCCCTCTTGTCGGGGAACTTCGTAGTCGTGATCCCGGCAGTGGTGCATCAGTGTTTCGCATTGTGTGTTTTTTTTGTGTGACCCGCATATACTTGGCGGGCCTTGGCGTGTGAAGAGTGTTCGTTTCGTAATCACAAGGTTACCGAGCAAAGTCCCTGTGTTCGTCCTCAGACCGTCGTCGTCGTCGTCGTCAGGCGACAGATAGCGGTCAGTCAGTGCCGCCGCTATCGTAGTGCAAACTGACGCAAGCCACAGCCACAGAAAAGTGTGTTATCTCTACGCGCCGCCGAGATCGGGCAATATTTTAATTTGTGTGTTGGACAGTGTTTTTGCCAGGCCTTTTTTTGCTCACCTCTCGCGTTACGCCGCAGAAAATGTCGCAGAGCTACACGCCAGACGGTCGCCTGATGGGCTTGCGTCACTCGACCCGGTCTTTATCAAGTGCCATCTTGCTTCGCGCGTGCAGCAGGACACCAAAATGCACACCCCAACGAAGGCGGAGGCAACGCAGTGCGCCTGTGATTAGCGAAAATGGGTCGATTTTCAGAACGTGACTATCCGGGGATACATCTCGAGGATTCGATGCGGTGGTTCCTTGTGTGTGGGAACTAGTATGTGCAATCACCACCACACACTGTACTTCGATCCTCCATGATGCCTGAAAATGTTGCCACTTGTGGCACGTAGCAGTGTCAGGCGTCAACAGAGAGAGAGAGAGAGAGATCGATCAAAAACCAGAACACCAGAACCACCTTTTAAGCGACAAGAGCGACATCGATCCGCTTGGCTCAGTTTGTTCCACATTTGCCTTTCCTGCGGCAAGCCTAGGCCACTGATTAGCATTCTGCATAACGAGAATGTCTAGCAGGGGCCATTGCTCTTGTCGCTTCTGCCCGAGAGTCTGTCGCTAGAATGCAAAACATGGACACTTTCCCTAGGCACAACAAATACCATTACACTCCAGACGTCCCGACGGTATCGATTGCGTTACGAAACCCGAACCCGGGCCCCCCCTCCCCCAATACCCGTGCCCCGTTGGCGCAAAGTTAATCCGCAGATTACCAGGCCACCAGAATGTACCAGCACGGGTGCGGGATTAGTATCGTTAGCACCGGCGTGACCACTGGCAGCCGATTCCACTCTCCTCAGAAGCGAATGGATACGTCTAGACTGGTGACCCCTGCTGGGCGGCGGGCTCCAAACTAAAGTCTTATCCGTTACGGTTACCGATCACGAGAAACTAGAATGCGGTAATCCTTAATCGATCGAAAGACAGAGAGCCAGAGAGATGAAAGGCATTTCTCGGTTTGGCCTCCAGGTTTAGGTTGGGTTCGATTGACTAGCGATCAAAAGAGGATCGCAATTTGCTACGCCAAAAAGGGGGGCTATTTTGCGCGATATTTAATCGACTGGCCGCTCAATCGTAGGATTTCTTGTGCGGTTAAGGGCGGGTCCCGTTTTTTGTGGCTCCTAATGACTTGCCTTTGTGAGCCGTAATACGGAAATAATGAAGCAGTTAAAATGGCCCCCGAAACTGCTCGCTCAACTCGATTAATGTTTTTGTTTTCGTTCGTTCCGGAGCCAAGTGGTCTTGATGTGATCTCGCGACCCTTCGCAAATGGGACGGAGGCGGTACCCCAACATTAACACCAGATCAAACTTGACGAGCATTCCGGCTGCTCATTGCTCGTGACAAATGGTATTACTCTGTAAATGATATGCACCAGGCCGGCGGGCAGCGTTAGACAACGGACACATCATTTAGGTCCAACGATGGTTTTCACTTATTGGTGTTTCACAGGCCGCAGATAGTTGACTATGCTAGGTTTGAAACAGTTCTAGAGTCTATCATAATATCTGGGTGTCTCTGTACTTGTTGGTCCTAAAGGCCAACCAGAGTACCCAAGTGAGGTCTTCAAAACTGGGATGAGCAGAATACTCCACATGCGCTGATTCAAATCCTCCCGCAGAGTCCACGTATATTTGAAGTTGAATTTCTCCACTTGCCACTCTTTTAATTCCATTGTACCATCCATTGATGGGTCGATACATCACGATTCCATTTAACTGTTTGTTGATTTCCTCATCAAATCCTTATGAATGGGAGAGACGATGAAAGAAATTAATCTCAAAAGACCCACACACACACACACACACACGCACTGAGTGGTGGACCCTGGGCCGTATAATTGCTTTCCCCGTGCCTTCCGGATGTGGATCATTACGATGGCCCGCTGTCTCGCGGAGCCCTCCAGGGCGCCATCGTTTCCCGATCGCTCGAGAAACGATCCCCGTCCGTGGCTTCCGCTCTAGCCGGGCGCTGCTGGCTGGATTCTTTCGGCCGGCGCGTTCATTCTGATCCGGCCCGCTCGGTTCTTCAGCCTTCGGCGACCATCAACATCATCGCCGCCGGCCGATGAGAGGAAATCGGAAATCGCTTAGCCCCGACAGCTAATTATTATTCCCCCGCCAGACTATCATTATCACATCGAATCGATTCCCGCTTGTGTGATGCCTTTTTGATGCCTCTCCATTTATGTGTGGTCCAGGAATGGGGCCCTCCAGGCGGGGTGAAAATCCCACCAGTGGTGGGTGTGCCCCTTTCGAGTGGCCTTCAGAGCGTTCGTTGTTTTTTTGGCTGGGCCGAGGCCGAGACTTCAACCTGTCGATCGGGACGCGAGGTGCGCACTTTGTTTGAATTATTAATCATCTCCCTCCGCATAGTAGGGAACGGCAACGGCTTCGTCGGTGGCGTCGGACCCAACTCCAAGTCCAGGTTCTTCCGAAACTGGAGTGGAGTTTTCGCTTAAGCTCGCTGTCTAGTGACCAGCGTTCGGCTTTGGCCCATTAAGCTCAGCGTTCCTGCGGGCCTTTTTGGGGTCAATCGCCACCTGCTCGGGAGGTTTGCTTGGTCCATTTCTTTTTAGGGGCTGTTTACCAGGAGACAATCAGCTTGGCAGGGCTAAGCCGAAAATGATTACATCTTCTTCACAGCGAATCACTCTCTTTTTGGGCGGCGGCGCCGACCTTCCATTTATGCACGGCCCATCTTAAGGCCGCACCCTCTCGGTGCTCTCTGTTTGCACGTTCATTAAGCGGCGCCCATCCCATCCCGGTCCGAGCCTGAAAGGTGCCGCAAAAGGAAATGTAGTTCAGCGTCTGGCCGCGTTCGACCGGGTTTGGCGTTCAGCGTCGGCTGGGTCCAGTTAAAAAGCCCCAAACACCTTCTCCGTCTAATTGCACTTTTGCCCAAAATTTTTGCGCCATTCCGATGAATTTTGTTGTTTGGTGTGCCCGAGGGGTCCGGTAGTTTTACTGGGCGGAACTCTACGCACTGCGCCCCTAGCTTGATAACCCAACCCAACACACACAATGGACCTGGAGGAGAACAATTAAAAAGGTCCCGTTGTTTGCAATAGAAAATAACGCCTTTTTTTCGCTCAAGAATCAATACGCACGCAGGCTCGATAGAGAGTGGCCCGAAAATGGTGGCAGAATTGGCCAAAGAAACAACCACCGGTAACGGTAACCTATCGCGCGGATATTCCTGTGGGGAGGAGGTGGGCTACACAATGTAACCGATTGCCGTGTCCGTTCACGGGGAACAACGGCCAGGGCCGCGGGGAAAAAGCTATAAATATTTGGCCCGATCGGGGAAAACATTGCTTAAATGATTTTTCTGCTTTTTCGTCGGAAAAAAGACCCGCGATTAGGTACGACAGACGCACATTGCGCGGTTCCGGAAGGTTCTGGGGACTGCACGAAGACTGCCAGCCAGCAGCGGCATTTTGATAGATTTTATGTTTTTCGCGCCCCACCGCAAATTGCCAGATGTTGGTTTGGAACCAACAGCATCCGTGACCGGGAGCGCACGCATCCGTGACCGATATCCGTCCGCCCAGCGAGGCGTTCCCACAACATGATCTCAGTCGCTCGGTCGGCCTGGGTGAGCCTGGGAAACACCCAGCCAGCCAACGAGTTTTTTTGGGCAATAGTTTTCCGCCAGGCCCAGGGGGTTGTGGGATTCCTCGAGAGATGTGCTCTCGCCGCACCGCGTAATGAGCGCGGCCGAGGCTAGGCCGCGGATTACATCATTAGCCGGTAAGGAACGGCGAACGATGTTTCGGGGATACACGCATTACGCTTCATTTAATTTAATTTTCATCTCCATGCGGTGCTGGTAAATGCGTCAACAATGATTGTTTTTTAATCAGCAAATCCCTTCCGGAGAGCCACTCGCTCGTCAGTTCCGTTACCAATGGGGCGCTTCCACCGCCGCCGCCGCCGCGAGATTGATTCGTTTTCGGTTGCGCCAGGTATTTTTGCTAATGGAATGGTGATGCGCGTAATGAACCTCTGTGGGCCGTCCGTCTGGGACGACGAATCTGGGACGGGAGCGTACTAAATTTCCCCATCGCAGCATCTTCGTTCGTTCGAGATCTAGTTTTCCTATGTTTTGATGAGACCGATGAGGCGTACGACGTGTGTCGTCAAGACTTATAAATAACCTCTCTCCGATGAACCAAATACGGCCCCGAATCCCACTACACTCCGCGTGACGGATTGACACGTGTTGCAGTTCTGCATTTCTCTTTTTTCGTCCGGAACCGCCGGAATGTGGTGGACCTTTCCACAGGTGTGTTTCGTACGACGAAACCGAATTGCGGATGTTTACGAATCGGTGCCGAATTCGGAATTTGAAGTGGAATGTGAGCTACTCCACCCTTGGGTTAGCTTCAACGTTTCCCAATCCATAAACACCGAACCGAACACACGGTTCTGGAAGGTCAACCGATTATCGAATCGGATCGAAAAAAAGAGGGAACCAGATAATCATGCATTTGGCGTTACCGCAACATTGATCGATGCATACGGGTGAGGTAATACGGTTTATGACTGATTGCGACACTGGGCCAAGGATGGGGGCTTCCCCGCCGATGTTGCACCAGATATGGTTTAGGGTGTCGAGCTGAGATTTGCCGCCTCCATTCAATTCCGACACATCAATCACCGATGCCGGTTGGAGAAGCAATTCGAACCGGGTTCGGTTCACACGCATGACTGGCAGATTGTGGAAATACTTCGTCACGGGAAGCCACTTCAAATCCAGGAGGAGCCACTATCCAGGAGTTTTTCAAGACTTCTTGCCAGAGGTTCTCGTTAGCGCTCGACTCGTGGTGATGATGAGCAGCCAGAAAAGTTCGGCTTTCGACAGTCACTAATCTGAACGGATCTTGTTTTCTCTTTCTCTTCCCTCACTCACTCGCACCAATCTCTGAAAAACATAAAAACCCACTTTCCGGCACCACGCACACAGCACTTCAACCGAAGCGCCAGCGAGCCGAACGCCGGGAAGAAGGTAACTCGTCTAGAATCGCGGTCTCAAGATGCATTCCATAAATCTGAAGATTGAAATTACGGTGTGCCTGAAGACCGCTTTCTCTCCGGACTCTAAGCCGGTTCCCGTTTGACCGACCCTTTTCGGGACCTGTTCGGCCGGGCCGTCTAGAACACGCGTGGGGTTCTTGAGCTGAGAGTCCCGCAGGGCCACAGTGTTGAGAATTTGAATTAATGTGCTCCTCAGCCGACGAGGTTAGAGGGAAACTTCGGCGCACCCGGCTCAACACACTGGCCACACTCACGAAGACCCGAATCCCCCGTTGATGATCCCCTGCTGTCAAGCGGCCCAGAATCCGGCCCTGAATTCTCGAGGGGGCCGCGAAGTGGCAGTGGCGCACGCACGATCTTATACGGTCGGTGGCCGATTTCAAAGAAAGTAGCAGAGCAGGGCTGAGAAGAGCAACCACCAACCTAGCGGAGGTCGGATTGCTCTCACGCTTCGGTTGGTGTGCGCACACATTTGGTTTTGGTTTGGCCGCCCTGCTGTCGTCTCCGTCATCTCGCGATCTCGACGCGGCATATGCCAATGACCGAGCGGCGCCGCATGTGTTGGAGGAACTCTCCGTCCGGAGCATCTCAACCGCTCACACGGATCTCGGCACTGTCACCGATGGCCGACCGGGAGGACAGTCGAGAGTTGTGTCCCGTTGTCGGTGCGTGGCGTTCCGTTTCGGGTCGGAAGTTTTGCGTCTCTCGCTGTAGTGCGCTGAAGTGTGTGTGCTGAAGTCCTTCAACGAGCCTTCGAAAAAATGGGTTATCAGCTCGAGATCATCCACATCCTGCTCTGCGTTGCGTTCGAGCTGTTCACCTACTGTGTGCTGTGTTTTAACCTCATACGACACTACGTCCAGCAGGGTCAGCTGCAGCGCGAGATGCTGCAACAGCAAGCCCTCCAGTTCCACTGATGAAGGGGTCACGACGCGCCCAGGTCAGATGAGTGTGTCAGGTTTTCGATCGATGTTGATAACCTTGGGTGCGATCTTGACTAGAGAATGCGCGCAGTTATTAACCACGTTCTTCACCTTCTCGGCCCAAACGAAAATCGTCGGAACTATAGCGTCAGACTGTGGCCTCACACTGCGCCGATCATGGTTGCCAAAAATAACAGGTCCGTCTCGTATCCCCCCTCTGTGTGTGGTGACCATCTTGAAGTCACAATTTTGTTTTTCACGCAGTTATTTTCGTGGGACAGACTCACACCGGAGACTCGCATTGTCGTAGTGAAGGTGGCCGCGCAATGCGCAAAGTAACCCCAGCAAGATGCGCAATACTCAGGGGAACGGCGGCAACCTCCGGTGTCGTTCTGGTACACGAAGTTTGGTGGTGGCGTAATTGACGCGGGAACCCTCCCAGACATTTGACAGGCCAAATGAACAACAACAACCACGCGCCATAAAACTATCGACGGATTGTTTTGACACTTTACAACGCACCTAGACAGGGGCCTTTTTGGGGGACGTTCTGCGGGGTTCTCATAAAGCCCCCCCGTCCGGGGTCAGGCGGCCACTAATTGGTGGGGTATGTTGCAACACGTTCGTTGTTTTATGCTTCGATACGATAACGATCTATCGGAGACGGTGTTGGGCTGTCATCTCCGTTGTCGGCGTCGTGGTCATAAAGCAATTAGGTTCCGTTTTTTTTTCGGCCCACAATTATTTGGTGAGATTTTGTTAGCCTCGTTTGGCAAAGTCCAAACTACATTGTACTAGTAATCGTACCCACCAGTAATGACGTTCCGCTTACGGCCGACATTCGATGGGAGTTGAATGGCTCAAAGCACCCGCTTAGCCTTCGAAACTACTGCGGCGCTTCTTCAATTCGTTGCAAAAATACACTGAACATAGTATCGTCTAAGTATCAGTTAAGGGTTGAACATTCGAATAGTTTGTCTTCAAACACTTTAAAACTGTCACAGGATCCTTAGATTTTTTTTCTATGGCATTTCTTGGCAAAACTTTGCTCCAACGAAGGTTGTCCTAACTGCGTGGTGTGGTCCTAACTGCGTCAGTTAAAAAAATGTGAAAATAGAAAAGTAAAGAATAAAACCAATAACATAATATAAAAATCGCCATCAATTCTAAACAGTAGACAAAAACTGTATTCTTAGTAACGGTCTTAGACATTCTTAGGAATAGGACGCAGCTAAGTAGGCTTGTAACTTGTTCAAATAACATTTTCTTCAATATGAACATATGAGAAATTAGATTTTTTCTCCAAAGGAGATTCGATTCTAAACAAGAGCAAGAGAACAAAAACCCATAAAATGCCAGTAAGATACAGAGAAACCTTAGAGAAAGAAGGTGGTTAGATCGACAAAATGTTTATTGCACAAAAGAAGCATATACGGATAAATCTGATAAATAAAAACGCGGTAAGCAGAAAAACATAGGAAAAAGGAGGTTACAACATGTAATCGTTGCAGGGAAAGGAAAAAAATTCGGCAACCATCGAAAAAGAAAAAAGATCGAAAGCGAAGCCTCGAATTAAACTGTTACCCGTGCCCCACCGATTGGTGTCTTCGCCTCATCCTGCCGATCGCACATCTTTATTATCCTGGCGGTCGGTCGTTATCGCGGTCCGCGATATTTATGCAACACTACTGCCCATCGACCACCAGCCCAGCCCAGTGGGCGGCCGGTGGCCAATTTCGCTTTCATTTCGATCGTTTCGCATGCCGAAAGTGATCTTCTTTTTATAAGGTTTATAAGGCACCACCAACCCGTCAACCTTTTGAGTCGCCGTGCCGACATCTGCGGGCTATTGTTTCATCCGACACCGCCATTCGTTTTCCTGTTTTTTCTCTCTCTCTCTCTCTCTTTCGATTTGTTGATCGCATCTTATTAACTTTCCAGTTTATTTTTTTGGCAACTGCTGAAGGTGGAGTAATGTTGTTTACCGGCGTTTATTAATCGAAAGTTGGGCCGTCGCGAAATCTTCGCGAACCGCTTGTGTTCAAATTAGTCGCCCGCCCGTCCACCGGTGGCCATCTCCGGGACTCGATAAATCATTCGGCCAGGTTTTTCGTCCGGTGCTTCTACTTTCGGTGCGGTTCGTTTTCGGTGCCGGGTCCGCCGGCCGGTAGCGCCCGGTAGGTGGGGCAACTCTTTTGGTGGCCCGCTCATGGTGTTTGTTTTGCTGCACGTAATTGTGGACCTTCTTTTCTACGCGGTCCACGTCGAAGGGGCTCGGCGATTCGCAATGCATCGCTGGGTGCGACAGGTGGTGGTGCTACCGGCAGGGCGAAATTTTACAATCTGCCCACCAACGTAACATGGACGCAGCCGGCACACGCGTTGGCCAGATTAGCGGCCGCTGTAGCGTGGCACACCTCGCCTCGCCGATCGATCTGGTATCGGGTTGGCTGAGAGGCAAATAAAACCGTGACTTAATGATCTGGTGTTGGCTGATAAAAAGTGAAACCTAATGACGGTCCGTGATCAAACGACGACGACGACGACAGTCAGAGCGGAACCCCGAACCAACTCGAAAAAATTGGAAAAGCCGAAAATTTGGCGCAAAACTCCCCCGCGCGCGCGTGTGTAATAAACGTATGTGTGTGCTTTTTCCCAAGTTTGGAATAGAAACCCAGAAAAAATGGTGGTCGTCGCCCTGGAAAATCAACGAAGAGACTCTACGCTAGCTTAAGGACTTAAGGGCTGAATACTGTCGGTGAGTGAGTGTCAAGTGAGAGGAACAATGCTGAGGCGAAACTATGACGTGCAGCACGTGGCGGCGGCGACACTGGACAAGTCGCCTTCCGGCCGCAGCACCCACAAGTCACCGTCCGCATCGTCGAACCTCTTTGACAAGCTGACGAAACGCTACTCGGGCGTGCTCGTCGGGACGCAGCGGCTCCTGCGCAAGAACCCGGGCCGCAAGGCGGGCGTCGCGGAGCCCCTGTCCGGGAGCTACGACATGTGCGGCCACCGGTCGGACGACTTTCGGCCCGAAATCGGTGCCCCGATTCTGATTTCCAAGACGATGAAGTTTGACTTCGATACCGACTCTTCGATGGAGCAGCTACCCCTGCCGAGCATCCCGGGCGCACCGCCGGTCCGGGGACGCTCCGTCGCGACTCCGTCCACCTCCGAGGACAGCGACGTGTACGTGGACGCGAACAGTTCGTTGCCCAACTTCGGTGACATCAAGTTTACGTTCCTGCCCGAGCGCAACAACAACCTGTGCGGGTTCCGGAACGAGAACGTGCACGTCCACGAGGGGGGCAGTCGGCCGCTCGAGAAGAGTCGGTCCAAGTCGGCCCACAACTTGCATCGGTCCACCGACGGGACGGCGCGCCTGAGTCTCGCCAAAGCTCCGTCCCTGAATCTGTCCGCTCCGGCCGCGCACGGCACGGCGTTCGGTGACGGACGGCCCGGGAGGAAGCCGTGTGCCGTGTCCAGCGTACCGAACAGTCCGGCCGTCGAGAGCATCTATGACTTCCCGCGCAGTACCCGCTCGGAGGGGATCCGGAAACCGGCCGGTGAGTCCCGGTACGATCTGAGCCGGTCCCACCACGTGCTGAACGAGATCAACCTGTCGCTGGTCAGCGACGGGGAGATGGGCCGAGAAGGCCTCTACCAGAACCTCCCGAGTCCCGACGGCCGCTACGATATGCTGCCGGTGGGAGTTGGGACCTGCCCAGCGGGCGATTCGATGAGTCGAAGCTTCCACAGTGCGTCACGCCGCAGCAGTGGTGGGTCCGCGAACTCGACGCAGGAGGAAGAGTTTGACCTGAAATCGGCCAGTTTCCAGAGTTTGGCCGATGCCGCCGGAACCGGCGGACAGCTGGTGGTGTCGATGGAAGAGCTGAACGAGCTGACACGTCAGATCAACGAGGCAGCCGAAGCGGGACAACGCCGGGGGGAGTTGGCCGAACTGTCCCAGCCGCCGCCCACAGCTTCCGGACTTCCGGACAGCGACGAGTACTGTGAGCACCGCCAGCAACTGCATCCCTCCGAGCGGCGCCTGACGCTAATGAAGAACCGGAGCGCCCCCGGGAAGCACTTCATTGACTTCGATCGGCGGAAGGCGAAGATTACGAAGAAGTGGAGTGGGTTCAAGAACTGGATCGGGGAGGAGCAGGACCGGATACGGGAGGTGGTCCAGAAGCACGCCGCCCTGCAGCGGGTCGGTGGAGAGAGTGGTGGTGGTGGTGGTAGTGCTGCTTCCGTCGCCGGTGGTGTCGGTGGTACGTCCGTTGTGAAGGTGAATCGTCAGAACAGCGATTTGACGGTGACGACTCTCAGTGACCAGGATTCGCGGGGGGGAGAGCACGAGCTCACCGGAACCACGGTGTCGGAGTCGTCCAGTGTTGGGCGGCGGGACCGGACGCGATCGTCCGAGGATCGAGGCGACGGTTCGAAGACGATCCGGCGCAAGAGTGCCAACGCGGAAATTCTCGAGGTAATGTTCGCTGCATGTTTGTGTCAGATTTGGCTAGTAGTTCGACAAGACGGACACGAACGTTCGCTGGATGCATTTATCGATTTATAGGGGCTCGCAGCTGATAACACTCAATCTCCAGCTGTAACAGCTGTGATTTGAAGTGGCGGAAGATAAGGGACTCCAATAAGGGCTAAAAGGCTGATCGATAGCGCGTGCCTTGCGTCGACGGACGGATCCGGTTCATGTAACTTCCAGAATCGTATCCTGCATTCCAGAATGTGACGCTATCCACTAGCTTCTTCAAAATATGTTGAATTTTAGTTTTCTGCCATAAGTCGACGATCTAGGATAGATAGCCTGACCAGATTGACGCAGGAGAAGCTTAAGGCCACCCTTAATTTGTGCAAACTTCTTGACAGCGCGTCTGAGCGAAACTCTTGATCTCAGCCAAGTAAGGTTCGCAAATTAACAGCGACAAGATAATGGATCGCCTTTATCGTGTTAGATAACATAGATGTGGCGAAACGCGAAGGTCACTTGGAATACATTTTGGAGCCCACCTTTTCATACCTTCATTGTCCATACCCATTGTCTCACAATTAACCTCGCCGAAGATGGTCGATTGTTTTCACTGGGCGCACCGGATTACGTGAGCGGTCCGTCCTTAACCAGCAGCATGATTAATCGTCACCAGCCAACGGTCACCCAATGGCTCTGCAATGTCCGCACAACCACAGGCATTCGTCGGCCTGAATTGTTGTTCCCTATTTAGCTGCCAGTTTCGCCAGCCGTACCTGCCGCGTTTGGTCTGCAATAGGTTGCCATCAACAAGTCGCAAGAAGAACTGCGCCACCGAGCGTGCTGATAAACTGTTCGCGGCTGTTTGCAGCCCGCGGTCTCAACAAATCATATCAATTAGCGCCAAATGGCAAATGTAACTTTGTTTGTTTGTTTGTGTGTGTTTCGGTTCCTCACAAACGTGAAACGTGGCCGCGGAATCCATTTTTCAACTCTCGCTTTCGCGCGGCTCTAGATTGATGGTTCCGAAACTAGTTTCCCTTAGGTCCGCGACTGGTCGCCATGCAGGCGACCGGGAGCAGTCCGCAAAGAATTGCCTCCTCATTTGGCTTATCTCGAATAGGTATGGGAACGGGGCCAGCAGAGAGGGAGCGCGGACGGTGAGCATAAAATGTGTCAACCATATTTCTACTTTCCAACCGGTGGCTCGACGAATGTGCTAACTGCCTAATAGTTTCGCGCGGGCTGCTATTTGCCCGCTTACTGACTTGTCCCGGCAATCTAAATCCTCTCAGCCTTAGGAAATGGAGTGATTTATTTCGATTCATGCCAGGAACATAGTGAACGAAAAAGATAAAGTTAGGCATTAAATATTGCGGTTGTTGGCGAAATGGTCCCATAAACAGTGACACGAAGAGCTTACAACATACACCAACAGCAATATGCAACAACATGAATTCTTCCTGCAGACTATACTTTGTTCATCAAGGTCATCCCGCTTCAAGGGTGATAGGGTTTATCTTAGCAGTGGCTAAATGTTTTCTTCGTCATTTACTTCCATCACTTCTTCATCGGAGTAAAGTCTCGTACCTCGTATCCTTTTGAGGTCGACCAGTACTCGCTGAGTACCAAATCTGAATCTGAGATTTTTATAAAAATTTTATAAATTTTATTAAATAATAGTTATTCAAATTAAATTGATGTCCAGTAATGTTACACATGAAAGGGAGAAATTTTCTTGTGGTAGTGTTTATTTAACTTCTCTAATTTATTAGTTCTTCAATCGACATTGATCATCATTTAGATTATAATTGTTAAATTGTTATAATTGTTATAGATAAGATCGTTCCAAACAGCACAAAGTTGGACAGAACAGAGTCAACATACGAAATTCGTTTCAAGAGGATTGAAACTCTAAAAACCCATTGAATATTCATCAAGTGTTTTACCTCTTCTGCCCGTGGCAGGTGACATTCAGCGAAATCGGTCACAATATGCTCGAAATTCACGTTACCGTGCTTCTTCCCACCGACCGATCAATGATTGCACAACCGAATGTTGGTTAAATCGGCCTTTGGATTCCCAAAAGAAAAAACAACACACACAACATTCGCCGACAGGCGGTTTCGTCCTTGAAACCGGAGCCGCAGTTCCGTGTCACGGTTCCAGTTTCTTCGTCTTCTCGCGGCCAGAAAGTGTGCGACAACTTTCGCGACTTACTAGGTCTATGCGTTGCAAAACGGACTTTTTAAAAAATGGCTGTACCTGTCGATTGGGACTTCCCAGTTTAGCGGTTCATTCATCATTACTTTGTTTTGACATCAGATAAATGAATCCAGGTCGCAAAAAAACTTAATCAGTTTGCAAACGGCCGTTGAAAGGGTTAGACCATGTCAACTTTTGTGCCTGAAAATGACGTTTTACGGGGATTATTATTTTTCTGCTCCTTTTAAAGAAAACTGCTTCGGAATCGCACCAAATGCTTGTTGGGACTTGTGTTTGGATGATCGCAGTGCTTTAAGTGGTTTACAAAATTCCAAAATGGCGATTTTGACTTTACAAAAAAAAAGCGTCCAAGGACTTCAAAAAACGGCCTTTTTGATGGGACAGAAAGGTGTGGTGTTTCACAAGCTCCTAAAACCTGATGAAAACGTTAATTCCGGTCGCTACTGACAACAAATGATCAATTTGAACCATGCATTGATCGAAAAACGACCAAAATGCAATTCTAGTGGGCTTCAATGGAGACGCCTGGTGGCCTGTGGCAACAAGCACCAGGCGCCCCAAAAAGCCAAACTGTTTGAGGATACTATCAAATCACTTGGATGGGAGCTGCTATCCCTCCCCGCGTTATTCACCAGACTTGGTTCTTTCCGAATATCATTCTTTTTCATCGATGGGACACGTATTGGCTGAGCAGCCCTTCGTTTTTCTACGAGGAACTCGAAATGGGATGACTAATTAGTTTACTTAAAAAGTCGAAGAATTCTTTCGAATGGGGATTCAAGATTTAGCAGAAAGATAGGGGAAATGTATAGCTAGTGATGGCACATACTTTGAATAAAATAGAAATTCGCATTAAAATGTTATAATCTTTTATTTTTGGTTAAAAACAGTCCGTTTTGCAATGCATAGACCTAGTACATCTTACCGGCCGGCCCCAGATCAAGGCCACAAACCCGTCCGTGGTTCGCGCGCACGCTGTGGATCTCGTTTGCTTTCCTTTCGACAACCAGAAACGACGACGTAGAAAACGGACGAGTTGCTTGCGAATGCCAGTTGAACGCATTTATTTATAACGCGCGACGCGAGCATAAAGTGAAAACCACCCGTGTTCTGGTGGCCCCCTTTTGGGGCCCCTAAATCCCAGCGCGGATTGAGGATACCGGGCAAACGGTTGTAGGACGCGCACCTGTCACTCGGGAACGGGACCTTGAACGACATTGAACGTCATTCGCGCCGATCCACACGGTTCCGTCTCGCGCACGCTTTCTCTCTCCGAAATCCCAAAAGCCCATCGTGAGAAGGGTGCACCTTGAACGAGCAAAATGCATCGGTAAAGAGAATGCAAATGTGACTACCTAGCGGGTGCGTAGCAGTGTGCTCTGTTCCCCTGCGTAATGTTGAGTGGACAAAATCCGAGGGGACTGTCCGAGCTTCAGCGAATTGGCAGCGTATTAAGAGAAACCTAAGGCAGCTCATAGACGCGGCATCCGAAATTGAGCCAAGTTTAAGGTCCAACTGTCACGGGAGGCGCATAAGATTATCGGAAACCGGTTGAAGTGGTAAAACGGTACCGGGCAACCCCACCGGACGGGGGACTTCCAATTAAAATCACAATCTCTTTCAAGTTCTTTCGGGGGAAACCGTTACGTTTCATCGCTCCGTCGTTTGCATTCTTCCCAGGTTCCATAATCGATACGGCCGTCCAATGGCGGCAATAAGCAAGCTCATAACGGGCCATGTGTAGACAATAATTTTAAAATCGTCGCCAGCAAAGTGGTTCGTGGACGGTGGATATTTCGATACACACAGTCATGTAAAACGTGCATTGGTTGATTGGATTCGTAACTCCACTTGTGAAAGTCTGATCGACGCCCGTGGTAATTTTAATAATCGAGAGATTAACCTTGTCTCGTTGATTTTGCTAAATATGGCCCATGATTGGACCAAGCAAAAGTGGAACTTAGTATTAAGTACGGTTAGCATACTGATGTTGTAGGGATAGCATGTTTTGACGACAATTTAGGAAATTTAACATGAAGAAGCTACAGCGAAATTGATGTTAAAGTTGTGCTTGTGATAGCCGAATCAATCGACGGAAATGTGTTGCATTCACATTGGATACTAGCCAATTTTATCAGAACGTCACCTGAACGTCATTGAACTATTAAAGGAATGTAAATTAAAATCATGTTAATGTGTTTAAGCACTAACTCTATCAGATTACCATACAAAAATTACGAGTAAGAAAGAAAATGTAATGGGTTTTATTCTCATTATTGCATCAACTCGTTTATTTCTCCAGCCGTCGTTCTGCTTCATAATCGGTCGTGTCAATAGTCTCCGGAATGAAGGCATTAAGGCCTTTTTACCACCATTTCATGTCTTACAGTGGTGAAACAGAAGAATCACGACTTGTCGGAATCGTTTCGTGTGTTCTGGCCAATTTTTCAGCTTCTAAGAAACTAGAATTAAACTTCAGAGTTAAATGAAAGCCTCGCAATCACAAAAGAACCACAAAACAAACATTATGCAACTTTAACTTGGGAAAGCGAGATGTTTGAATAGCACAAGTGCCGGTTTCCAAATTCACCAAGGACTCGTCTAACTACTCGGCCACAGCAAAAGCAAAGCAAAATCACTGAACCGGTAACAGTGATCGTCAAAACGTGATCCCGACCCGGACAGCGATCGTTTCGAAGCGCAATCATCTCGCATAAATTGATTGATTTCATCGGAGAAGAAAAGGAAGTGCCGCGCCTTCGACACGCCGGAAGCACTAATTAACGATCCAGCCCGCGACCCCCGACGCCGGCCACACTTTCTTCCACCTTCCACTCTCTACCGCCGTCAAGCGCTGAGGGCGCGGCCAACGAGCCAACAGGCCGTGCAAGAGGAAATAGAAATGGTATGGACCTCCTCGCGGTGTCGTCCGCTGGCCACTTGGAATTTAATGAGCTGACGAAGGTGCGTGGGTTTTGTTTTATCATTTTCTTCGGCCACCGGAAGTCCAAAAATTAATTCCCGCTCTCAGCGCGCGCGCTCAGCATGTCGCCAATGGACGCCGAGTTTCGTACGTGAACGTGAAGCAATGCTCGACGGACTTCCTTGGGCAACGGATTGACACAAGTCAACCGGCATTGATCATCCATCTTCGGGCATCGGGTTGCGAGTCCACACGGTCATCGTTTGGTTGGGACCGGCCGAAAACTCGTTCCCTGCCCCGGAAAATGGGAAATGAGTAGCCGTATGCCGAAGTAACTCGTTTCCAATCCAATGCCGCAGCGGTGCAATGAATTTAATAAAATGTATCGATGTTGTGACGGCAACCAGTCTTGTTCACTTATTAGTCGATTGCCAGGTGATAAAACACATAACCGGGCCGGACCGAGGATTCGCTTCGCCTCGTGGTAATTTCTTTTATCTGTCCCTCAACATACTCATCGTACACGGAGACGCTAGTCCCGCGGAGTGAGTTTTTATTGCTTCCTCGTTTAAAAGAAGACAAACGTCCCGCGAGGAACGTTCACCGCGTTGCGCTGCGCTGTGGTCTGGTTGGTCCAGAGTAACGGGTAGACTTCAGGTTTTCCAAATGGTTCCGATAGCAGCTTGGCAATCTCGTACTGCGGGCTGCCCAATAATAGTGCCCCTAACCACAGGCTTTGGCCAGCCGCCGGCCAAACCAGGAAGAAGCGTCATTCACTATGCACCCTCCGAGAGTGTTGTGGGGCCACAATCGCCACCGGAAGCGTTTATTAATGGAGGAAAAATTGTACAATTGATCGCGGCGGTGCGACGGCAGCGTGGCAAACCTGCTGCTGGTAGTGCTCGGGCCACCCCTCACCAAATGGCACTTGTTTGACGCGTTAGAGGAAAGATTGTCTACTACCGGCCAGGTTGTTTTCAGCAGTGCACAGTGTCTAACGGAGTGCTGTCTCACTGCTCGAATTATGAACGAGGGTCTCACCTATTTGGTAAGCCATAAACAGAGGGTCCTCGCGGCTTTGATGGCGACATAGCTAAATGACGACCGTCACTCCGTTGCATAATGATCATGAAAATGCTGGGAGGGAATCGCCAACTCTTTGTGTGAATGGTGAAACTGTTCGAATTTGGTGAAAAGGCTCAGCTTTCCTACTTGGTGTGCAAGTGAAGGTGCAAGACATTCACCATAACATTTCCTCTTCGCAAAAACTGCCACCTACCGAATTTGGTTCGATTTTGGCGCGATAATAACCAGAATTATGGTGAATTGGATGTTACGTTTGTATGGGAGCAGTTTCACAGTTACAAAAATCGGATCTAAACGTAATTTTGTCTATCGTTACTGGGATGTCGTGGGACCAAATTGCGGGGATCAGTTATCAGTACACCGTTATTCCATTTCATTTCAAATTTCAAACCCCAATTATATCAAACAACCACTAAAACGTTTCAACTTTTTCTCTTTCGTCTACAGGGTCAGAATGGGTTCGAGGAGGTGCGCCGTTTCGTGAAGCAGGGCGGTGACTTTGGTAAGGACTTGGTCGCCATTCTGCACGAGCGCACCGAGCTCGAGCAGCTGTACGCCAAGTCGCTCTCGAAGATCGCCAACAAGCTAAACAAGGCGTGCCGCGATCTGCCCGGAACGATCGCCGACTCGTGGCGCGCCGTGTCGACCGAACTGGAGGGCCGCTCCGAGGTGCACCGACAGTTCTCGGCCTCCCTGGCCGAGGAGGTAGTGAAGCCGCTGAAGACCGTCATCGACAATCAGCACAAGGCGCGCAAAACGATCGAAACGAACGTGGACAAGTCGGCGCGCATCCTGGCCGAGTGGCGGACGGCGGAGGTAAAGGCAAAAAAGACCTCCCACGGGGCAGCCCGCGAAAACGAGAAGCTGCAGGACGCCATGCTGGACGTGAAGTGAGTGAGTTGTTGGGGTACTTTCGGGTGCGAGATTCTAATATGCGCCGCTTTTGCCGTCCCTTCACAGACTCCAACGGACGCCCTCGATCGGGCTGCTGCACAAGGCGAACGAGAAGGACGCGAAGGTGTCGGAGAAGGACAGCAGCAAGCTCGAGGGCAAGCGGAAGAAGGCTGAAGAGGCGGTGAAGAAGGCGGATGTCGAGTACTACACGCTGTGCATCCGGGCCGAGCGGGCCCGCGTCGACTGGGAAATGTCCGTCCTGCGCGGTTCCTCCATGCTGCAGACTCTCGAGAGCCAGCGGTTGGCGCAGTTTAAAACGCACGTCACCGACTACCTGAAGTTGTCGGCCGAGATGAGCCCGCTGCTGACGAAAACCATCGACCGGCTCGGACCGCAGGTGGCGCTCTGTAGTGTCGCCAAGGATCTGGACGTGCTGAAGAACATCCGGCGGGCGACCGAAGGTCCCAGCGAGCAGCTACTGCCCGACTTCTACTGCGAGCACACGACACTCGCGATGAACCGGGAACGGCGCAAGCAGTCGCTCGTGAAGCTACTCCAGCTGATCCGCCAAGACCTGGACCGGGAGCGACGGTCGCGCAACGGACTGAAGGGCTTCTCGCAAACACTCGACAAGAACGGCGAAAGCAACCAAAACATTGCCGACAAACTGTACCACGTAGGTGGCGCCCCCCGGGGGGGGGGGTGGAAAGCGATGGAAGAGCGGCGGTCACGATACTGATTGTGCCCTGGTTTTGTACTCTTTCCAGATACGATCGATGCTCACCTACCTGGAAGGTGCCCGATACAAACTTCAATCGGCACTCCTCGAGCTTGATCACAAACCACGGTCGAGCCATCCGTTGGCGCAGCACATACAGGTTTGTTTTGCCCGGACTTCCGGTCACCGGACATCAATTGAAACATCCAAAATCCTCACCCCACCCAGATAACACGAGACCGAACGGGACTGCAGACGAGCGTAC
Source organism: Anopheles cruzii (assembly GCF_943734635.1). Taxonomy (NCBI): domain Eukaryota; kingdom Metazoa; phylum Arthropoda; class Insecta; order Diptera; family Culicidae; genus Anopheles; species Anopheles cruzii. The sequence continues at coordinate 25,422,149 of NC_069144.1, forward strand.
TGAAGGTGCCGCTCTGGTTGAAGCACGAACAGGACGATGACGCCGGAAGTGCGCACAGCAACGGAAGTGCGTCGGTCGACGAGCCCGACCCAGCGGCGAACTGTTTGGACATCAAAAATGACGCACTCATCAAGCACATCGTGCACAACTACGCCCGCAGCAACGGCTGCAACGGCGAGAGCCAGGAGCATTACGTGAGTTTTCGGTTTGACCCCTTAAAGTGGTAATCAAAATGGACAAGAGTATGTTCTCCTGTGAATTTTGAAGCCCTTCTTAGCGCAGCATTTTCCAAATCAACTTGGCAGCGTAAACAGATTTCGTTCCCCTTGCCTCTTACAGACCATCAGCAAAGCGGGTAAATCGGCGCTTCACGAAGAGAACAGTCCGGTGTGGGACCGAGGCGTGGCCGACGGAGTATCGAACCAACCAGATTCCGATTTTGGTACCTCTTTCGCGCACGATTTCGTGATTTTGACAATTTCCAGCCAACTAACGTTTTCGTTTCTTTCACTGAATGCGAATTTTTAGATGAATTTTCATCCCAGGACGAAGATGAAGATCGCTGCTCGGTGGCACCGAAACAAATGCTAGAACAGAGCGGTGGCCACACAACGACCGTGATAGTGAACGGTGGCCTGAACGGGAACGATCACAGTGCGGACACCGTCACCGTCGGAGGTACGCCCGCATCTGCTCCGGTCGTTCTCGGCCGCTACCGAGCACTGTTCAACTACACACCAAAGCTATACGACGAGCTGGAGCTACAACCCGGCGACATTCTTGAGGTGCACATAAAGCAGGAGGACGGCTGGTGGCTAGGCGCGCTACGGGGACAGATTGGCATCTTTCCGGCCACCTACGTGGAGGAGATACCGTAGCCAGGCACTGGACCCACACACATCCTTGTCAGTGTAAATAGAGAAGGGGAATGCAAGGAAGTCTATGAACGAAAGGAAATGCCACTGAAATGCGTTCAAGCAGCACCGGCGCTCGTCCCGACCAGAACGGGCGAGAAGAATTGTTCGTTTCATAAATTCGCCAACAAATCTCGAGAAAAGTCGGCCGCACGACAGTACATAGATAGGCACCAAGCGCGCACTCATTATCGAAAGCAATCTCTCGAATTCTTAACAGTCCAGAAGTCGAAAAGGTATGCCAAAATGAAGACGGTCAAAAGAAGGACGTCGAAAGACCGGTCGACGAAACGGATTAACACTGAGTATTGCTCGCGATGTAAAGCGATCTGCGACGGCAAGATGGCGTGTAAATATGGCGGAGGTGTAATCAGAAAAAGTAAACAAGTAAACGATGTAGATAAGTTATCGATCGATTGTTTTGCAAACCTTAGCTATGTGAAATGTGTATGTAACAAAAGGAAAGAGAATAAAACTATTTTGTGTATTTAAAACTCTAAAATCAATTGTGTTTGGACGTTACGTCTCTATCTGCATAGCAACCGGAAAATTGAGTATTTAATAGTTTTGAGTATAAAACCATGTAAGCAGTTTAAAATTAAAAACATACTGTTGTTGAATTGTTTATGAATACATAGAAACATTTTACCCCCGCTGATAGAGCAGTCGGTAACGCTCTTCGCTGTCAGCGCAGCTGGCCGTGGTTCGAATCCCGGGATCGGTTGTAACTCAACCGGCCATGGTTTCGATTCCCGATACCGGCGTGATAGGGGGGTTGGCGCGGGGCTAACAATCCCGCCCGTAAAAATGAAATGTTAGAGAGAGCACCAGAGATTAACATTGTCTCTGGTGCAGGATAAGACCGACGGCAGTCAGAAACAACGGCATCGATTTCTTTCGTAAAAAAAAAACACAAATGTTGCTAAAAATGCCTTTGCAAAAACGAAAGGCATACTGTGATGAGTTTATTTATTTATTTTGTTTTACTTGGCGCTTTCAGATGCGCATCTTTTTGTGATGGAAAGTGTTTGTTTTAACCACATCCCCATTTATCACCCCATTTGTTAAGTGATATCGCTAGAATCCCACGGGAAGATAAAACGGTGGTGGTGGAGACGGAAAACAATGGAAAATGTACCCTCCCACAGCATGTGATAAGGACATTTGAGGAAAGGACTTGCGTTAAGGAGGTTTGTTGGGGTTTAACTACAATGTTTGCTGCACTGGCTACGAACCCTTCCCGTTAAATTATAAAAAAAACTAAAATTGACGCACAAACGACTTCCTTTCCTGAGCAGCGAGACCACCCCGAGCGAGAAATGCCTCTCTTTGAGGGGCGCGCATTAGATAAAGGCAGAACACTATATATAGTAAAACTAAGCCAGCAGTTCCTTCGACTCCGTAGTAGCTGTCTGCTGCTACTGAACCACGGCGCAAAACAAGCCTGAGGGAAGAGCCTCGCAACCACGCTTTGTACATGAATCAATGAAATTGTGCCGTGTGCTGTTATTGTTGTTCTCTGCGACCCTTTGGGCCTGCGGTCTGTGGCAATGTTTGTTTGTGGCAAGCTTACGAATAAAGACGTTTACCGCTGTTTGTCGTTTCTACAACAACTCACGATGCGTACAACTGTGCGCTACGTGTCCCTAGTGTAGTTTATGACCTTTCTGAACGATTCTAGCGATCGTTCTTCGATTCGAAAAATGCGAAATAAAAACTACCGACAAACCTTGCCGCCGCGCTCAAGCTGCAGGAGCACAGTTCCGTCGATAATAAATGCAGTTCAAACCCGCTTTAGACTATTCGTTATTTCGCAACACCGGTCACAGTCTTTCGTGGTGGTTTGGCTTTGTACGTTTTATCCTAGTGTTTAACAGTTCTTCTCCCCCAAGGGAACCCGAAAGATTCGGCTTCTCGCAGGCAACATTTGTACTATTGTTTCTTTTTCTGTCACTTTCAATTCGATTCCATGCGCATTTCGTGGTCTGTGCAACTGATGGAAGACCTCCAAAGGACAAGAACGCTACTTGAAAGCGTCAACTAAGCTACTTTCTGCATTTCTTCACAGTTTAGCGAGAACAATTTAATCAAATAAAGTTCTACTCTAGCCACCGACCTAGCACTGTACAAGATGTCTACACCCATACACGCGGTGTTCAGTACGATTCGACAGTTTGGATAACGAGAGCTTACGAGCTAGAAACTGGAAAACAAGCTAACCTATAACTACCGACAGTGTAACGAGAGAATAGATAACAGTCGCACAGCCACCAGCCAAGCGTCGTTTTGCAGCGTGGCGCACTCTAGTAATACCTTAATAGCTTCCCTTCTTTTAAAAAAAAAAAAATAGGAAAGCATCACTAATATTATTTACACAATAAAAACCACGTCTACATTAGATTGTGTAGTTGTTCTTTTTTCTCATACGTGTACGTTGAATGAACAGTTTGTTATGCTTTATTTTATTGGTCACCTTAATTAGTTCGTACTTCATTGCTGAAAGAGACGAAAGCTAGTATATTTAAAGCGAAAGGGAATTGTCCTCCTCTCTAGGTATGTGTATTAGTGTGTTTGTGTGTGTATGTGTCGAAAGTGCTTTTGTTTTATTCCTTCCAATTGCAAATATACGTCGCTTCTGACGCAAAATTGTGAGGAAACAGAAAACGGGAAAAACTTTGACCACTTTCCTAATTTTCCAATCCATTTTATCCTACCACGGTTCATTAGCACTGATCTCCTAGCCGCCTCTAACACACCGATTCCTTGCACGATTTTGGATACATTTTTTCACGTTTCCAAACGGAAATCGAAAGCCATGACACATAATACATTCAGTCGTTAACAGTTGATAACCACGCTTTGCACGTGATGGTGTGAATATTGAAGGTGCGTACGTTGAAAGTGTTTTTTTCCTAATACAGCTAGAAATTAACTTTATCTGAATCTTTACACAACTCGCGTTTGCACTAATTCTAGTACACAAACACACACATTTTTTTTGGAATACTTTTCTAAGCTTAGAAGGTAAGGCTGACATCGCCAAACCTTGGAGCGCCCAGGCAAGCAATAGGGGGAACAAAACAAAGAGGTCAAAATCGATAAAATAATACACAAACGTATAATGCGTATCATGGATTTTAAAATAAACAAACGAACATCATTAGTCAGTAAGGTAAAATTGAAAGAAGCTACGAAAGCTCCCTATCAGTAAAGTAATACAGATTAGAGTTAAAAAGAGGGACAAACATATAAGAACCACGTTAAAACATGATTGATCAGTTAACCAAAAACAACAATCTTTCAAAACGGTTTATCATCATCTTCGCGTAATCTTCGGTAAAAGGATTCGAAAAGGGTAAGCGCATCGTAATTCTACTGCCACTTAGTCCACAGAAGTGGTCCAATAATGCCTTAAACGTAACCTAGTGTGTCCCACATAGCAGCTTGTGTTACGAAAAGAGAGTAATAAACAGTTTCTACGCAATGTCTCTGCGTAAACTAAGGTCGACATTAGAAACGCACACAATTCGTGCGGTGTTTCCCTCTACTAGTAAGAAGAAATAGGCGCCTACCGTTAGTAGCGAACTTACTATAGTGAAACGTAGAGAAACCAAAGGTTACCCGGAAAGAGGCGACGCGTCACTTGTAAACTAATGCTTTCACTTTTGCTTCTAATATTACTGTTCTAAATACACATCTCCGCGAACCGAGCGTTCGATTCGCGTGCTCAAAAATGTGTTTGTTTAAAGGGCTCTTCCCGTCTGCGGGAAAGTGGGACCAAAAACGGGTCACGGGTAGTCTGAATCTGCTTATGGAATTTTGGAAAGGGGCGCGCATAATTGCTTGGTTGGCTTAATTATGCTTGACTAACCTTTGAATCTTCTGTTTGTCAGCCTCATTCACCCCGATGCGCTTGTCCAGCCGATCGAAGATTCGTCGCTTGCTGCCACTGAGGACGGTCGCCGATTGCTGATGATGGTGATGATGATGGTGCTGCTGCTGCTGCTGATGATGCTGGTCGATTCTCGCCTCCTGTCGATCCTTTTTCGCCGCTCCCGATGCCATCGGCTTCAGCACGATCCGCCTCGCTCCGCCGCTGCGCTCCTTGGGGCTGTTACTCGATCCGGTGCTTGAAGAAGTTGCAATAACCGCTCGAGCGGATGTAGTGTTGGTAGTGGTCGTAACCTGACTACTGTTGGTGGTTGTGGTGGTGGTGACCACAGTTTTCGGCCTCGTCGGCATCGGTTCGGGAGTGGGTTCACGCAACAGAAGCTCCTCGAGCAGATCCAATTCAATCGCTTCCGACGTTAGCTCGCTATTTTGACGCTGCCGTTGGAAGCTGTCCACGGGAGTGGTGGTCGATGCTTCGTTTGATTCGTGCAAATCATTTGCAGTCGACCGACCGGAACCACGGGAACCACCATCTCGCCCATGGTGTTGCTGTTCATTCGATTTGCTAGTCGCATGATGAGCGACACGCTCCGTGTCCGCATGGCGGTGACGCATTTCATCATCGGTCGACGTTGCCGGTACCGTCGTTGGATCAGGTTTCTTTTTCAACGTAATAATTTTCTTCTCCGTTACCACCAGTGGCGTGAGTTTCGGTGGAGTATTCTCCTGTGGCTTACTCTCCTGGAATGGTAAAGGGCAATCAAATCGGAACAATTAGATTTCGAAACTACATTTTGAGTTTATCGGGCCCAACTGCACTTCAACTTACATTTGAGCGACTCTTCAGTTTCTCCTCAGCGGCCCGCTTGCGGCGCATCTCCTTTTCGCGCAGCATCTTCTCCCGTGTCGCTTTCTGCTTTTCGATCTCGATACGATACGCTCTCGTTTCCGGATCCTCATCGTCGTCGTTGCGCTGTAGGAAAGGGGAGATTTGGCGTGACTCCGTGAAAGCAGATTGTCTGTCTAACTACTCGCCACCTACCTCGTGATTACCGCGATGGTTGTCACCGTAATCACCGCTCTTTCGACGCTTCGGGAACCGATGATCATCGTCACGTTCGCGACTCTCATTTCTACCGCGGCCAAAGTTTCGTCTCGGTCTTCCCGCCAATTCTCGCTCACGGCTTTCGCCACCTGGGGCTGCCCTGTGATACGCTCGCCGGGGTGAGTATTCACGATCACGAGAGCGTGCCCGTGTTTCTCGATCGCGCGATCGTACATCTCGTTCTCGTTCTCGGTCGCGATCACGCTCCCGTTCTCGCTCCCGTTCCCGCGTTTCTCTTTCACGTGATCGAGCGCGATCCCGCTCGCGTTCTCGTTCACGTTCCCTGTCCCGATCGCGCTCTCGCGACGGCGACGGTGACCGCTCTTGGCGCCGTTTCTCCACCTCGATACGATTCTTGTTGATGAACTCTTCCTGCTGTCGTAACAGTTCCTCATCGCTGACCTGACGGCCGACGGAACTAACACTGGCAACGAACTGCTGCGAGTTGAGAGCAGCATCGCGCATCAGCTGATCTGCAAAGAGAATATAGCGAGACGAGCTTGTTGGTGCCACACTGTATCGGATTACAGGTAATATCGGGTCAAACTGAGCACTTACTCTTCACGGCTTCGACGCCCCCCTTAAAATTAGGATTGATCAGGACTTTTTGTGGAAACGGAGCTACGGCTGGCGTCACAATTGCTGGCAACGGTTTTCCTCCCACCGACATCGGATCGAAAGTGCCGGAAAGCAGCGACTGAGGAGGAGCCACAGATACCCCACCAACAGCTGCGGCATTTGGTCCACCTATCTGCCCCACCGGGACCGATTGGTTCGGTTGCATTTGCGATGGGTGCGGTCCAAACTGGGGGCCATTTGAACCAGGAGCTGGTCTCGGGCCACCCGGCTGCACACCTGTACCACCAGTAGTCGGCCCGTTCAGCGGTGCCGCACCCCGATACATAGGACCACCGGCATTTGCCGCCACCAATGGTCTTAGACGCATTCCCTCGTACGCTGCCCGGTCTCCTGGTCGCACCGGTCGCATCATATCAAAGGGAAGTGGTCGCTGTGGAAAGCCACGGTGCGGTATCGGCATTCCAAGACCCCGAGGACCCATCGGACCCGGTGGAGGGTGTACGCCTGGCGGATGACCACCGGGAGGAAAGTTCATTCGGCCAATGCCTCGGTACTGGTTCATTTCCGGGGGAAAATTGGGCCGCACCGGAAACCGTGGCCGGTTACCACCGGTGCGGAAGTCGATTCGGTTACCGCCGAGTGGCAAACCGAATCCGGCTAGACCACCGTGCGGTCCGAGAAGCGGATTGCCCATACCAGCATGTGGTTGCTGTTGGCCGGGAGCAAGCAGGGGATGCTTTAGAACCGGCTTTCCGAAGCCACCCGGGTGTGGTTGTCGGTTTCCTGGCCCGTGTAGATGCTGTTGCTGTTGCTGTTGATGGTGTTGCTGTTGTTGCTGTTGTTGGTGGTGGTGCTGCTGTTGCTGGTGGTGATGAAGCTGTTGCTGCACGGCCGTATGCCGCTGATCTTGACCCTTTGTTTCATTCTTCCATCCACGCTTTTCGTTCGATTCATCCGTATCATAGGAATGGTCCAGGTCGGACGGATTGTGCCCACTCGTGTATAAATCGTTCACATCTTCCGATGAGGTCGTATCACACTGTTGGCTTGCTGCTATCCGTTCGGATCGGGTCGATCCCCCGCTAAGTGTGGTACGCATACTTTCTGCGTTCGAACGGGCCGGTGAAACGAACACTCGCGAATCCGATGACCTTTGACTCCCGCCCACCATTGACTCGGATACAGCAGTCGTTGCCACCGAGGACAAACTCTTCGAGTCCGTTGTAGCGGTCTCTTGTGATAACACGGAATCAGCACAATCCGCTTCGGTGTCATTATCTTCCGCCGTCGAGGCCATCGAGGTTTCGGTGCGTGCATCCGATACTTCCTGGTGTTCCTTGTGCACAGCGCTGGCAACCACCACGGAGGTGTGCGGTTCGCGTAAACCGCCGCTCGAGTTCTCACAGGTTACCGCATCTTTGCTCTCAGCTGCACCAGCCGTGTGTCCTCCCCTTCGACGCTGCGGCGGCTCATGTTCGATCTTCACAGGTTCACCGGCGGGAGTCTCGATCGAATCACACTCTCGCGTGGACAGCTGTTTGCTTACCCATTCTTCCGATTCACTCAACAGAAACTCCTCGTCCTGCTGGTCAATTTTGATGCCGCCCTCTGTGCGCAATACCGAAACACGGAAAGAAAAGTTGAAAAAAAAACATCGTTTATTGCACTGCGGCAGCGCTTGGAAGAAGCGGCAATCGATCGGTTGGCGCGCGCTCACCCTCATCGGACAGCAGCAGTTCGTCTTCGTTGAGCATAGCCGGATCATCGTTGCCCAAATCGTAGGTAAGTAAATCCTCACTGATAACCGGAGAGCGGGGGGGAGAAGAAACCAAACAAGAACAAACGGTGGTGATAAACATTCATTGGCATGGAACATTAAAACAGGCACACACACGCGCACACACAGCCACACAACGCAAAACACATGAAACTGGTGACACGACATAAGCGCCTACCACTTCTTGGCAGTGCGATAAGCTTGGCCTTTCGTATGTGTATTCTTTAGCTCTGCAAAAAACGTCCTTCAGAACTAGGCTTTGCACCGAATTCAACACCCAAGCGATCAAAACCCCTTTTCGGCACCGCAAGCGAACGCATGCACAATTCGCCGAAAGAGGACATTTTGCACTTCGCTCTACCGTCACTTCTGCGCGAAGGAACTACGTGCATTTACGCTTGCTGCGTTTCCAAGAACCTCCCGTTTCGTTCGCAGTATCGTTTGCCTTTCGGATGATTCAGCAACGCACAAAATACGGATAAAATTAATACGAGAAAAGCGTTTTCAACTTACTTTGTTTCCGACATTTTACAGGGCATGTTTTGGACGGAGCTGTCAAAAAGCCGTCAGGCAAAAGTCGACATACGGGTGACATTGCGTCGACGTCTAACGGTCGTCCGTCGACTTTGTGGGCGAATTTTATGTACAAAACCTTTCGGTGGTGAATATTTTGATCAACACGAAAAAGTCATTTTTTGTGCGTTTACTTCACGATGTCTTGGCAAACTCAAAAAATCCCGTATAAAATGTCCCGTTACGCGATGTCCCTCTGGTCGCTGGTCACTCGTCGAGGGCGAGGGCCACCTGACGGCAAGAGAACCTTTCCCGCTTTCTTCGGGCAGCGACAGATCCGCCGCCGTGTTCGTGCTTCATCGCCTGAACGTTGTGGGGCGGCGGCGCAACTGGAACCACATTGCTGGCGAACGGATTGTCCGTGCAGCAGAGATCAATAAATTTGCGCGGAACGAACCAGTCCAGGAAGCGCAGCAACAAATGGCACAGTGAGATGACTAGAACAAACGGCCAAACGCCACTTCGGAGGCAGCTGTAGAAATCGGTTAACCAGTGATTATCAATTGCGTCTTTCGTTGCGAACATTATCTTACTTTTTCATCATAATATCCAGCGTAGCAGACGGTTCCCGTAGCACCGTTCGGTAGACCTTTTCCGTGCGCTCCGTCACGTTGTTCCAGTTGTAAAGATTGGCAACGGTTTGATTCCGTTCGAATGCACAAGACCGGTGGCTGTGCATCGGTGGTGGTGTTTGGGGCGATTTTGACGTGTGTCCCCCGAGCGAGCCATTCAGATACCGTGAGCTAGCAATTTGCTTCTTTTCCACCTCGCGCCGTATCGCTTCTCTTAAGCCCCGGTAGACGGACTCCACGGTCGGTTCGGTGAGGATCATCAAACTCGAAGGTAGGACTTCGGGAATGCCACCGACTTTTGTCGAAACCACCTGAAGTCCACACGCGGCAGCCTCTACGATAGCCATACAGTACGCCTCGGTGAGGGAGGTATTGAGGAAAATGTGTCCCTGCACGAGTACATCCCGCACCTTGGCGTGCTCGAGCGCTCCCAGCATCACTACGCGATCCTGAATGTTGTTTCGCTCGCGTATCTCTTCCAAGAGCGCCCGCTTGGGTCCATCGCCTCCGATGATGAAGTGTACGTTGGGCAGGTGTTTGAGTTTCGGTAGAATGCCGGCCAACAAATCGACCCCCTTGCGATACACTAATCGCGACACTACGACCACGTTAACTATGTGAAAAGCACGAAAACAACAAACAAACAATTTTACTTTCAATATGGCGCTGGTTTGAAGCACAATTTGTTTGCTACTGTACTTGTCTCATCGTCGTTAGGCCTCCGACAGGGATTCGGTGTAAAGTAGGCCGTGTCGACAGCGTTCGGTATCACAGATACCTTGTCCTGATGAACTTTGGCGCGAAGAACAGTATTTTCTTTACCTGCAAAGTTCGATATAAAGATAACTTAGTGAACCGCACAGGACCACGGTCTCCTTTTGCCACCTACCGGTATGGGACACACAAATACAATGGTTGCAGTTGGCGAGAGAAATTTCCAGAAATTTGTTCGTAACCACCGCCGACAGATCAGCAAACCCGAACAGGCTGTGGTCGGTGAAAACAGACTGTGGGAGAGGTGGGAAGAGAATTAATATCACCTCAGACAGAGCGGCCGCGTTTCCGCCGTCGATTACCCGCAAGCCTAGTAATTGCGCTATGTTCATCGTTTCGTGGGCCAGCGTGCTGAAAGCGGAATGTCCGTGAACGATTTCAATTTGCTCGCGGATAAGAATGTAACGAAGCAGTGGAATGTTGCAGATCATCGTCGGCAGCACGACTTGATTGTAGAACACTTTGATCGGAACGTAGTACACCTTCAGGCCATTTGTCATGTACCGGACACCTTTGCGGTCAGCGTACGAGTGCGTTATGATGATCACTTTGTGGCCTCGGGCGAGCAAACACTGCGATAGGTTGAAGATGTGCTCTTCGACTCCGCCCATGTTGGGGTAAAAGAAGTCCGATGCGATACTAGAAACGGTATTAACAGGGTTCGTAATCCGAACAATCGGAGGAATTGCAAGGCGTTGTTCAAATATAGCCTACCATATTCTCATCTCTGCCCAGGCGGTCCATCGGCATCGGCTGACGTGAATGTGATTTCTGCGAAGCTTTGTCAACAACAAAAACTGTCATCTTGCCACCTGACGGATTCCCCACAAAACGGAGTGGTGAGTTAGTTCGTCTGACGGCAACGTCTTCTCACATTTCTTTCTAAACCCTTGGGTGTATTGGTTTCCACCAGTCTGACAACTTTTTAATTAAATAACGAACCACACCGTTGATTTATTCGAATATCAATAATTTATTTTTATTGCATTTTCAAAAAAAAGAAATGTTTCCCTTTAATGCGTACTTCATGGTTTAAAATATACCTTTTTTGTTGTTTTTTTGCCTGTGTTTTCTGTAACAGGAGAACGGTGGCCAAACACCCTCCATCCGATGTTCGCGGTGCGTATTGTTTTACTTTTTTCCCATTGCTCCAATCGGCTCTTACGAGAGATTGATGAGACTGGTTGGTTGATTTTCTGTTTCTTAACCAGCGCCCGCAGTTAACGTGCGTCCATGTCTTTATATGGTGTGAAAGGATGTCCTTCTTGGGGGCTGACCGTGAATTTCTCTGTTCCATTCAAACCAAACCTTACACGGTCTGCGCTCACCGTGACACAAAATATTTTGAAAGAACCACTTGAACCTATCGTCGTATTGCCTAAACGGAAGCTTGTAAGGGCGTGAAATAAAATAAACATCCTAATACGTACATACACATATACTCTCTGGAATTCGTTCTGTAACTACACCGTAATATCATGCTTCCAGCTGAAGAGAGTATAAAGCAAAGGAAAACATAGAATAAAAATCAGCAACTATCAATCCGGAGCCGCAACAGCAGCAGGTAGAGATAAGAAGTAAACACAGAGATGGAATTACACTAATTCAACCAGTAGGGCGTAGGGGTCGTGTGGATTCCTTCCTCGCCTTCCGCAACCATTCATTTCTACCCTGTCATGTTCCATCCACAACACGTACCGTCTTCATACACCCGTCCTCTTCGCTGGTCTATCCTAGGTTTTTTTGTTTTTTACCAAACCGTTTGCGTTTGCATGTCTTTTGTCTTAACCCTTATCAAATGCTGCCATTTCGTTCGTAACGCACGTGTACAGTAGAGTGTTCAATTTTTGTTGTTAAATTTTAATCCGTACTATTCGTTTTCCAGTTAGAGATAATTCAACGCAATTGAGGAGCGTACGAGAAAGGAAAGCTTTCGAGGATGTCACGTCCTATGCAATTATGCTCCACTTTCGTTAATCCGTTGCCGATTTTCCTGATCGGTCAATTCTTTTGCAGTACAGAAAAACCAACCAAATCACATCGCAAAGTTGAAATAAACCATCACGAAAAACGGATCGAATTTTTTTAATGCTACTGACTGATTGACTGACACGGCCAATAAAAAGGCCATCAATTTTCCATCGCCAAAAATTTCCGCGAGATCCATATTATACCATCGAGATGCAGGTTTGGTATTTTGTAGTACAATTACAGAATGAGCTTTTCCTTCTCTAGATGGAAGATGATAAAAAGTACACAAACACAGAGCCGTTAACAGACATCCACTTTGTTCCCCAACACGTGTCTTGTTCCTATGGCAGCATAATCGTTCGCTTCATCCCATTCGTTCCGAACACTAGTAGCGCGAGCGCTTTGTCCTGTCCTGTGTCTGTGTACAGCTTTTTAAAGCAATCACCCAGCAGCAAAACACACATGCTGCTCCATTTGTCGTCGTACAGGGTTGGGAGTTTTTAGTGTTACGATAAAATTGACCATCAATTCATGTGTGATTCTTCTCGCACTTTCCTGCGCCAATTCTAGCATCACCACACACTCCCCGGAGCTGGCTGAAAACCGAGTTCCGAGAGCAGTTTCTCCCTTCACTGGGCAGTTTTTGGGAGTTAGTCACATTTACCCCTGCTAGCCTCGCAGATGGGGTTTGAATCAAGCGCGCAATGGCCAATCATTCGATATCCTGTTATTTGTATAGTTACTCCTAATCTAACATTTTTTCTACCATTTTCCTGCGTTTGTGTCGATTCTGTGTCTGTGTTTCCGTCCGGGTAATTTGTATTATCAATTACTAATGCAATTGGTTCCAACCACCCAATACAGGCTCTCTACTTCACTCTCTCTCCCCCTCTTTCTATCTCTCTCTCTCTCACTCATCTTCGTTCCTTCTCATATTGAGTGTTTGTTCCTTACGAACCCGTGAAGCCTAGTAATGTTTTTGGAGTTTTACGTTCCACGTTCCAGCGCCTAGTCCACGTTCGTGTTTTGGTTTTGAGTTGTATTTGTTTAATTTTTGTTTTGTTTCGTTATATTATAAACATTCTACATTCAGATTCATTTCAATTGAAGGAGCGAAGAAATCTTTCAGAGAAATTTCATTTCCATTTGCATGCGTATATTAGCTGTGGTTAAGGATTTGCCCTTCCTTGTCCTACCCAGGACCTCCAACGTCCAACCCCTGAGAGACACAGGTGGTTCTCAACTAGCACACGTTGTTGTTGGGCCACCATCATCGTGCGCGACCTATACTGCAAAGTAACAGACAGACAAAGAAGAGCAACGCAAAGAAATCAAGTACGCAAAGTGTGGTTCAGAAACTCAGCAATTGCCGTGCGTTGTGCCATTATTAGTGCCCGAAGATGAGCTGCCTGAGCGCTATCTGTTGTCATCGGTGTGCTTTATGCCACAGCTTAGCCCGTACTCTTTCCTGCCATGTTAAGGTTCTTGGTGCATGCCCTACGTTTACTTTTATCCTACATTGTTTGTTACCCCATGTTGCTTGCTAGTGCTTTTGAGTACATTACTGGTTGATCCTGTAATGTCGTGTGTTTCCGCCGTCTCGTTTCTCTTTGAGCTACAATATTTCGCCTCTTCCTTGTTTTGCTTTTGCGATGCGAACTTTCCTACCTTAACGTGTGGTGTGTAACGGGGTGCCCCTGTGGCTATTTTGCACCTACCGTCGGTTCTAGTGCGAGGGATTAAAATGGATTGGGTTTCCGTAGGTCACCATTTTGTTCTAGAATGTGAGGTCTAGTGTATGCCTTTTTATATAGATGGAGGATGCGTGAAAAGTGGTTCCGCCTTGCCAACGACATGTTTGTCCTGCTGTACGTACACTGACTTTTACACTCCCGATCTTGCATGTTTGAATCCACTGATTCTCTTGCCCTTAGTTTATGCCTGATGCCTGCGTGTGTGTGCTTTCTGTAAATGCCTGAAGTAATTATAAATATGTTTCCGTTACGTGAATTACACTGATCTTTCGATTTTCGCTTTACTTCGTCTTTGTTGCCACTAGATGTAAGATAAATGACTTGCTATTGGTTATTTTATATTACACTCTGCTGCCGTCTACGCCGCGAGTGTAGCCCGACTAACGCTATTTGCGCATGCGCTTGAGCTGCTCGATGATGCGGGATGTGGTGATGATGCTTTCTAAAGTGTGCTTTATAATCGTTAGATCCAAAAATGTGTATCGTATGTTGCCGTTTAACAGGAGAGAGGTCGTAATTCCTAAACTTAGCTGAGGTTGATAACTGTGTGTTCCTCACCTGTCGTCACACCCTCCACGAGACTATTATGCCATGGAGCGGCCGACCCTGTCGATCGTTTCGTTTTATACTTTTCGTTTCATAAAGTAAGTGTTAGATATATTGTAAAGTTAGTTGATTACCGGCAATAGGATTGTTTGGTTGGAATGCCACATTTATAGAGCAAAGCGTCCCATGCTGAATTGCGTTTACTCCCGCCTTGTTTGATACGGACTGAAATGAATATACCCGTTATTCGCACATTACGGCCGCTGGGAATGCGCGAGGAAAGTGCGTGCTGTGCGTGTAACCGACAGAACGGAGCAGAATAAGATGGTGAAAATTTATGGTGACAAAAGAAGGATCAGTCTATGGACGAGGTGGCCCCGTTACGGTGTGCGCACACTGGCAAGAGTTATCTTTTCAAACCGCAAGCACCATTCCTTCTTAATAACTCCCAATATACTAACACACGCATAAAATGCAATTTATGGGGAAAATCATGCCGTGTATCTTTAATTGTCAATACTCTAAAGTAGAAAATGCCGCACTACAAAGCGACGTTTACCGAATGAATTCAGTTTTCCAGCCAACGTATGGAATGTTTTCGTGATCAAGTTGCTCCGGTGGCCTACTAATTTAATCCCGTATAGCTTTCGAAGCCTTCGAAATGGCAACCTTTTAAAAGGATACCCAAATAAAAAAAAAAACGATGCCATTCCAGCCCGCTGCAATGCAACCAAGCGTACTGGCCACCAGCAAATAAATGTTAAAAAAATACATGAAATAGGTTTTGTCAAAGAACGGGCACAAAAACACGAAGGGCCATCGTTAGGAGTAGTACAAGCAGCCAATCCACTTCGCCATTACTTCGAACCCAGATAGTTAGGTTTTCTGGCAACGTCCGGTTCGCTTCGCCGGCTCGACATCGCTGGCAACCTGTTTTCGTCCAATTTCTTACTACACTTATACACAAACCCCATTTCGTTCGTCGATAGAATGCGAATTTGATAGAATCTACTGAGCAGCGTTTGCAAACACACATCACCGCGATCGGTCGAATCGGATGAAGATGCATCGCTGCTGGGATGAAACACTATCTAGCTACTACGGACTGCTGGGGCGACGACGAATTCGTCGTCAACCGTACTTGAGCGAGATCGCGAGAGAGAGAGGGAGAGAGAGTAATGAGAAAAAGAGTGTTCGGTGAAATGTAGTGGAAAGTCTGGTGTGGCTGTGTGTATATGCATGCATGCATGTGTGTGAGTTGATTATGGAAAGCCAAGGAGGTGCACTTTCAACGGAAATAATAAAATTTCTAGCATTCAAGGTCAGAGGTCCTCTCTCGATGAGCAGAAGCTGTGTTGCTGTGTCGTGATTGCTAAGCCTAGGCAGCTTACTCGCCTCTCTTTTGCTCTGTCTCTCCGTGTGTCTCTGTCGTGGGCTAAGTTTCTCTCTTCCTCCTCTTACGAGTAGTAGTGATTAGCATACTAGGGAAGAATCGTTTACGATTTCCCTTCTGCACAAAGAAAGATTGAGAGTGGCCTGCTACGATCTACACTCCACCACCTAATCGTTGTCATGATCGTCATTGTCTTTCTCGTATCGTCGTCGTCCTCGTCGTCGTCGTCGTATGGTTCATCAAGATCATCTCCACGATTTGTAGCACGCTGCGGATGCGTGGCTCTCGGGCCGCACCGTCGGGTCATCATCACAGGAGGTCACCATTGGCGCTATCCGGACGCTGTGTGGATTTTTGAGAGTTCGTTCATCTTCCTGCAAGTGGACGCAATGAGGGTGAGTTCAATAGCAGTGTTAATATGCGCCAAGCTGGCTGTGCCAACGCTGCGCGGTGCCCAGAAGCTTACCCATCTTTATCGTACCATCACCGGGTGGTAAGGACATCGCCTGGCCACCATTGTTGGCCGACGATGAGGCCTGTTGCCGCTTCATGGTGCGGTCCTCGTATCTGGTACCGCTCTGCGATGCCATCGGACGGTTGAGTGTGTTGTTGGGCGAGTTGGGTGAGTTATCGCTGTAGCTGCCACCGGCCCCACTGCCACCGCCGCCACCGACACCGCCACCACTGCCACCACCATTACTGCTATTGAGGTTCCGCGAGGCAATCGTTTTCGTCACAAAGTCCTGCTCCTTCCAGCCGTGCTTCTTGTACACGTCGCGCAGATCCTGGTGCTGCCACATCGTGAACAACAGCTGGCTGGCGAACTTGAGGACGCGCGGGGTGTACTTTAGCTTTTGCCGCGACATGTTCATTAACCGCTCGACCCCGCCCGCATCCAGCAGCGACCGGGCAAACTCGGCATTCTTCTTGATCACCTCGTTGAGCGTGGCCAGCACCGCCGCTATCGTGTCGTCCGACGTGCCCTGATCACACTGCGGGTTGCCCGACGGTAGCTTCTGCACGAGGTCGCGCATCGCGTACTTCCCGATCAGCTCCTTGTTTCTTTGGTCGATTGCTAGATTGCGGAGCGCGGTGGCCACCGCACACACCACCCGGTCCACCTCCATGCGCAGCAGCTCCACCAGGATCGGCAGGCCCTTCTCCTTGCGCACCGTCGCCCGGATCTCGATGCTCGGCTGCCAGTAGCAGGCGGCCAGGTTCTGCAGGGCACCGGCCGCCGCTTCGAGCGTTTCCGGATTCGAACAGCTCTGCAGTAAGGCAAGATAAGAATGTACAACGTCCGGTTGCCACAGCTGTTCGGCTCCTGTACAAATGGGGGAACGGAGAAGAAAATAGAGAGGGGAATGTGAGTACATCAGGAGCTACGGCGACCGCCCGGCCGTCCGACCGTCCTACCTTTATAGTGAGCAGTGTTTTTGTATGCCATTCGCGCCGGATCTCCGTTCGCCGCCGAGTGGTCCTTGTCGGTGGCGGCTAGCTGTTGCTGCTGCTGTTGTTGTTGCTGCTGCTGCTGCTGTGCCGCTGCTGCCGCGGCCTGCTGTTCCTTTTTCTTTTTGCTCGCCCCAAAGCAACCTAAATTTTCGCCCTTCGAAGACGCAGCACTCACGATGGCACCGCCACCACCGCCGCCGCCGCCGCCGCTCCCTCCTACACTGCCGCCATCGGCCGAGCTGTGGTGGGGGATGGGATTTTTGTCGTAGTTCGGATCCTCCACCTCCTGGCACCGGTACGAGAGATTCCGCAGGATGCACACACAGTTCTCGACGATCTTGTTGCCAATGTTGGACTTCTCTATCGCTATCCGTATGACGTACAGCAGCGAATCGACGAGCCCCTCGCACTCGCGCAGCTTCTTCCGCGCGTACTCGCCGGCCGAGCTGACGTTGCGCAGGATGCCGGACGCGTTCCGGAACACGGTGCTCCAGCACGTTTCGCCCGGATTGGCCGGGTCCCAGCCCGAGTGCGGAATGATGATGTACGACACGATCACGACGACCGCGTCATCGATGATGAACCGCTTCAGATCCTCGCACGACGACATGTTCCAGATGATGCCCGTCACCAGCTCCTTGATGTCGGACTCGGCCGTCCGGCGGAGCAGGTGTATCAGCGACTGGATGCCGCCCGCCTTGTTAATTGCACGCTTGTTTTCGTCGTTCTGCCGCCCGTACGACAGATTGCGCAGCGCACCGCACGCATTCCGGAACACGTCCGTGTGCTCGTGGCCGAGCAGCTTCACCAGCGGCGGGATGCCACCGAGCGTGCGGGTCCGCTGTTTGTTCGGGTCGTCCATGTAGCACAGGTGCTGCAGGTAGGCGGCCGCGTTCGCCTTGATGGCGTTGTTCGGGTGACTGAGGAAACCGATCACCTCGGTGAGGTTCGGGTCGCGCCACTTCATCTGGCGCTGCTGCTCGTCCAGATCGACCATACCCATGCCGCTGCCGCCACCGCCAATACTGCCACTGCCGTCTCCGTTCGCTCCGCCACTCACCCCGCCTCTGCCACCACTGCCACCGGGCGAGGTGATGATGTGCTGGAGAAACACGTGATTATGTATCTGCAGGTTCGACATCTGCTGGTGCAGGTCTTCGTCACCATCGTAGTAACACGACCCATCCGGAGCTACCATCGGTCCGCCGCCACCACCACCACCACCGCCTCCGCCGCCACGCTGCTGTTGCGCGCTAGCGGCTGCCGCGGCCGCAGCCGCCTCGTACGCTAGCTGCTGTTTCGTGGCGTACGTCGGTTCCACCGCCCCATTGTGGGGATCCATGTGGGAGCTGAGCGTACCGTACGGTGGGGTCGATACGTACCCGTACACCATGGCCGACGGATTGTCCGGGTACAGCCGGTCCACCGGTCCACCCGGTGACGGCGCTATGACATACTCGCCCATCTCGTCGTACTGCCCCTGCAGGTAGCCTCCCGGGCCGGCCATTAAGCTGGCGGCAGCGGCGGCCGCAGCCGAAGGTCCGACGCCCATCGGCATCGGGATGGAGGCGTCACTGTTTTCGCTCGAATTGTGTGGCGTGTTCGAGCGATCGTTCATCGGATACTCGCCCAGATACGACTGCGGATGCGCCTGATGGTGACCCGGTTGGCCAAGGTCATAGCCGACGCCACCGCTGACGCCACCAACACCGCCGTCGGCGTACTGTGCGTAGTGCTCGTAGTCCTGATAGTGACCGGAACCACCACCACCACCACCCGGACCCGCACCGAGCACCTTGGCGCCGGGTGGCAGATGTTGCGCTTGTGACTGTCCGCCCACCCCCGGGCCACCCATCCCGGGCTGGTCCGGTTGATCCATGTGGTTGTAGTTTAAGTACTGTGTCCGCGTGGTGTAGATACCCATCGGCATCGACACGTAGTCGATTGGTTGACCGTCGCTTCCCATGTCCAGAGGCATTGCTACATAGTCGAACGGTGTTCCATCCGCGCCCAACTGCTTCACCTCGCGCACGACCTTCGTAACGGTCGTGATCTGATGCTGTGTCGTTTGATGCTGCTGCTGCGGCTGCTGCGGCTGCTGCTGCTGGTGATGGTGATTGTATGTTCGGCCAATTAGATCATCCTCACTATGCATTGATGGTGACGGTACTTCGGGGGTTGGCGTGTTGGCAGGCAGAGTTTCGTTCGCTCTGACGTAACACCACTACTACAGAGTCCGAGCGTTAGCGGAAACTTAAATCACCTTCACGACCTGAAACGGAGTGAGAAAAAGAAACTTTATTTAGTATTTGATCTACGGTCTTGAACGGTAGAAACAATCAAACGGAAGCTTTTCACTTTTGACAGGACATTTGATTTGCGACCCAGAACAGTGAATTGAATAGTTCCTTAATAATGTTCGCAACGTTTTATAACCAACCATCGGCGGCCAATCATCAACACAGTCAACGAAAGAAGAAGGACCAAAGAAAGACAGGCTGAGAATGGTCAATAATGATTATGATAACAGCACGACGGCCCGGCGCCGAAATATTGTATCCACTTCTCCGAATTCCCCCAAAAAAGGATGAGCGACAGCGACAAGACGAAGTACAACGAGGAATATACCAGCCGCACGAACCGGAAATTCGGCAACATTCCTTCAGCGCAGCGCGCGTCATCGGCAGTGGACAGATTCAAATTACATCCATAAAATTTATCACCCTCACGGGGGGACGCGCGTACCTGCGCGCACTGGGTGGCACTGCGAAAGCATACTCACGGTGCGATGCGGGACATGTGCATCGTACCGAAAATGCAGTAACGATCCGTGCTCCACGGGCACCGTATGCTGTTAGGGCTACTCCGTTATCCAGTAGATAAGCTTTATGGCGTATGGCGTAGATCCCCACGTGGCACCACACGGCTGTGGCTTGAGAGTTGCAACCATTTTCTTCTACGGAAAAACAAAACGGTGCAAATAAATATTTGCCATCCAACACAGCAACAGCAGCAACCCAACGAGGCGCGCAGATTCGACGCCGCTGTCGCTCTCATTATTCATGCTTTCATTTAGCGCTAATTACATGCTATCCATCGTCGAGCATCACCATCAACCACCCGGTGTTGCCGAGCGGAATCGGGCCCCGGCGGAACGCATTCCTAGCCCTGTGGTCGGGTTGTTGTTGTGTGACAACGGGTGACAACGCCGACGAGAGCAGGATCCATCTCGCGGATGCCCCCCGGAGTCTTTCGCCCGCCCGAGTTAATAGTGCCGAGTACGACCCAAAGTGAAACTGACGGCGCAGCAGCAGCAACCGTCCCCGTTACGGATTGTGGGTTCCGTTTTGCTGGTTGCATGCTGCTGCTTCCGCAATGTTGCCGTTAACCCCTGATGCATTTGAACATATCCGTCGTGTGTTGGCACCTCCCCGGCCGCCCGACGACGATGCCACCACCACGAAGAAGCAAACGAAGGACACGACACACGAGGAGTATGGCCACCGTTTGTTGGCACATGTTTACCCCTCCGCCGGTTTTATGCTATGTCACATTTGCGCTAACTGAACATTGTGGACCCAATCTGGAGGATTTTGCGACGAATTTTTTTGCCCTCAACGACCACCACGAATAGCAATAAGGCGAAAGGCCCAGTAGCAGCAGACGTGTGCACATCTTATCTATCACCGCCCATATGCTGTGAACCGCCACCCCGCAGCCACCACCGTGCGATTGGGCCGACCGACGATCCGTTCGACACTTTTTCATCGTTCGGTGCGGCTTGGAGTTTGGCGGGGACACTTTTTTCTTGTCTTTCCAGTGGCAATTCAATTTCGCCACGTGCGTATTGTGTGCCCAGGGGTAGGGCCCCGTGGAAACGCACACTTACAAGCCGGCAAAATTGGGGAGTAAAAACAAAGCAAGGACACTTGAGAGCTCAGAACTCGTCAGGATTCGTCGTTGTGAAGGGGCGCGAAGCGGGTGTTTGAGACCCCTCTTTGAGGTGCAAAAAACAGCACCCCGATTGACGCGCCATCAGCACGAAGAGTAGGGCCAATTAGGGTGTAAATATGGGAAGGATAAACATGTATAGCCCCCGCCCAGGGGGAGCGACGCTCTGGCGGCTACTGCTTGGACGCGTCCCTTAGAAAACAAACCAAGATTTGCTGTTTTCAATATTAGCTCAGCTTACGACCGCCCGGCGGCGGGGACTCCACGCCCGGTGAGAGTGTGAGATACCGCCACAATCTTATCAACACTGCCACTGCCGATAAGTGTGGCGATAGAATGCAAAGCGTCCTCAGTGAGTGCAGCGAGTGTCTGGTGTTGCGATTTTTGTGCTCATGCTTGCGACAATTATGTTGACACTGTGAGAGATGTGAATGTTTTAATAACATGTCCGCTAATGTGACGTGTGACCCCCGCCGGTGGGGGTCATCTATTGCGAGAGCGTGTGGTCCTGGCGTTACGTCTGAGCGATAAGGAAGTTGAGAATCGTTGTTGTTGTTGGCTGATACTGAAACGACCCCATTAAATGGAACATTCTCTGCAACACTCTCAACATTCTCGACTAATTGAGCATGTGCCACGACACGCGGAGCGTGATTCAACGTTAGCTACTTTCACCCCCAAAACCATCCGACATCGAGGAGAATCCGATAGTGCCCCTGACGTTTCCCCGTGCGTGTTGCACTGTTCGGTTTCGGAGGATCGAACATGTTGGAATGTTGAGTGCAACTGCGCCGCTCCCCACCCATCGGTTATCGCGACCGTCTTCGGGAAGGCTTCCCTGCCTGCAGAGGTCCCCCCCCAACTAGGAGGTCTACAAAGAAAGAGAGAAAAGCAATTAGAATGGATGTTCATTACGAAGTTTCGTTCCACTCGAGAGTCATCGCGACATCGCGTCCAATTAGAAACTAATTCTTGAGCCGTAATGAAATAGTTGCCGCGGATTAGAGGGATTGTTTGTGTGTTGTGTGCGGATGCGTTCTGCCGGATGGGGGCCGTGTGATCGGGTAATAAACTCATGACACCCCAAAAGTCCCAAACGTCAAAAGCCTGCACGCGCGCTGCACGATAGGCACTTGACAAGTCACATCAAGCAGGCGGCGTGCTGTTCGGGACTTTGTGACACGCACAGTCAGCTACTAACACACACTATATATGTGGTGAACACATTCACAATTATATGGCGATAAAAAGCGCACACACACACACACGAGCGCCAGTGTGAGGAAAAGTCTAGAGTTTCCCCTAGTCATTTTAGGTTTCTCGCCAACCGGAGACGTGCCAACTTGACTTGGGGAGTTTCGACGGAACAGAGTAGTGCCCGATCGAAGAAGGCGTTCTTCAGTTCAAGTTCAACAAGTTTTGGTTGGCTTCGGATGGGGGTCTCTATAATGTCTTGGTTTATGGGAACTACATCGACTAACGGTGAGCAACAGCAACCTTCCGGTGAAGCGTTCCTCTGGATGGATTTCCACATTCGACTACTTAACACGAGTCGCGATGTCGCACTAGAAATGGACGCTTTTCGTTGTTTCCCCTTCGTCCAACTGATACCCGACGGATTGATTGTGACCTGGACGCGCCCGGTGGAACCCTATAAAGCAGATCAGAAAAAAGATACATTCTATAGCAAATGGGAAATGTTCCAAAATCCTATTTAGCCAGAAAATCGTATCAATACCTTCAACAGTACCGGATAGTGATGAGGCGTAAATATTTAACAAATCGAATAGCGCACGCTTTCAAATTTAGTCAAATATTTTCTGCACTCACTCACATTTGGCACGTCCTTGCCGCTTCGCGCCGGCCGGCACAGTTTTTTAATGCTCGCTCCACAACAGTACAGTCCGCAGTGCTGTGCCCAGGCAAGCGAAAAGTAATAATTTATCATAAGCTTCAATCACCAGCCCTGCCCTGCCCTGCCCTGCCCTGCCCTGCGCCGGCACTGGGGTGCGAGATGCGACATTGCGAGCGTTTTATGCCGCTTTATGTTCGAAAATGTCCTCCGGCGCGCGCATAGGCCCCCACCAACCCGAGAGAGAATCAATTATTCAACCGATGATCGGGCGGCGCCCGGTTCGAGAGGTTCGCCCCCGTTGAACCGTTTCTACTATTTATGGGGTATTTGTGTGTGTTTTTTTTAGTTTTGTTACGCTCTGTGCACTGCTTTCGGTCGGCCATCACCACCCGAATCGACCGACCGAGGCCCCGCGTTGTGATACACACTTTTGTGTTTCATATTTAGATTAACAAAAACCGAAAACCGATGAAAATGGAATGTGTGGCAGTGGCGTACATGTCGTTGAATTCGAGCATAACTGCATATCCCATTCCGCCCGACCTGGGTCCCGGCCTGGGTGTGCGACGGGTGCGCGTTTGAATTTGTGACGGTTTGTGGGTGATTTATGTCGTTTATGCTCTCTCGCCGCCGCTCCATAGGAAGGCTACTAACTGGGTGACCGACCGGGTGGCTTAACTGGCCGCCGC
Organism: Anopheles cruzii; assembly: GCF_943734635.1. Lineage (NCBI taxonomy): Eukaryota > Metazoa > Arthropoda > Insecta > Diptera > Culicidae > Anopheles > Anopheles cruzii. Next base: position 25,445,945 of record NC_069144.1, read on the forward strand.
CGGTCTCGCCGACCGTACTTTGCACTTCCGATTAATGAACAATGGGCCGGGCCTGGCTCCAGACCATTTCAGCAGCGCCGCCTTGGGCCTCAGCATTCGCGATTTCCCTTTTTCTTCTCGCTGCCACTCGGCCAACGCGGCAAAAGATAAATAATACACAGCTGATTCGGCATGGCGATGGCGCATCACGCAAACCGGAAGCACACTTCAAATATACTCCGGTGGACGCAGCACCGGACGCACTTTCCGCTGTTAAAAAAAAATGGGAAAATAAAACTCTGTTTGCTACACATGCTGCTGGCTGTGGTTAAAACGGAGCACGACACGGGCCCGACGGCAATCTCGTGGTCGGCCCGGGCTCTGAATGTTGAAACGGTTCGTAAATTCGTTGGAATGTCGCATTCGATTGAATTCTAGCTCTCTAATCGCCCGACGGTTTGAAGGTGACACACACAGAGACACAGCAAAAACCGGATGCGTTCGACGGTTGATGCGGTTTTGTGAAATCAAACCAATGACAGATTATCCAATGACAGGGCGCGGACCATAAAAAATGCGTGTACATTAGCCCGCGTGCGCGCAATGTTCCGCGACAAGGCTGGCATTTGGCCGCCACTGACTGAAGGCAGCAACATTCTTGTTCCGGGCGCAAGAGAAAACAAATCGTTTAAAAACTCAATGATTGATCGCAAGACGATCGCTTTCAGTTTGTGACAGAAAAAATTGTGTGACATCTCAAAAAATTATTTGGGCGTTTGAAGCATAAATCTGAATTAAAACATGCCGCAACATTATAATACCAGTGCGCACAGAAACAATAAACTGGGCTGAAGTTCTCCAAGACTTCTTCAAACCATGAACAAAGCGCTGTTGGGTTCTTTTTGTACAATTCGGTGCTATCACGAATGCACACATAACTAACGATGTCCAGGTCAAATCTAGGCCACGTACAAATAGGTTTTTTTGGCCAGTCTAACCTGCTACAATATGCTGCTTGGGGGCTCTCGTTGGTGCTTAGAAAATGCCGGTCAAAAGTCGGTGAATATTCGTGAATTCCTAACAGATTTGTATCTTCTTAATATTCTCTAGTTCCGCCTAGAAAAGCGCTCTGAAATCTCGAATGGCTAATCCTACATTTGGTTGCCCGACATGCGGCATTGCATTAATGGTTGTTCACCATTTCAAGTCGCGAAACAAAGCTCTGAGCTCTGTCCCACCATATTAAAATCTTAAAGTACAAGGATAGAAGAATTAATGGACATTTTTAATAGTTGTTTCATAATCAAACATAAGCTCAAACAGCGAGATCACAGAAGTCGTATAATATATTTATTGCCAATTAGGCTAAGTTGCCCGTTGACTGTTTTTTAAATAAATAAATAAATAAATAAATAAATAAATAAATAAATAAATAAATAAATAAATAAATAAATAATTTTAATACGTAAGGTAGATTTATGACCTATATCCAAGGACCTATAACCTCAGACCTAATTTCCCCCCGTGACTGTTGCAAAAGAAAAACTAAAGTCATATGAATTACAGTTTTAAAACAAGAGACCTTATTTGATCGGCATCCAACATCAACAGCCAAGAAGGTGGAATTCAATTACGTAAAATGAACCCACCTCTTGCCTCCATACTCCTCCAACAATAAACATGAAATGGACTGTGATAGGTGTAATAAAAATCGTTCGTGTTCGTTATCCTTGCGCGCCTTTCGATGCAAAAGGTAAGGTTTAGAGCACAGACGCCATACCACGCGAAGGCGCAAGCGCGCTTCACCGGCCCTCGATTTAAACGAAAACGATTTGTGTCGGTTGACCAGACACTTAACTCGCTTCTTTATATGGGACCCACACCACAACCACCTTGCTATTCAATTGGGGGCACGCGAGCTTCGAACGGAAGCGTCCGGCGGGGGGACGGACCAGAGCACGTGGGTGTGTTTTGCGGTTCCTCAGCGTTAAATGAAGACCGTGGGGTCCCTTTGGTCAATGTGTCTCGTTGTTAACCATTTATTGCATGACCGCAATTCCCCCGGGGAGGGGGGCGGGAGAGGGACCCACGAAGGGTACATCACATCGGCACCGACCAAGCGACGACGACGACGACCGACACAAAATGGCACATCACGGGGTGGTACAAAAGATACGAAGCATTTATTCCTGACCGCAAGCGACGAGCGACGAGCGAGAGGGCTTTTTGTGGGTCTGGGTCTGGGGATGTCCGGAAGGAGACAGAAACACACCCCTGGTGGAACCTTTATTTTATGTCCCAGCACCATCTTGGGGTCCCTACCGCGGCCCCCGGCACGCGCTAAGGAGCTCCCAAATGCCAACCACAACTCGCACCAGACCAGAACCGACCCTCCCGGAAAGGGGTCGCAGACCAGACGAGCACCGGAGCGCACGTGTGTTTTGTTTGTTTGTTTGTTTCGATGTGCCCAAAGTCACATCGATCGCCACGGCACGCCCCAGCCATCGTCGTCATAACGCACACCGGTGGCCACCCGGTGACACTGCGGCGTCGTAAATTACCGCGCGAAAAAGGACATGAATGTCGCCGCCCGGTGCCCTTCGCATAGGACACTCGTGTGGCGGTGGAATTCGCAAAGCAAAACCGCTCCGGAATTGGCCGATTTTATGGGGTACCCACGGTGAGTCTCGACAAAGAACCTGCCAACCCGGAGGATGGTTGTTTGTAACGACATATTTATTCACGTTGGTGGTGTAAAATTAAAAACGCAAAATTCGATGCGTGTCTGGTGTGCAACCAAAATTGCTTCCTGTAAAATTACTTTTGCTCCACAAAGTCCGATCAAAGTTGAATCAAACCAACCTGAAATCCGACGAACGCGTGATGGACTTAGCCGGCACGTCCCGGTCGAAGGAACAGCCCTGGGACGCAGTTCGCGGGACGAAAACTCTCCAAAGTTATTACACTTTGCCGGCTCTGTGACACAGTTTCCGGGCCATCGAATGTTTTAGGAAAAGTTCAAAACAATATTAAAATCAGGCAAACAGGGCGCGCCATGAATACCATACGCGCGGTAGCGGCCGTCATCGGGCATGATGTAAAGCAAAACACGGCAAACAACCCGGAAGAAACTGGCCAAGTTGAAGCCGGCTACCGGCTGGGCTTCCGCCACGAGCTCGACACGACCCGCCCTCCGATCGGGCGGTGGTGGTGGTCGATACAACACACCACCGCCATGAAACCGGGAACCGGGCTCTCAGGCTGCTAGTGATGAAGCAGGACATGGCAATCTGACCTTATTGAAATTTGATTTTCATTGCTACCTTGCGCATCGTTCTTCAGAGCGCATCCTTCGCCGGCTTCTGGCCGGTACCAGCCAGCCTAGGCCCTGTGTGCGGAGAGAGCTCCACCAGATATATATATATTTGAATTGAAATTGTGTTTGGAAAAGTTTATCTGAATTTCATTTCCATCGCATCGCAGAAAGCTGACACTCTGTGCCCGGAGAGCCCGGCACTTCCGTCGTCTGATAGCGTGGGGTGGCCCCGTCCCCCGCAGTGGCGCGGTGGAGAGGATTCCTATTGAAATGTCCAACCATCAGTTAATATCAGGTTCCCCTTCCGTCGGTTGGCGCGCAACCGGAAACACTCCCTGTCCAAGTTCGGGACGCGACGTCGACGACGACATTTGCATAGATATGGGCAAAGCAGTGGAACAGTAAGTATCGGTGGCAAGGTCTACACCACCCCGTTGCCCCAGATACTGCGCGTCCGGGCGGACTTGTTGAACTTTCGTGGCCGAGGCCGGCTGCTGGCGGGCAAGGATAAAACAATTTAAAACCTCATCCAACAGGGGCCGTTTGCGCACGGCGCTAGGATCGCGGGCAAACTCCCGAGACCCTTGGAAATGGAATACCTACCAAGAGCCTCGCCAGCAGGACACTCCACACTCCTAAACGAGCTAGGGCTAGCGAATGTGGGTTGAAAATCGGCAGAAGTATAAACCCCTGACCTTTGACCAACCGAAGCTTCCTTGGCACATGGAAGCTTGCTTCCTTCAGACAGTCAGTCATAATGTCGATCGCGCTGAATATTATTTGAATGTTTTATATCAAGCTCCGAAGTGCATAGGACATATTGACTGACCAGTCATTTCTCAAGATACTACCCCAATAAGTACGAATTGAACCGGAAGAGGCTCATACCGATGGCAAATGGAAGCAACATGGAAGCAACATCCGTTCACATAACTTACGGGTGGCTTCGTCCAATCGCATAAAGGCATCCCTCTACCACTTCCCGCGTACAACGTCCAATCGGTAAGAAGTTGTGCAAACGAACAATAGACGAACGGCTACAATCGTTGTGAAAGACATCTGCCATAAATTATTGCATTTGGCCATTGTGCTGCTGCGCCACCGATCCACAACATTAGTCAGTGCCGATACACAGCGACGAGCGGAGAGTAGCGGAGGAATCCTGCAGACTGCGCGCCACCTATGTGCAGCGACAGGAGAAACGGACACTGTCGGTGCCCTATTTGTGACTCTATCTATTCACTTACATGAACTCTGGCTGGAGTCCACTGGATTGAAATCACTTTCCCAAACACCCCACAACACGGGTAGGGAGCTTACGGGTTTCCTCTTGCGATATCCCGCCCCCGACGGTCTAGGAGCGTCAACAGAACAGGACTTGCACTGGAAGCCAAATAGGAAAACACAAACGGGAAGAAAGTTCGAGTGAACGGCGTGAGGAACCGCACAGTCCGTAGCGAGGCGATTGGGTTGGCACATAAAGTTTGGAACAAATAATAATTTAATGCAAAACCAGGCGTACTTTAGTGAGAGGAAAAAAGATACTACAAATTGTCAAGTACTTGAACAATATTCAGGCAAATTCAGTAGAGCCCACTACTATGCGCAACAAATATAGAGACACTCTTCCGGTTATAATTAAAACATTGTTCTTTTTTTTTGCTAAATGGGATCGGGAACTTGAAAGAACGAAAATTGTTCTTCTGGGATCGTTTCGCATTAACTCTTCAGTATCCCGCTTTTGTAGTACTTATCCACTATCCTTATCCTATACTTATCCTTATCCAAGTTGTTCCAACAACTTCTCGAATTCCTCGTCTTCAAACCTTTTCACGAGAGCCCAGCCATGGTCATTATAAACATTAAAAACTCTCTTTCGATCTCTTACAAAATACGAGCGTAAGTATTGCAGAAATGTAGGCACTATGACGAAGTTTGGCACAAATATAAGAAGGGAAGAGAATGATGCAGGCATCAAAACAATGTAAATCCCAAGCTTTGACTCCCAAGACCAAACGACTTTTTGAGTCACTCTACATCGACATCTTCGTCTGGTGCGCTCTGGGTCCACTGCCAGCCCCCAGAAACAAGGTGTAGCAGAAACCAATAGACCCCTCGCCAACCCCCGCCGCGTTCCTACTCCGACCCCTTTGAGCCGATGGGTGACCAGGAGTGACTTGATAAATGACTTCCGCTGATGGACGTGCAACCATCACCACATCGGACACAATGGCGTTGTTCCGTGGCATCCATCGCAAGGATCAGCGACACGGAGCACGAGGAGCACGCGCAGCAGTGGCTGGGTGTGTTGTCTGTTTTGCCTCCGGTTTATTCACTCGCACCAAATGTCCTTTTTGTCCCGCCTGCGCGACCGGGAGATGGTCCATCTCTGCTTGAGTAGCGCATAATTGACTGGAGAGCATGAAATATTCATTGTTTTCCTATTTTTCCGAACCGGACCGGCGGCCGGCAGGCGACAAAATAAAGGAAACTGAGTGAAAAAACAATCCACAAAAATAACACACAAATGGCACTTCTTTTTGTCCCCCGCTTTCGCGGTGTCTCCCGGCCCGTTCCGCGGAACTTATCGGCCGAAAACAGAAAACCAAGAGGCCGACTGTGGCAGCCACTAGATGGAAATGATTTTCCTCCCTTTTGGCCGGGTGTCTGGTTTTATGTGCGCGGCCCGGGAACGGCTTTGGGAATAAAATGTGGTTTTATGATGTTTACAACAATGCCCCCGGAGCGCGTTCGCTTTATGTCGGTGTTGCTCATAAAAAAGGTGACACACTACGCCGGGCCGGGGGGTGGAGAGTATTGTAGGTAGTAAGATTCTTATCCTTTCCGAGCAACACACGCGTATTTCGCTGGTCGGACCGGCGGAAGGACGTTGCAATAAAATCTTTGACCATTGTTAATAAATTCTGTACCATTTTAATAAACTCGAACGGGGCGGGCTCTTGCTGGAATTTCCCCAGCGGGAACCGCACAGGACGACTTCATGCACGACGCGAGCGGAGGTCTGCTGGGTGTCATGGGTATCCACTTTCTGCGGTTGCTTCATTGCCAGCCACCCGATGAAAAGAGTAAATAGACCGAAACATCCCGAGAGTAGTGACACAGCCGAGCGAGCGAAAAACCCCTTTTCTGGACCGTCCTTCTGGTCTATTACCGACGCGAATTGTTAAATTGACCAACTGCAGCTGTAACGGTTGCGGCCGTAAATTGGGGCCATATTTTGGTTTATCAAAAAGCATCGACGGCCTCTGCTCGATCCGCTTAGCATATGCCGCCCCCCCTCTCGGTGGCAATCAACTCACGGTCTGTGCCGGAGAAAAATACCTGCCGAGCGCGGTTTCGCTCTCCCGCCCGGCGGTTGGGGTTCGGTGGCCGGTTCCGGGGCAATGGAAAAATATCCTGCTGCACCACCGGCTCGCTCGAGGTCTTCCGTCCCCGATGTGGCTCCATGCCAACGAGCACACGGCACGGCGAGCATCCTTGTGGGTTTGGCGCGGAGTTTTCGCTGATAGTAGTACTCAACCGTGCCATAAAAGGGACTTTAACGCAATTTGTCGTAGCATACCGTCGGGGAGCAATCTCATCCGCAGGAGGCCGCACTGCCGGTCCGGGAGGGCCGCCGCCAGCAGTCAATCGTGAAAATATCCATTTCGACCAAAATACACACACACACATAGAGGACTGCATTAGGAACCCCTGGCCCAGTCGATAGTGATATCAAAGTAATATCGTAGTAATATGAACCGGTTCACCGCGCGCACTGGGACGGTTTGAAGAGCGGCAAACGCAAATGGTAATGATGTTTCCATCCGAAAGCGTTCTCTAGGGATATGTCATAACTACGAACCAACGAGCGAGCTGTATGCTGGAATTAAGCGAGTAATGGGTGTTATGTGTGCTTAAAGACATAACACAGTGGCCGAAAAATAACGAGAATTTTGATTTGCACTTTTTTGTGATTTCAATAGGGGCAAATGTTTCAAATTACACGTCAAAACTCTAATTAGTGTTTGCGCTAGGGGTCCTTTTGCAAACAGTTAAAATTTTGTTCATCATTTTTCATAATATCAAGAAATTATTCAACAACTCCTGCTGTTAAAATTATTGAAAATGTGGCAGAAGGCTTTTGGTGAGCAAACTCTGATGAAAACAAGAGTTTATAAGTGGTACAAAATGTTCAAACAGGGTCGGAAAAACGTCGAAAAAAGAGACACGACCAGGGCGACCATCAACACCACCTGATGAATGTGGCTCGTCAATAAAATCTAAGAATTAGTGATCCCAAATCTTTGATTGACACTTTCAGACCCTGATGACCTTGTTGGAATATCGAAAGGATCAGTGAAATTCATGTTGAGCAACCATTTGGACCTCAGAAAAGTTAAATGTTGATTGGTGCCAAAAACATGACGTTCTCCCCAAACTCGTCCGATATCTTTCCACAATTACCCTCCGGGCCGCACCGTTTCGAATCAATAGAAGAGATAGAAACCGAAACGTTTAGGAAGGTTTTGAAAACTGGGAAAAGAAACAAGTTGGCATAAGTTTAATGCAACCGCGGGGGGACTACTTTGAGGGAGATAAAATGAATTTAGACGAATAAATAAACAGTTTTTGAGTTACAGGCAAATTCTTGTTACTTTTTTGGCCACAGTGATATGTGTGTACTATGCAGAACCAAATGTTAGTGGCCACTTGAATTTAGTAAGGAAAATATTGATTTAAATGATTCCCTTACGTTGCGTCTTAACTTTCCATCCGAAATTGACGCATCTTCTGGTAGAATTTCTACTATTTTGGTGACTATACTAGGTGATCTGGACCAATAAACAGTTTACTGTTAGTAATTGGCTCCATTTACCTTATTTTACTATTATAGTTTACTCAATACGAAAAACAAATAAAACCTTGATATAATGGACATAAATTTCCTCAGTCAAGTAGTTGCGTGGTTAAGGTTCGAAACGTCGTCTTTCTCATTAGAACTGATCAATCGATGTGGTGTGGTCGATTGAACAACGGCCGAACTGCAAACGCCATTTACTTTATTTATTATCAAACTCAGTTCCAAAAGGTGCGGACTCGTGTGGCTTTACTTCTTTAATATGCTTTACTTCCATTCATTTTCATCCTATCGCATCCGCACAGACAGGCGGGCGGGATCCAAAGGAAGTGCGCACTTAATTTGCTTCGCTTTGATAGCCGAAAAACAAAATAACATCAGGACACTTTGGTTGCTGGTGTCGGCAGCAGCCAACACCCCGCGCATATGTACATCGCCACACCACCGTTTGTCGGATCCAGGTCGGTTTGTTGGGTATTTGGTGCGAAGTAGCCCTTTGGTGTGACCAAAAAATCCGCCACACCGGGCGCGGCGCGAAAAGCTGGCAAACGGCGCTGATAACAATCGATAAAACCCCCAAAACAAACCCCGAAGCGGATTTGCAGTGGGTGTTGTGTGCGGTGGGGCGGGACCCGTTCACACCACCCACACGGTATAGTAGCCCGTCGTTATTGCTCGTTTCGGTAATATTAAATTTCGTGGCGCGCAAAAAACAGGCCGTGTGATGTTCGACTGCCAGTGGTCCAGCGATTTTTTGAGGCAACTTTCCGGAAACTCGGACCACAAAAACCGCTCGGTGCGCTGGGCTCTCGGTGGCGGTGCCTTGTGCGAACTGCAACCTAAAACCCGTACCAAACACGGCCACCGAAAGTGGCAACAAAAAGCCGCCTGCGAAAGGCGCCGCGCGGCTGATTGTTGTTCCGGCGGAATTTACTTCGTTACTGAAGCGCCCCCGCCGGGCTGGACATCATCCAAACCCGGGAGCCCCGGAAAAAACGGCCGGAGGAGACAGGACACAGAAGGCACAGCAAACAACAGTTCGCAAACGGTCCAGGGCTCGGGTGGCGCTCGGTTTATGCTCGAGCTGGGAAGCGAAAACCCAGCTGTGGTGGGTAGTGTCTTATCATCGCAGCGCCAGCACCGGATTCGGCTGTGTTTATCGTCCATTGCGCGCATAGCTATGCAAACACCGGGCACAAAGATCGGAACCTCTCGCGCGCTTTCGAATATAGCCGAACCGTATGCTGTGTGGCAATCAATCTACAAAACACAAAAAACGAGTGAGAAATTTCTGTCCTTCAAAATAAGTCTCTCTCTACCTGGGGAATGGTGCAAACGCCAGAGATTAATTACACGCGGTTCGATCTTTTCGGCTATTGATCAATTCCAAACACAATCATTCGCGATAACTGTGAATGGTTTCAGCTGAAACCATTACACACCCGATTTTCGGAGGAGTTGGAGGCCCTGCTTCTTGGAACTGCCAGTACATCGTTACGCCATCAACCGCCGCCTTCGCTGCAAACGAAACGTCCATCTACGCGCTCACAACAACCCGCAATTCTCACGGAAGAAAACCATCACTTTCTGGCGAACCCGAAGGCTGGGGGTGGCGCACCAATTAGTTTGATTTTCCTCGATTGTTGTCACTGTTGTGTTCGTGGAAAGGAGAGTGAAAGCAAAAAAGCAATCGGGCACGAATCGGGCTAACGATCAACGCGCGGCTTCCCACTGTCCGCCCGGGCTCGAGCGGATTGATTATATTTAATTTATTGCAACGTTTCGAAAAGTTAGCGTGGTCCACACGACTGCTCTTGGCCCTTATCCGGTGGCTTCGGATGGGAATATTGCGCGTGAACCGGAAGATGAGAAAAAAAACCCAAATAAGAAACAATGCGCGGTGAGGCGCGTTGTGGTGTTGTGTCACTCCTGAATCCGGCTCCGAATCAAACACTCGAGGAGACACGGACGATGCAACAACTGAAGTGCACACCGAAAATTCCGATGCATTCATCGTGTGCCACGTGACAAATGGGCGCGACATGGAAGTCATCAGTCATTCCGCCATTCGTATGCAAATCGTACATTGCTGCTGCTGCTGCTGCTCGTCCGCATTCGTCCGACCGACCGCACGCAGGCACGCGGGTGCCACGCGGGGGGGATAGAGAAATCATAAATCTTGCCCCCGTTTATGTGTCTTCTCTAGCTCTGCCTTTTTTGTCGACGGTAACGATTATGGATGACCACGCTCGCCAGCTTCCAGTGAAGCTGGGCGCGCGCGCGCGCCTCGTCAACCGGAAGTGGAGTCCATCTCATTGAGAACGGCGGCCGTCCGGACCACCACGACGCCGGGGCTTTCGACAGCTTTATTCGCTGGGACATCGGGCAAATTATGACATTTTTATGTGACAGCTTCAAGTCGGGGGGGATTCGGCACCCGGCAGCTCCCATCATTTCTGGCATGCTTCCAGGCCCAAGCGCGCGAGTTTAATGGTGTTGAATGTGGCCGAAGCTACAAAACATAACAAAACTTACGTTATTAAAATGGTGGCAAATTTATCGCTCGCGCTCCTCAAAACACCAGCCATCGTGTGCAAAGTGCGAACGATGGGGCCAACACTGATATCCGAAAGCTTCACGCAAACCAAATTAAATTGTGCCCGACCCGCACCCGCAGATTCCCAATCGGGGTCGGGCTTGTTAGAGTTACAGGGCCCGCCACTATCACATCGTTCAAAAAGTCCCGGGACTACCATAGAGATGGCGCTAATAATGCAATTCATATACCAGGGTTCGGAAGTACCAACCTTCAGATGAGGTGTGTCAAAATTTGGTGTAATTCGAAGCATAACCAAGAAAGCTATGGTGGTTAAAGTGACGCTACTTTTGCAATCCTGAAAAAATGGACCAAAGCGAGTTTCGTGGGTTGATAAAACATTGTTTTCTAATGGGGAGAAAACCCTGTTTAAGCTCAGCAATGGCTTGAAAAACGTTATTCGGACTCTACTCCGTCGAAACCAACCATTTTTCGGAGGTATGCTGACTTCTATGCGGTCGTGCTGATAAAAATGATGCGGAACGTTCGGGGCGGCCAAATGAGGCAGTAACTCCCGAAAACATCAAGTAAGTATTGAAAATCGTGATGGGTGACCGCAAAATGAAAGTGCACGAGATAGCTAAGATGATGAACAATCAACTGGTAGTGCATTTATTATTTTGCACCAAAAATTGGATATGAAAAAGGTTTTTTTCAAATGGGTGCCGCGTTTGCGCACATTGGAACAAAAGCCATCATAGCACAGTTCAATCAAAACGATGATTAACTTCAACGAATTAGGCTTTCAACTGCTTCCTCATCCTCCGTACTCGCCTAGCGACTACTGGCTCTTTACGGATCTCAAAAAGATGCTCCAGGGAAAAAGATATGGCTCGAATAAGGAGCTGATCGCTGCTACTGAGGCTCATTTTGAGACAAAAAACAAATCGTGCTACAAACATGGAATTGAAAAAATAGAGAAGTGTGGAATGGTTGTATTACACTTTAAGAAGATTATGTTGATGACTAATAAAGAATTTTGCCGATAAAATGTTGTTTTCATAGTTAGTCCCGGGACTTTTTGAACGATGTGATAAATGGTCCCTCGAAACTGCATCTGCTCGAGAAATTAATTAGGAACATTCAATATCCGTGGATCCCGGGAATCCCCCCGCGCACTGCAACATCATTTAAAAAGGCCCTCCCACAGATGCGATTCCAAGGATGTGACTCGAACGGGGAAGGTGAAAAATGAAAGCTCGAAAAGAATCTGGCGAGACTCCGGCGGTCGCACGGCTGGGTGGCTCCTCCAAAAGCAATCAAACCTCCCACAGCCGCACACACACACACACACACCTTTAGGAACCTCAAACATCGTCGTTGTCTCCGGCGTCGGTCGGAAGCATATTTCAGGTCCCACCCCGGGGACCGACACTTCGGTGAAGTTTCGTCTCTTGTCGCGTCCCATTCGTTTGCCGGCGTTTGTGTTACTGATGTCGATTGTTGGCGCGGATATTGTCTTTGAATTAGTCCCGACGGAGGGATTGCCTCTTTTCCGGGGTTCCCCGGTGCGGATGGTGACATCGTGGCCGCGGGTCAGGGGGCGCGTACTTGGAGCATCCCACCACCACCACCACCAGCCCCACAAGATCGGAGGGGAATGGAGATCGATTTTTCCACACGCGAGGCCAAGTCTGGCGAGTCTAATTCCCCGATTCCCGAAGGACCCGTACACGGCCGGCGGATGATGCCGGCGACGGTGAACGACGATTTAAAACGATTTTATGAGGCCGAATTGCCAAAGTGTTTTCGAACGCATTAATCCTTAAGCTCAAGTGGAAGAGCCGGACAACACGCCGGACAATAGACAATTGTTTCCAATTAGTGCCGGTTAAGGCGATTGAAAGTTGGAAAACTTGCTGAACGAAACTCCTTTAAAATGAAACCCTCCAACACACAAGAAGAAACTCGTTTTTCCGCAGCCAGTAATAGCACAAAAGGGACAACGAATCGGAAGTCATCCTTCTTTTGCGAAACCACCTCCGCCGGACCATTGGTCCACCGAAAAGCGGGAGCCTTGCTTCTGCTTGTCCGATGATGCCAGTGAGAGTGCGCGGCAAAAAATCGAAACCTTGCCCGAAACACACCATTGTTTCTAGTACGGCACACGGGACGGGAAGGAAGTGCCTTCCGGAACTGGTCCAGCGGCGGAAAAGAGTACAGCAGTGGACTGAACCGAACACGCCAATGCCAGTGACACGTTTCCGTGCGTGCGCACTCTCGTCGTGTCTTACCCCCCACCCGGTTGCACACCATTTTCTCGACGGACCGGGTGAATCCTTGCGCCAGGCCGGTTTCCGCGCTGTGTGCGGATCAATTGTTCGGGACGACCCACACAAAAACCCACTACGGATGTGCTCGGCAATGACGACGGCCACTGAAGACGACCCTGGCTGGTAGATGCTTCGAATAAAAGGAGCATCCTCGGAGTTCGACATCCTCCTTCATCGGCGTTCGAACACATTCAAAGCCGGGATCCGTCCCTTGTTCGGTGTCTTTGACTTTTCTTATCAATGTTCGCCAGCCAGCGCTCGCAAGCCGTTCCGTTTTCCATTGTATCGCATCAGGACACACGTTCATCACGCAGCAATTCTCTGGTACTTCTCGGCCTTGAGTGACACGAGCGCCCTTCAAACAGGATGTTAGGAATCTATCCACCACAGCCCCGCACACATACACATTAGGATCGGGTCGAGAAACCGTGCTCGATAGTCACCGACACGGAACATGGTCTGAAAAGCGAAAACAAGATCATAAGCTCTGCACTAAATAGGGAGTCTGGACTGGTACGCTCCCAGCATCCCACTTGATCCGGCACCAGCCCTTGGTGAGTTTCGATTGGCAATGTCGCTAACTCGCGGGGCACACGGGCCATTGCTTTCCTTCCGCTGATCCTGACGCGGTCTGGCGACGAAGAAATGCGCCTGCAACGAGCACGGAGTTTAGTTATAACTCTGTCCATTAGGGAAAATCTAATCACAGAAAGCGTGACACCGGAAGTCCGGCTTTTTTCAGTGTGGACCAGCGCGACTCTTGCAGCACTTTAAGTTCCTACCACCGCGGGCACAGCCAGAGTGATGCCTTTCGTAACCGGCTTTCAACTGGAGTTGGAATGCACCACAATTTAATAATTGAAAATATCGACACAACATGAAAAATGGACACTCCCCACCATTGGTCTGCGGGCTACTCCACCAACATATTTGCGGCAGCCGCGGACGGCCGTGTGTGTGTGTATGATGACGGGCCGCAGTGATTAAGTTGCACCCATAATCGCTAGACCGATAATTAAATGATACACAATCAATCTTTTCGCCGAATGTGGCGAGCAATTGAAAAAAAGGCCGTCCCGGGGTGTACCAGCGAGAGGATTAATGTTGATCCCACCGTTCTGCTACGGCCGCGGAAGCACACACCACATTCAATTTCGCGTTCAGCCCCTGGGCAACGCGCGCATCCGCATGTGTGGTGTGTCTGGCGCCGCATTTGCTCATCTAAAGAGGAAAACAAAACTATTGCGGTGCGCAGTTTTGTGTGTTATGTTGCCACAAATTGTTACACACCGCTCGCGACTATAGGCACACGGTTTTGCGGCCAATTTTGCACGGCACCCGACGGCGTTTGTTTGGGTTCCTAGAGGAGATCCTGATGAAACGCGATCACCGCGAAGGCACCGCGGGTATGGAAGGCCAGACGGGCGGCCGCCCAGCGCCATCCATTAATCACTCCATTGCCTTGCCATGTGCCAGGAACAATTTAACCGAGCAAAGTGTAACTCATCTGCTCATCTTCTTCGGGGTGCGCGCGCGAGCGCCCTCGTGGGGCGCCACCCCGTTCGTTCTGCCATTGTTGGTCCATTTTCTTGATTAATTTATTATTGCTGTTGCCACCGTGTTTCACTCTTCTCATTGTTTCTGCGCGGGCCTCCGGTCCTTCGGGAGCGTGGTGAGTATGTGCGCTACACGGCCAATCTTGAAGCACCGTTCTACCGTCACCGTGGGGGGGATGGTTTTGTGCTGTGCAATGTGCTAATAGCCTGGCTTAGGGGCGAGAAGAAATATGTAGCAGACATGCCGACCGCCGAATCGGGACCGGACCGGAACCCCACCGGCTCGGACGTTCTCGGGCGGAAGAAAATGTATACATCATTCTTGCGTAAAGTTATTACCAGCAACGCGCACGCGAGTGGTTGGACTCTCTCTCTCTCTCTCTCTGGACACAACAGGGAGCTGTGCGATGTTTGGATTTTTGAAAATCTGACTGATTTTCTGATTTGTGAACACACTGAAATCATATCCCGGAAAGTATGCCCTCGAAACGTTGCTTAAACTAAGAGGCCTCTAGAGCAACGGTGAACCTTATGGGAAGGATTAGTTCAAGTCTCTGGGAAAACACAATCAAGTGAATTATGTTTATTGCATATGAAGTTGATGTAGGTAGTTGAACTATAACGATTGGTTTTTCTAAAATATTAGGTAGTCTAAAAAGAAATCAAGTTTTTGCGTATGCTTTAAAAAATTATTAAAGATGCTTTCAATTATTCGATTTGCGTCAAATACCCACCGTTTTGTTGAAAATTTGTTGTCTTTATAAAAATACCTTAATAATGTCTCTCCTGTAGAAGGGCTAGTCGTACAAAAACTGTAAAATATACCGAATTTGTTCTTCGTTGATCTCCATTGTTAACACCCTGTAACTCACAAACGAATGTAACAAACGAAAAACAATGGAAGCATTTTTTCAAGTGTAAAGTATCAGCTTTAAAACGAGCCCAAACTTGAAACTGTACGATCGATACTTTACGAGATATCGATCACTAAGGGCATCTACCGAGAAAATAATGGATTTCTTTTTAACCTACCTAATATAATGATTTTCTACACTTATTGCTAATTTTGTAGGTTAAACTGTGTCCTATTTCACTCCAAGGATACTCCAAATAATAAGGATAAGGATAATTCCAAACCAAGGATACACGTTGGAGCGAAGTTGTCGGGATCAGCTAGTTCCAAGATCCAAGATCCAATTAAAGATACCTGCGGTATCGGACAAAATGGTGCACATTTGACCAAAACTCGAACCAGACTAAAACCATTCAAACTATAATTGCAATGTCTTGAGTTGCAAAAATATTGCAACAGTTTCCGATCGAGCATTAAATTCGATTACCGAGTCCGAATTCCGATAATTGAATTTACGTACTGCCATCAATAGCCAATAGAGTCAGGCTCCTCCCATGCCATGCGTTGCCTCTGTTCAAGCATTGATCAAACAAAGTACCACACTAACCCCGAGTCGCCAGAGCTTTTTTCAGCCGAGCACATCCTTGCATTGATTTATCACAGGAAGTGCATCCCGCAAAGCATTACCATACTCTCGCCCACTTTTGTCGGAACCACCTTCACTCTCTCCGCGTTTCTCTCTCTCGCTCAATCCTATTAAGTCCATTAAACAATCCTATTTAACAAATTACCTGATTGCAAATTATGTTTCATCCATTCGCTTCCGGCCAGAGATTGCCACAGAAGGATTGACGACGATCGACCGGAACTTTGCCGGGCTAGTGAACCGGGGCAACCGAAAGACAACAGAGTGTGAGAGACAGAGAAAACAAAATCGCCTGTGAAGGTAAACACACCACCGCCATCCGCCATCTGAGCTGCTGAGGGGAGACCGACCGATTTTTCCTTGCCCTATCTTCCCAGATCGCCCGTAATGTTCCTCGGTCCGCCAAGCGAAAGCTAACTAATTCCTCGTAGGAGATAATTCCCCGCACGGGCCAGCAAACGAAGTTAAGGCAAACGATTGCCACCCTCTGTCTCTCGGTGAGCGGCCGCTCTTCGGACGCCACTGCTTGCCCCGAAGGACATCAGCAGCGTGTTCCATCCAAAACGAAGCCGTTCCCCCATTAGGTCGTCGTAGACACTGGAGTTCTGGCACCGGCATGTTTTCCCAATGGTTGGCCCGAGACGAGACTTTTGTAGAGAGAGAGAGAGAGAGAAAGAGAGCTTTTTGTTCAGCTCCATTGGCGATAGCAATGGATACACCCCGCCAAGGTCCTAGGGATATTGAGGATCCCGGTGCTCGGAGCCCGAAAACAGAAGATTAAATTTTTACTATATTTTCCAAGCAAAAAACCACCGGTTACCGTCTGGCGGTGGTAGTGATCCAGCGTAATCGTCGTGCAGAGGGCACCGCCAGTCACGCGAAGGTAGATTTATCGTCGGCTATAGATGATCACTGCCTCACAGATGCTGATGAGTTCGCTCCCCGCTGATAGGGACCAAAACTTCGCAAAAAAAATAAGAGCCGGCCACCAGAACGATAAGACCAATTCTCGGAAATAATCGAAAAAGCAGAACGCAAGAAGGGCGTAGTAGAGCGCAAGTGCACTTTGTTACCTTTCACGGTTCATAAGATTAACGTGATGTGTCCTGGGAGCAGGAGCAGCATTGCGCCATCATCATCCCAACGAGTTTCAAGCCGTTTTTCCTTGCGTAACTTTCGCTCGCCCCGAACGGGAACACACCGAAAAAAGCTCGATCCTTATTTTTCCCAACAGCGGCACGACGAACGGCACGTGGGACGAACCCAGAACGAAAGGGACCTTGTTCGCCTTGCTTGCGCCTTGCTTGCGCGCGCCCTTTTTCTTCCTGCCCGACCGACAACCGCTTGCGCCGTGCAGAGGAAAAATGCACACACACAAAATATCACAGGACACCCCGAACCGATGGCAACCGGAAGCAGGGCGAGCGCACCGAGCAGGGACAAAGATTATCTTATTATCAGGTGTTTTATTCGCTTATTTCGCAGCACAGGAGTGGAAGCTCGTCGGTATCATTCTGGTTGGAGACGATGCGACATCCCGGGTAACTGGTTTATCTCATTTGGAGCCACAGTGCCTGCCCCGACCCCACCCCAAAATGGAAGGCTGCATCGGCGGGAAAAGAAAACTTGGAACGCCGGAACGCCGGAACGCCGTGTGTGTGAGGATTTACTCGTACCGTTTACGGTGGTTGTTAAAATTAAAAGGATGGATGGCTCTGCCCTCGAAACCATACCCCGTCCGTCGCCGTACACGGAAGCTTGTTACGAAGAGTAAAACTCGGCAACAAGCAGCAAAGATTTTGCACCGAACGCTGTACGGCATTAATCGTCTTTGGTGGCATAATTATCCATTAGATTGGCCGGTAATGACGAAAGTGATGAACTTCGAACGGAACTTGGCCGGAATTATTAAGGCCGAGCGGCCGGGGCCTTATCGATTCGGAAGCGACCCAGACACTGCCGACTCCCAGTGCCCTTTTGCCCTTGGTCAGTGGGCGCAGTAAACCAAGTAAATCACAACAAACTGCATGCTAGCAAGACAGAGGGACATTAACAAAGTGATTTGTCTGTAAAAAAATGTCCAGTGATTAGCCTCATTGTTTTTTTAATACGCAAGAAACGCAACAGCGCGTCTGTGTCTTTGTTTTAAAACATTACGTCTCAAAAAGAGCATAGCCTTTTGCATAAAACACGACACGCGCGCGCCGGAAGCCGCTTCACGTGCGTTGCTCAACCGAACGGATAGGTAAATATTTAGCATGAGGACTTCACAGAAACGGTCTGCGTCCGGTTGACAACACCGGCGACGTGAGAAGATAACACTCAATTCGAGACAACCGGATGCGCTCGTTATCGGCCTTGGCGGCAGCGGCTAGTTGGTTCCATGGGTGATGAAAATAAAAACCTGTGCACATTAGGTGGTGGTGAATAGAAAAATGCAAACCCTTGACCCAGTTTAGATGCAGAAACCCTGAGCCTGACACACCATTCAATACCATTCAAATGAGTAGGAAATTTCAATCAAAATTCACTTTTATTTTGCGAACAAATTGGCAAATACTTTTACTCAGTTTTCGTTTGAAAGCAAGAACGATTTTGCAGATGAAATAGATAAATACGAACGAAGTAAATGATTTAAACTACTGTTTGGCCAATCACACTGCCCATAGTTCAGCCGATTTCGACACAGTGTATCCAAAAGCTGACCTGGCGCGAAGTAGGCGGTGTGGTTGCTATTTGCACGTCATCGGTTCCGCGCTTCATTGACACAGGCCGACAGGCTCAGTAAGTCACGTGGCTGCAGCGGAAGCATCGAGAGCATCGGTGCACCACACCCAAGGATATCCAATTACTGTGCGGCGGGGTCGTTCCGGTTATTCGCCAAATGGGGTTCGGTGCACCGGCGCAGTGTTTGTCGTAGCGGCCGGCGCAGCTCATCATCGTGAACGCATCCATCATTTTGGACGTTTCTTTTACCCGCTAGTTGCGGGGATATTTCGGAAACACCGAAACGTCGGCATTACCGTACTTATCTGAGAGCGGGTTCTACTCTGACAATACCTTTTGCCAGCTATTTTTAGCTGAACTGTGCACTATAATCAGCGCACGGTGACACAGGGAATGACATCCGATCTTGTTCTACTCGGTGCGGTAGTTACAGTTACCTAGTCACTGCGTTCGATAACTAAAATCGTCGTCGTTGTGGTTTTAAATGTGAACCGACAAGTGAACTGTGCAAAGCATGCTTCGCTCCTAAAATCAAAAATGCGGTTTTCTGTTTCTAACTTTGCTTCCATTGGACTAGCACAGTTCCAACGTTTACTGTGACGTTGCAGGACAGCAAATGGTTGGTACGACACGAATACGATACAAACCTGGTGTCATTCATAGCAACTAAGTACGAGCGGAGCTGGAGACAATTGTCCAGCTTGCAGCAACGGGACAAAATAATTTGCACTCGCCGACCGGGAAAGCGGAGAAAGTGGAAAATTAGTTTCCGTATTGGCAAAGAGAAGTGAAACCAGCCCACACAAACACACAGTTTCGATTGGTACCGATACGGGCGTTTGCTTCTGGTCCGCGACACGACGACAGTACCTGGCGACTCCAATTTGTGGCCTTAGTAGCTGGGTCGCTGGACCGCTTTCTTAAGCCCGACCCATCATTAGGTGGCCTAGATGGGCTGATCGGTCGGTAAAGCGTACCGGGAGCTGCATTTGTCACAGCCTGAAGCACACCTGAAGAGGAAAAGAAACGTTTTGTGCCTTTAACACGCAGGCGAAGCAATGTAAGTTGAGTTTCTTGTTCCTGGGGTCACAAAGCTCCACAGCACAGGGAAATTGCAGGACGTATGGCGATTTGATAGCCCTTTAAAAAAGAATCCAAAGCAAAGTGGTGGTCGCCCTTCAAGATATTCGAGGGTCGCCGATTCGAGTGCCGCAGACGCGGCAGCACGATTTGCAGATTTACATCATACGAATGTACGCATAAAAAGGAAGCAAATTAGGAGCCAAAATCGCGATTCCGAGAAGAAGAAAACAAAGGGTGTGCGTGCTGACTAAAGCCAACGCAAAACATCCGCTTTTCCGGAGGAGTGGCACGCTTCCCTGTAAATAATAAACAACGCGCCGAAGTTACGCGCGTACGGCAACGTGCGTGCTAGAAGATTGGTGCGTGTCCACCGACCGGTGTTTGTGTGTGTCGGTGAAAGAGAAAGAGAAAGAGAAAGAGACAGAGAGAGAGAGAGAGAGAAAGAGAGAGTGCGGGCGGTGCTTTCACCATCGCCGACCCCGGCGCAAGCCGCCCGCAGAGCAGTCGGTGGTGTGACAAATTTCAGAATTTTTTCTCGTTCTCGTTTCTCGCGTTCAGCGCAACGCTCATCGCTGGAAATCTTGAGATGCTCCCTTCAGAACCTTCATGCACACACACACACAGACATTCACGCCGGGCGTTTTAGGGATGCTGTGGAGTGTGTAAACCACGGCTCTCTCTCCGTTGCATGCGCTCCCCGTGGATGGAGTGAAAGCAACTCCTTAAACTTCTCTCTTCTCAGCAACGTCAGGATCTGGATATTATCGCTCACTCGCTCGCACTCACTCACTCCTACTGGTTAGGAGACCGACTGCGCTGACAACGATGTGGAACACACTGCGGCCCAAGTGCCTTTTTGGCGAGCAACCCGGCATCTACTACTCTCCTATTCAATCCTTGAACCTGGGACCTTTGCGGGTCTCTCTCACACGCAAGCACACACACACACAGTCTCCTAGCACTGTGTCTCTCTTTCTCTTTCTCGTTCGTGTGGTCTGCCGCCACCCAGTTAATGTGCTCTGGGTCCGCACCCAACCACGAAATGGTGATACGATGGCTGCTTTCGGCACCGACGTAATTTTAATCTCCACTTTAACACCTTCGCTCAGCATCCACATCTCCTGTTTTCCACAAACAAGCGAAACGGACGCAAACCGCCATCAACGCCTACTTCGCACCACACACTCTGCACTGGTAGTGATAGTAACCCAGATTCCTTTGAGAATGAGAGAGTGAAAGACACAGACACACACACACACTGTACGGCTCGTTGCTGTCGCGTAATACGTTGCAACGTGAATACGAAAATACCCGATAAAAAGGATAAACTTTTAGGCAAAAATTAACAACGAGACGAAAGGAATATCCACCATCGGCATCACCACCCGGCGATCAGTTTTTGCCACCGCCCGCGCCCGCGCCCGCTCACGTCTCTTTCGGACAACCTTCTCGCGCTTCTCGCTCATCTCGCAAAGGATAGGAGGGATTTGTGCGCTATCGAGCCGCCGCACCCTTCTCGGGCTCGGGCAGCAGAAGAACATTACTCTTCCGAACCGCGCTCACACCCAGCGGCGGCGGGTGGAAGTGCAAAGTGCACACCGGAAAATACACACATCGACACACGCACGAGCTGCACATTCTGCTCCTTTTCTGCCGTTTTCCGCGAGGACACAGACGCTTTTCCGGGATTCCACCATACACACCTTTTTCATGAGCTTTTTTTTTCGTGCATTGCGAATCACGCGACAACTTCAAACACTTGCTTCGGCCGCCGCCGCCGTAACGTCATAGCCTGCTGCAATCACAGCGCGAAGTTTTCAGCACACATTCCGCGTTTACGGCTTCTTACGCCCGACGGATTAGTGGCCACAAAGTGACCCGCATGCCGCGGGACACAATGCACACTTAACGACGCGTTTTTCTTTCATTCTCGATAAGCAAATTCCACATCCTTTAGCTTGCGAAGCATGGGTGGGCACACGAATCGGAACTGATCGTCGCGCGTTCACGAGAATTGGAGGCCGTCTCCTACGGAAGAACAATTGCAACTTTAGTTTTTGCACTTTCGATCCCCACACACACAAGTCCGCGTAGTCTTCCGGCCCCCACCCGCGTACCACAGGACAGCAAAAGTACGTAAAATCGGGCACCACCAAATGAGCCGCCCGACGATGATCGCCGTCCGTCCGTGTGTGAGGCGTGAGTTTGTGGTGTCCACTCTGGTCAGCGCATTTCCTTCGCTTGGCTATTCACTCGCTCCTCCGTGCTGCTCTCTCTGTCTCTCGCGAGCCCATATTTTTGCTCGCCCGTGCCGACGATTCTCACGGTGAGAGCAGCGCTTCTCACGCAGCAGTGAGCCAGTGCTAAAGTGTCCCACATTCGGTTATCGGCTGCGACAAATCATTTGTAAAAAAGATTTGACCATCATACCGGGAAAAGGCTATGCTAACTCAAAGCTAAGTCAGGTGTAAATAAATAGTCACCTCTAAATGGCAGCTTTAATTACACGAAGAGAGATAGAAATGCATATTGCAATCAATGTTGATTTGATTTGATGTACTCCGCCCTGATTTGAGGTTGGCGTTGCAAGGTTGATCGTCTCCTATCGACAATTATGGACGAAAGATATGCTGACGGTCAAATCTTTTCGCGGACAAAATGTTTCAATCCCGAAGGTAACGAGCCCTGGAAGGTAAAATCTGTCCTCCGCGGAAGGCTCATCAATAAATTATGTTTTTCTGCTCGTACGCACCCATTTACGCACACACCTGTGCTGCGCTGTCACAACGTTGCTCGTGGCTTTGTAGAAAAAAAAGCCGACGTCACCGTGAGCCGCTTTGAATCACAGGCACAGCGAGACCGGAATTTTATGGCGAGCCACCAAACACTCACCGTTAATGCTATCTGGCTGTGGATTCTCTGTTTCGCTCTCGGCCTTTCTCTTTTCACGTCGCTTCTTCCTGGATGCTCACAACCGCAAGCCAACTCACTTATGCTTCTTCTTCTTCTTCTTGCTCACAGACCTTCCGAACGCAACTTCTCACTCACTTGCTCCTCACTGGGTCTTGCTCGCATCGCACGGTCACTTCTCACCTTCCACCGTTCAAAGAAAATCACCTTTTCCTTGCTATGCCGTGTGAGGTTTGCACACGAAAATTCACCCCCACACGCACCGCGTTGGTCAGCAACTTCAGTTGTTTCGTGCTGCGTGCGGCTTGCACTGTCGTTTGCACACCGTTTTCACCACACCCGAGGCGACTAAGTTGGGTTAAATTGACGAAACATTCACGAAACATTCACGGCAACCAACTCAGCTTCGAACGGAGTCGCCATTTGTTTTCGTCGAGAGAGCGAACGAGCTTCTCTCCGCTCTTTCTCAGCTTGTAATATGACAGATGACAGAAGCCTCCGCAAGTTACCAATGAATAACGTAAATTAGTTATTTTTTTGAATATTAGTGGTAAAAATACTAAGGATATTGCACGAACTTTCCACAAAAGTGAGCAAGCAATCGGCAGCAACAATCAAGCTGTATGAAAACGAAGGTCGTGTTCATCATAAAAAAGGACGGTATTTTACTATCTGCGTGATTTGAAACCTCGCTTATTGTGAGAAAAGCTGCTTTGGAGTGATGAATCTTTGGTATGACTCAACTATCATTGTAAGGAGTTCAAATTTTCTGTTAAATGGGGCCCAAATCATCATTAGGAACCAAATTACAAGAGAAGTTCTAGCTTTATTCCTTTTCGAAAATCTCCACAAACATGGCTGTCATAAGCAGAAGTTCCCTTTTTTGGGCAATTCGAACATAATTCCGTTACAGCTCCGTTCAAAAGATTTCGGACATCTGAGGCTAATAAAATTGACGGCTTCCGGCTTCCGTGGTATACATCATAGAATCGATTTATTTCGTTAAATTTAATCTGACTATATAATGCCACATATATACATCCACACCAAACCGTTGCCTACGCGACCGAGGTCCGAGGTGCTCCTGCTCGTAACGTTATCCTGAAACGGTACAAAATCCGTCAGGGAGGATTTGAAGACCTTTTCGATCCATCCCTTTTTCGTGTGATCGATTCGCACAGTCAGTCCTCTACATGTTATACATGATCGGTAGCAACACTAAAGCGCAACGCTCGAAACGATCCAACCAACTAGAAGCAAAACGTTTGTCAAACAAAATGCCTATTTGTAGGGTGCGCTCTTGCGGGGTTGGCTGTTCGTTGATTTTGAATCAATCTGTGCTGTCCGCGCTACAGGGAAGTTTAACGTGGTTCGCCTTCCGTAAATCTAGCACCGTGTCGGATTTACTAATCAACTAATTTCAATTAAAACTTGACGCTAGAGTGGTAAGTTTTGGCGAAACAATATTCGTTTATAACCAACATAAATCGTACAATATGTGAGGCTCTCTCTACGGCATACCGACTACAAAATTGCGCTCCATTCAACTAGTGACACTCGTTATCTTGCAAATACTAATACCGCAGATTTCCGCTTGATTCACTTACAATAACTAACGCGGTTCGTAAAATTAAAGAAGATGTAAAATCATTCGCCTGCTGATGTGCTGTGGTTTTTAAATAAAGCCCTAACAATACCTAAGACGGAAGGCGATCAGTAGTAAGCAGCCCGTATACAGATAAAGCACTCATAAATAGTCCTAATCAGCGGTAGTAGATCATTTGCAAAATAGAAACAGCCTGAGGCAGCTGCAAGTAAATGGTACTTCTCAACTGCCACCAACCAACGCCGACGATAAAATCAAACCGTGTCTACCCCTATCTCCATCCTAATAACCTAATAAACCTAATGGTACGTCTATTAACTGACCATAGCTCTAGTGAGCTTGCTTCCTCCTTTCGCACTACTACTAGTAAACTGTCACTATCGTGTCGGAGTACCCTTCTTCTTCATTTGGTATCGAGTAAAGATTGAAAACTATTTTATAGACCCGGGACCGAAGTTCCCTGAGAACGAACTAGAGAAGAAAACGTAGAACGATGGCTACAGTTTTTGGAGAATGTGCTGAGCGAGTACATTTTCTAAGCTATTGGTAGGTGGTAAGCGTGAAAAGACAACGAGGTTCATAACAGCCAACCAATTTGCTTCGTCGATCAGTTTGCATTTTGTTTGTGGATCCTTGATTTTGACTTTTAACCATTTTTCAACTAAACAATGCTGTCCAAAGACCTATGTGCTATGTTGGAAGCGATCCGCAGGAATCATAAGATTGTATCATTTTGACCCTATCTATTAGTGTTCAGTTATGTTGTGCAGGGTGATACATTGTGGATACACACAAAACACGGTTACTATTTACACGAGAGAACCTAAGAAAAACAAAACGGAAATAACATAATTACTATGGCCGTTTCCCGCTCACACACAGGTTTTTTTCTTTAGCACAGCATTCCGTAACTGTTCTTAGTAGTGGAGAGGTTTGTCGATAGAGGCCCCGGGCAGGCGAGTGGAGGCCTCTTTTCTCTAGACCACTTTTCATCATCCTTAAGTCCAGGAGAGCAGGAGCTCAATTTGGGGAATAACCCCCGGGTTGCAAAAATACGCAAATATCATTCTTTTCTTAACATTTTTGTCTATCTTTAAGGACGATGAGGTGTGTAGTCTTGATGGGCCGGTCGTCACATTCGCATCATTATTGTCTGTCATAATAATGGACACTAGAAGCCGATTAGAACAATATGCGCACCGTTTCGTAACATAGGCACCTGCTGCGAATTGATGGCGAAAGGAAGGAAACAAAAGATCCAAGCCGAACTAAACGGCCACGGCAGAAAGAATGCTACCGAAGCTTGGCCTCTCGGTTGTAGTAACCAGCTTCTTTCCAGTGGCAAACGATCGTTGCCTGCACAGTCGGCAGCATCCACCTGGCCGCTACCACTCCCATCCACGTAAGGTGGCGTCAGTAATCGTACTTTTCGTTCGACCACCCGTACACCGTTTTCAGATCATTCGGCGACTGGATCTCCTGCTGGAACCGCTGCTGTATCATTAAGTACTTGCGCCGCGATTTGGCGATGTTGTGCCAGCGGTAGCGCAACCGCTTGAAAGCAATTTCGTCTACGATCACCTTCTCGATGAACAGCGACAGCAGGAAGTTGACGAACCCGTACGCCACCAGGTACAGACGGAAGTGAAACTCTCCCTCCGGGGGCATCACTAGTTCGAACTGCTCCATCAGCCAATGCGGCGGGTAGAGCGTCAGCATGATAGCGAGCGCCGTGTTAATGACGATACTGATGATGAAGCCGTAGTTGGAGAAAAGGGACCTTCGGTAGGGTGCCCCTTTGGAGAAGACAACCGCAAGGATCAAGTACTGGTAGCACGAGATCGAAAATATCGTGTAGTTTTCGTAACATCCGTGATCGTTCAGATCCCGATCGGTAGTGTAGTTGAACGGCTCGAACCAGGGTTGCGCATGTACGTGGTACCAGCCACCCAGCTGGATACCGATCGCTACTAGCATATGCAGGGCCAGCGACAGGAGCGGGGCGAGCGAGATTAACGAATTCGACGGTGTCTCCTTGACTAGGGGGCCCTCGTATGAGGACGTTTTTCCAAAGAAAAACGCCACGATGGAGATGATGAACAGATCAATATAGAGATACTCCCAGTCGGTCAGATTGGAATCGATCGAGTACAGGATAACGACGGAAGCGAACTGCACCAGCGAATAGGCAGCCATGAACTTGAAGATGCCGAACGACGTGACGAGTGCCGCCCGGCCTTCCTTGATCACATTCGGTACGCAGGCAATGGTTGGATTTTTGGACGTAAACGGTGACGCTACGGATGATTCCGCTTCCGAAAGGGAAATGCCCGTATGGGCCGCCTTCAGTGCACCACAGTCGTTCGCACCGTCGCCGCACATGGCCACATAGTAACCGAGGCTTTGCAGGTGCGTAACGAGATGTTGCTTCTGATCCGGGGACATTCGCGCAAATACGGTACCGTATGTCGTGATAATGGGCACCAAGTCCTGGAAATGTTCGTTGATGATGGCCCACGTTTTGCCGGTCAACGCAAAACGGAACGAACCACCGCCAGCCTTCATCAAGTCGTCTCGTCCTCCATCGAGCGCCCCGTTTGGCGAGACGCTGCAAACGTCCGGTTCGATCCTGATCCGATGCACGTCCTTATCGAAGGAGCTCAGCTGCGTCGAGATGGTGCAAGTATCGATCGAGCTGCTAATGCTGTTCGATTCCGTCATCAGCGCATAGTTGCCGCCGCCGTTCTTCAGCTTCTCTCCATCTCCTTCTCCTCCGCCTATTACCCGATCGTTATCGTTTATGATATCGGAGCGGGTCAGCTGGGCCTGGCCTGAGAAGTCATACGATAGGAAGTATCGCTCCGGGTGCCCTTTGTCTGCGTGTGCCGTAACTGTCACCAAACTCTGGCCGTCCAGTACCATTCCGCAATCGTGCGCGACACTTGCCGCCGTAAGCAGGTTGTCTCCCGTCACCATCACCGAACGGATCCGTGCCGTATTCAGACTTTCGATCACCTCCTCCGTGTCCGTCTTCAAGCGGTTCTCCAGAATGACGAAGCCGAGAAACTCCAGATCACACTCGACCTTTTCGCGCGCGATCTTCTGCACCTTCGGGTAGTTTAGCTTCTTGTCGAGCTGCTTGTACGCAATCGCAATGATCCGGTAGCCCTGCTGAGCGTAGAAGCCCAGTTTGGCCTGAAACTCTCCCGGAATGCTTTCAGCCTTGCACAACGAGTTGATCATTTCCGGTGAACCCTTGACGTACACGTTGAAGTGATTGTCCGACACCTTGCGCGTGATGACCGACATCCGTTGCAGGGCGCTCGTGAAGGAAAACTCCCGCACGATGCCAATGTCGTTCGAATTGTCGTACGCCACGTCCAGCTCGAGATTAAGATCATCCCGCGAGTCACCGCGCGGTGGTTTCACGATCGTCGGAAACAGCATGTCGTACTTCGTCTCATCCGACACGTTCGCCTCCTCCAGAATCCAGCCCGTCGATTCGAAGATCTTCAAATCCAGCGGATCGCCGCGCATCTCGCCGTTCACGAAGGTGATCGAGTGGCACGTCACCATCCCGAACAACAGGTGGTCGGTCATCGGTAGCCGTCCGATCTGCTTCAGCGGCATCTGGAAGCTGTTGGTGGCATCTTTTGGCAGCACGCCCCACATATCCAGCCCGTCCTCCGTCAGCGTGCCCGTCTTGTCGAAGCACACGCAATCGATGCTGCCGGAAACGTTGATCGCTCGCGGGGAAATGCAGTAGATGTTGCTGCGCTTGAGCCGCTTCTGGGCGTACATCCGCCCCACGGTCATTGCAGCCGGCAGTGCCGGCGGAACGGCGATCGTAATCAGATCGAGCGACTCCACGATAATTTTAACCACCCCGACACTGCGGCTAATTTTCGTATACAGCGTGTACACGAAGCCACAGAAAGCGACGATGCCCAGCACGGTGATGAACTTGTACGAATCCTTCTCGAACTTGTAGTCAACCGGCGGGGGGTAGAGAATCGACCGGATTAGGCCACCCTTCGCCGTAATGTTGCCCGTGTTTAGCACCTTCACCAGCACCTTTTCACTGCCGATGTAGCGCGTCTGAATGACGCGCGTTCCGCAGAAGAGCGTATGGCGGGCGTGCTCCTTCCGGTTGTAGATCAACTCACGCTTCAGCGGCAACGGGGTCTTCGTCACCGGCACACTTTCGCCCGTCAGCATCGACTCGTCCAGTATGCAGTTGCCGGACAGTAGGACCGCATCGCAGTGCATGGTGCAGCCGGTGGCCGGTATCTCTAGGACGTCCCCAGGCACCAGGAATCGCGTCTCGATCGGTTCCGATTCCATGCTGTCACGCACCACCATCGCCGTGTCGTTGCTCTTGACCGTCGAGTAGAGGGCACGCTGGTTTCGTTGCGTCTGTATGATCGACACAGTTATGCCGAAGGCACTCATCAGAATGATTACGACCGCATAGTAGTAGTACTCGTAGCAGAACCACAGCACCACCGAGAAGATCTGAAACACGTAGAACGGGTTAAGCACCTCTAGGAAGAGAAGCGTCAGAACGCCCCGCAGCGGGATGAAGATCTCGTTGCTGCCGTAAACCAGCCGCCGGATGTTCTGCTCGTACACCGACAGACCCTTTGCGTGGTGAATCGCCGCGCTCGGCACCTCCACGTCCAGTCCGTGCAGCTTCACAAACTTCTTGCTCTCGTCGCACCAGATGTAGCGCAGCTTCTTGCAGCAAAAGTAGCGCATCGTGTTCGTGTGCTCGAACCGGCCACCGCTTCGATGGTACGCCACCTGGAACGGTGCGAGTGTGCGAAAGAAGCCGATCGGATCGGTGATCCCGTTTTGTGCCAATTCCTTCACGACATTGCGTGCATTGGTCGTTGAAGGCTTCTTTCCGCTGCTGGTAATGTCGCTAAAAGAGAGAACCGAAAAGAAATGAATAATAATTAAGTTTTTTTTTCACAGCGCAACGAAACTGCAGAACCTGGAAGAAACCGAAATAAGACGGGATCATGATGAACAGGACAGCTGAGCGCGCGTATGAAAGTAGCACTTCATTTTTTGGGACAAGCAAAGGAATCCTGAGCGATTCCCAAGCAGCAACACTGATGCTTCCAGGGCACATTTTGCAAGGACGCGCGCCGAAGAAATAATCCTTCAATCAATGTTTGTGCCATTTTCTCTTTTTAATTGCTTTGTCACCGACTGTCCCTCGCCGGAGATTCTGTGACGTAGGGCCACCACTATCAATCAGTGTTCGCTCGACCATAGAGTCAACCGGTACCGGCAGATTCGGAGGGACGATTGCGTCTGCAAGGCCGCCACGCCAGCTAGCCAGCAGCAGTGGTCTGTTTCGCAATGCAATGTCAGCCAAGCGAATCGTTCGAACAAATAAACTCTAATTAAGATTGAACATGGAGCGCGGGCCTCTCGTCGTAGCCAGTGTCGTAGTAGTGTTGGCGTCATCGCCAAATCGTACACTCGCCATTCTTTCGATCACGTTCAGCGGCGTTTTGTAGGACGCGAGGGCTTATGGAAGAGATATTCGTTCGATATCGACCCACTTCTGGGCTTCGGTCAGGTCGAATGGCGTACACTTCCGCCAGCGCACACAGAAACAACATATTGGACTAGGAATTGCCTCCGAAGCTCTGGACACGTTTTCCGATCGCACGCGAGCGAGCAATATGTTGGCAACAGTGAAAGGACCATTTATTACTAAACTTTTGTCTTTTTTTTGTGGGGGGATCAATGAAATCGCCGCTGTTGCCTATCAAGCGGCACAATGTTCAACAATCTTCCCGTTCTCGGCACACCCAACGAGAGCGACATACTGAACGTTATGCTGTATGTTTTTGAAATTTGAAACATAAAAAGAGCTTACATCACTCACACACCCTACGTTGTCAATCGAACCCATCGTACTTTATTGCGCGGCGCGGGCACAAAACGGAACACATAGTAAGTCAACAATCGGGTGTAGATCCCTTAGCGTCGGTTAAGGGTGACCCATGAGCGTTGGGGGGAAGGGCCGATTGGTGATCGGTATTCAAGGCACACACACGAATAAGACGTACCGCCCAATTCAAGGACACGGTGCCAGGGACCCTGCTCTGCATTCCTCACAAAGTTGTTGAATGTATGGTGCAAACATCAAACAAAATGATGACAAAAATGACTGTGCTTGAGAATCAATATGTTGTTTCAGTTTCAGTGAAATATTCATCATTTTTTTGTGGACTATTTCTACGATCGAAGTTGGGGCTATACGAAATTTTTATCCTTTAAAAACCTAGCACTGGCATACGGCTGTAAGACAGACCCTCTTAGCCGCGTATGAGACGAAGATCCTTAGACTGATTTTTGGTTCTGTATGTGTAGAGGGACAATGGAGGTTCCGCTACATTGACGGCGATGCGTTACTGGCTGGAAAAGCAAATTGGTAGCTCGATCGCGGCAGTGGAAGGAGTCTCCGCGACAAGACTGCGGTGGTGGTAGTTGCCAGATAAGTAAAACCATTACATTACTTTAATAAAATTCTTCTGAATCCCATCTTCACTTAGGGCTCTGAAGGTAAAAACTGATCAGAGCTGTGGAGACTGTTTCAATGAAATGTATGGTCATATTGACAGTGGGCGATTCGTTTAAACCACCGGCCGGTCGATTAAACTTCCACACTTCTATTGGCCCTTCATCCGCTAGTGACGACCCGACGGAGCTTATAGAAAACCTAACGATTGGTGAGTTGTTAACGTCGTGACATTGATTCGATACCAAGGCAACAAAAGAACCAGCTAGAACCTCTAGCATAGCTTAAAAGGTGCTCATTACAAACAGTCGGCAAAGCTTCGCAGCCCATTATTGCAAAATGATTCAAAATGATTCAAGAAAAGATCTATAAAAAAAATTTCAAACTGTAAAGAGCTTTTAATAGAAGAACCACAAATTGTATGAGCTTGTTATGCAAATCAAAGAATAAAATTAACCTAAGTTAAAAAACATCTGTTATATAAATTTAAAAAAAAACATTAAATACAGCTTGTTCAAAATGGTGCTTTTGCCATTGTTTTGAGGTGCTAAAAGGAAAAGAAAAAGTCTAATAAAACAAAAAGCTCCACCCCGCAATTGTTAGGAATCGATTGTGGCATTGTTGCCAGCTCAGAATGAACCCGCAACCACATAGTTTGGGCAAACAAATACCAACGGAGGGTGCGCCGGACCATTAGGCGAATGTTTCGCCCATTACACAGCCACCATTCTGTTGAATGCACCGTTTAACACCTCCACGGGTGGCTTCAAGTCCGAGGGCCGACAGTGCAACCATCGACCAAACATTCTCTAATCGGCCCGCCAACGGGCAGTTAATTACCGTCGACGTGAGCATAGCTGAAATTATTTCGCGGCCACGTCGACCACTGTGCCCTTAGTGTGGCACCTTACACCCCCGAAGCTGTCCAACGTCCAACGTTGATACGGATGATTGGCACACGTGTGAGCATCACTCAGACACAAGCTCCAACCGATGGATTGCGCACGAATCGATCCGCGACGACGACAACAATGTGTGCGACCAAACAATTATGCTCGCGCCTCTGTAGTAACGGATCGCGGATCGCGCCCAGAACCCAGTGGCACGTTCGTAGACTGAGTAACTGTTGAAACACATGTCTCAGGCACCAGCAGCAGCAGCAGTGCCGGAGAGAAGCGTCTTTCAAACAGAGAATCAAGACTCAATGGCGATGATGATGTCGTGGCACACCGAGGTGGCTGTTTACTGGGGAGCGCGATTAGAAGCCGTTGATAAGCGAATGGTCGCAGGGTCTGGATGTTGTTTTCCCTTTTTCTAGACGAACGATCACGTTTGGTGTAGTAATAGCGCCGTTTTATGGGTGGGTTTGTTGAGGCCGTTTGTGGTCGAGGACCAATATAATTTCACCGAAACAGTTGCATACAAAAGCGAGTATTGTCGAAACAAAAAATAAGTACAAATCATTTTTTATGTCCAGGTGCTGGTAGGAAAAACCAGATTGTTTGTCCTTTACTACGGGGCACAAGCCCCATAGAGTTTTATAGAGACCAATACTTAATGCTACCAAAACCACTCTGAGTTTTTCATCTTTAACCCTACAAATAGTCGCTTTGATGTATGACCATTTCATTTAATCGTTTTGATACGAGACCGATAGCGGCGCATTGCCTAATATAGCGACTAGGCATAGATAACGTGCCCTTGGTTCAATACTTCGCATCGGCGTGCTTCGAGGGTACGATGAGAAGGTAAAGGTCGGTGTGCCGCGTACTTAGCAATAACCACCTCGCCCTTTAGACTCATTACCGCAATTTAGGTCATTAAAAATAACGTGAGAAAGCAATGCTTAATCTAATTGGAAATGGAAGACCAATTCATAAATAGTATCCACCCTTTAGCAGCCCTCAGTCGCGATAGAGACAAACATGATTGAAAATCGTCATCGTCTACCACCAGGAGACTCAAATGCCACACATTGCCATCCTATCCTGTCCAGCGTCGTGATACCTTTGTTGACCCGATGTTCACTCTGTGTGTTGGGTGGGCACCATCTGTACCACGGTACGGCATATTTCTATAATGATATGGCACGGGCATTGTTGGAAGGGAAGGGATTGGCACCGAAGAAACTGGGACGTGGCAAAAGATAAGAGCAATAGATTTAAATGGAATGTTGTGCTACAGTTACAACCGCAGGGTGCCAAAGCGATGCATCACACAAGATCGCCCAAGAGCGGATGTTTCGTTCGTTTGTTTCTGCAGGTAACTGAGGGCACATTGTTCGTCCTTATTCAGCCATGTTCATCAATATGGCGCCACGCCGATTGGCAATCGATTGTCGTCGAGAGGACCATCTCGTTTCGGGAATGCTGCTTAACGAGCTTCATCATTACCTACTTTTTACTACTGAAGGTGACACAGAAGAGGTTAACAGTAAACGCATTCTAGTCTTCAATGTTTGTTTGTGGTTGTAATGTATAAAGAAAGGCAGATGAAAGGTTTTCTTTCCAGAGGCTTTCGCAATTGACAAACAAAACAATATGAAACTAGTTCTGCTTTAACTACAAAAGAAAAGAAACCTCGTCTATTATCTGCTGTTATCCATCTGAGAAATTACCTTCAAATGAGTCCATACAATAGAAGAAAAAATAACAGATAACATAAACAAAGAGAATAATAGAATAATAAGCCGCAGAATAGGAATAGAATAATGGAGCTTTTCAAGCGGTAACAGTTGAAATAAATAGATTTATCACATCTCTGTAATTGTACAATTATAAGAGTATCACAACTATGAATAACCAGATGGAATATTACAAAATATAACGACATGTTTTGTTTGTACTGTCAAAAGCAACACACGATGATCATTTCTGTACACCTGTGCTGCTACGTATACGTCTTCCAATACGTATTCCAATTTCGTATACGTCCACCCAAATCGTTGTTCGCTTTGACTTATCGGCCACTGGCGACTGGTCGTAAAAACCGCGAAAACGCTAAAAGCATCATAAATGATCCTATCAAGTGAACAGGTACAGGAGGCACAATCTTATCGATTCAGGCATTAAGACCGAAAACCTAGATTGGTTGCTGGCGGGCAACAGTGTGTATATGAAGGCACTTTTTCGATTGTTTGCTTAGTTATTGGGCCGTTGTGACGTAGATTTGGCGAAACATTTATCTCAATTTACGTCCTAAAAGAGTTAGTCCGTATGCACTAGTGAAGTGCACACGTTTGACAGAGACCATTGCATTTTAAGCATAGTTGTTCGTTTCTCAACTAAAGAAACCACAAACCAAATGGCCAACATAATTCAAAATGTTTGGCAACGTGATTGATTGATGGGACTTTCCTAAGTGCGTATAATCGTTTTATTATTGCCAAGAATGAGAGAACGAGAAGAACATATACATACGTAACAAGCAATATATAAGTGGAAAAAATGGAGCAATTCCTTGCTCTACTACCAAAAGATGATAAGAAGTAAACGATTATTTGCGATAACCCAACACATGAGCACAATAATTAGGGGGCACAAAAACGGACACGTGTTTTATGTTCCGTTAAGAAAACGATACCCAAAATCTATCGTTATCCAGGCCCCAACCGTAGATGCTTGACTTGACTTGACAAACCATTTTTGATGTGTCGTTATTAACTTGTAAAGCTTGACTGCTGCTAACGGATACACAACATTGCAATAGATAACCTATTAATCCTACAGAAATGCAGGTGTCGCTTTTAAACATATTCCAGCCCGCATAGATCTTACCTAGTTACTTTTAATAACCGATCATTGTGTTAAATTGAAATAATTACTTTCAACCTCAAACACGGTAATTTACGAACCGCCAAGGACTTCACATCACGTCGCTAACTGGCCGGTAATTGAAAAGGGACAGAAAATCCGCTATATTTACACAATAAAACTTTCTGGCGCAATTTACTTCAGCCACCGTGTAAATGGAGGGATTTTATGTATGCCAACTTGCGTCACAAAGCACTGAAACCGCACAAAGCACTGACACGGTACCTTTTTTCCAATCAATAGTCAAACTACGTATCCAGCATTCTCCAAATGGCCACGGCCTGCGCATAACCGGCGTCGTACACGTCGATCAAAATACCTTGACTGGTTTAATCACTGGCGTGTTTGTTGCTGTAGTGTTATAAGGGTCTTTAGTGTACACGAAGATCACATCAGCCATATATTTACAAAGCAATAATGCATTCACTTTGTTAACTTGTTTAATTTTTTTTAAGTGTTAAACGCCCGACTCAAATTTTGTCTACTAAAGAATTGGCCATCGTATAGGCATGTTAAATGCTTTTGCAAACACCCAAAACTCGGCCGCTCATATTTTGGCCATATGCCGCCCGCATACTCCCCTGCGTGACTCGTGACTCGTCGTGCCCTTTTTTGGCATATCTCACAGCCACCACGTTTCGCGTATGGAAGACCTGTTAAATTCTGTGCGCGCGCGAACGGCCAAAACTCACCGCACCGACAGGCGGATTGGTTCACTGCTGGACGGGTCAGCAACACACCGACCGAGCAAGAACGAACTGGTTGGCACCGGTTTCCCGTTGGCCCTGCCATACGCCTATCTGTTTTACATTGCATTCATAGTCGGGTGGCTTTATGGTTGCTTCTGGGGATACCGTAAAAAATTAGCAACAAACATTCCCGTTGTTGCATTGTACAAACAAAAAACAGAGTTACCCGAAAGGACGACCGCAGTTCATAGGAGCAATTAAAAACAACGCATCCGAGGGCGATCTTAGTGGCACTACGGGAACGTCTCCGCGATGCTAGGAAATGGCGGAAGATGCAGAGCTCATGCAGGTACGTTGTTGTTTACGCAAATGTGTTTTTGCTATAGACTTTAAAACACGTGTTAGCGAATGCGAACGGAAGCGCATTGTTTACTGCCTCCGATACGACCCCCTGGAACGGTGGGGGATTTTTGAAGAAACCATTCGCTCTTCCTGAAGCCTCTTCGACACACGTCCGATAGGTTCGGCAACAAAGATATGGCAGTCATGTGACAAAATTGCACTTCAAACACGTTATCGTACCGACAAAAAATTAACACTACGAGGCAGTCAAACGGCCTTTTCCAGTGTCTCACTACTCAGGGTCTACGATGTAAGGAATTTTCGTAGCACACTAGAATATCGCTTCGTTACAAGATCGCGATTAGATCGTTTCAAGATCATTTCACTCTAATGCTGATTAATTCCAGTTTCTACCAGTGCACACAACCGACCTTCACCTCGAGATAGAAAGCACCGTGTGATCGGATAACTTCCCACGTAACTTCATCGTTTCGCCGCGCGAAAGAATCCTCTCCGCAGGTGAAGGGTGAACCACAGCACAGACACAACACACACCTGTTGATCGACGATCGTTACATAAATTTTCACCAGAAAGAGAAACGGCGCACACTCCAGTAAACTTGGGCGAACGCCGAAGGACGAAGTATTTACACTCGCACGAACCACTCGAAGCCCTCGAAGGCACAACCCTGGACCGTGTGGAGCATTGTTTCCCTATCCTTGAGCGCATCGCTCGCGTGCTCTCGAGAAACGGTGCACCGGTCCACCGGCGCACGGTTCATTGCAACATTACAATGTCGCGCTTGCTGAGCGGAGCGGGTTGATCATTATTATTCCCTTGCGCGACCCCAAAATGGTAGACCTCCGTTCTACCGTGCACCTCTCGTTCACTCACCTAATAGCGTCTCCACTGAGCGTAATGATGTCCTTCACGTAGTACAGATCGTGCTTCCGTTGGTAGGCTTCGTGAATCAGCACCTTCTCGGCGCACTCGAGCGAACACTCTCGGTGCGTGGCCAGCAGCAGCCAGTGGCGCCGCCAGTGCATCACCAGCCGCAGGATGCCGAAAGTAAGCACGATTGCGACGTAACACAGGAACGTTTTGCGCCGGCAGCTCGCGTATCCGGTGATGAACATCTGGTCCTCTTCGCCATCGTTCAAAATGTCGTGGACGGATGCCTGAAGGCGCGACTCGTGCAGCAGCTCGGCTAGAGTGGATACACCGTCAGGATGGTCTTGCTCTTGCTCCAGATCGTACCGGGGCGTGTAATGGTGGTGATGGTGGTTGTAGTTCGATTGTTTAGACTTACGCGCTGCCTTTTTGATCTGTACTGCCGGTGGCGACGGTGGCGCTGGTGGTAGTGCCGCGTCGCCGTTCACTTTCGCACCGCCGTTAGTGGCCGAGAAATCGGACGGATCAGCGGCGGCCGCGGAACTGGCCGCCAATACTGGTGCACGATCGGGCTCGTCAAACACCACCGATAAGGACGCGGTGTCCCCGATCGTTGCGTTCGTCGTTGTCGCCGTCTCGGCCGTGTCGAACAGCTGATCGGGACCTCCGTCTGTCGGTATCGGTGAAGGCGACGGCTGCCGATCTGCACCAGCGGTGGACCCTTCCAGTGGCATCTTTTCCGTCCTGCCAGCCCACTTAAAGGGCCCCACTCTTTAGCGGCCAATCTCGGCCTCTAAACAAAGGCGAGGATCCTTTGGCACAGCCTTCACAGCAAACTGATGCCGAATATGCAGCGCCACTGGACGAACGCACGG
The DNA here is from genome assembly GCF_943734635.1 of Anopheles cruzii. Lineage (NCBI taxonomy): Eukaryota > Metazoa > Arthropoda > Insecta > Diptera > Culicidae > Anopheles > Anopheles cruzii. The sequence continues at coordinate 25,483,502 of NC_069144.1, forward strand.
TCGTGTCTCGTTTTTTCTAGAGCCCCGCGCGGCGTCAGGGAGGTTTCACCCGGGCACCGATTCGCCTCCGTGCGATCACACTACTGACCGAGTCGTACTCGCGGCAAACGTTCGGACCGTCTTTGCCGGGCACGACTGCGTCGGCCGTAGCACGCGTCGGGGGCGATCCTACGGCAACAACGGAGCCGACAACGAAGGCACCAGCAACCACCAACACCGTCCTGAACACGCCTCCGATTGCTGTGTTGGTGGCGCCGTTACCCGTTGTTCGCAATGTCTTCCCTTTCCACGGGCCTATGGCTAATCGACTCGCGCCGCAGCTATTGGTGGAACCGGCGTCGATTACCCGCGTTCGGTGCGACTCCGTGTGCTCTCTCCTCTCTCGAGCACCACCTCGGCGGTTCGTTGCAATATCTGTATCAGGTACTATTGCTCTTGGTGGATGCGTTGCCCAATGATGCTGATAAGCGGCCCACCAATGGCCGCGGCTGAGGGCAGTGCGCGACGTGGGCAATGACTGTTGAACGTTCTCTTGCTCCGGCTGTTAGCACTTTAACCACGGTGTATCTATGCTATCTCATTACGAAGATGACGCTCACCGGCACGGCAGTACAGATCGGGCACATTATCTTCCCGCGTTATGCGGCGTTCGGGAGGCACACACGTAAACAATCGGTGTGCTGAAGGGTCCTGTGCTCAGGGGGTACCAGAGCAGACGACCAAGTACCAGTAATCGAGAGCCTCTAGCCGAGCTGCTGCTGTCTGGTGCTAATGGGTTTTCGCATCGATTGTCGTCTGGCGAAAAATCTGTCGAGACAGGGAAACGAAACAAATCAGAATGTGCATGAACGTAATCCACAGACCTGGAAGCCTTACACGTCGGACCTAATCAGAAATCGACGAGCGCGACTCGCGCCACAGCTGATGCGCAAGCATTCATTCATGATTCGACAAGGATGGTACATGCGACTGGCTGATTATGCTATGCGCTGGCCTTGCGATAATCATTTCATGGTTCAATGCTAAACTTTGTTTGAAGAGTCGCGCAGAAAATACCAAAAAACGCGAACCACCTATTTCAGTATATTAATTTTGTCGTAAGAAGCGAACATGATTATGTTCTTTGCACATTTTTCGCTACACGATTTTGGGTGGGATCTTCATCGAACATCGAAATCCGTCGAATCCAGGCATGTAAACTGTACGTTGGAATGCAGCCAAACCAAAGCCTTAAAATAATACCCAGCTAGGCATGTCTCATTCGATTATTATTAATGCATTTATAACTGAAACTGGTTATGCCATACCGCTGGGTCACGGCCGTACCGCGACAACTGGCCGACGGTGGTAAGTGATTAATCAAATTCATTTTGGTCCGATAATTTTTCGCGAAAAATAACTAATTGGTCAAACGCTCCCAACATGCGGCTGATGGACCGATCAATTTTCATCGATGGAGGAACACCAGGAAACGGCATTTCCGCGAATCAATCGATCAAGATAACGTTAGATAATATAATCCACTGCTAATTTAGTTGAGTTCAACGGACGGACGTACTCTAATTTGTTTTTTGGCGGAAACGACCTAAGTCAGGGTAACCGGCTGCATAATGATAATCGAATGTTTGATGTGTAATAGTATGCAGCGTCCCAAAAGCTCTGTTTCGATTATACATCGGCCAAGCAAAGATCACTGAAAATTGAACATTCGTCATTGAAATCGGTAGCTTTTCTTGCGACTTCACACTCTCACCAAAAAGGCGCGGATGACTAACGCATGAACGACGCAGAATGGCCACACTAAACCAACAATGTTAAAACATTACGTCGTCTACCGGCTAACGCGGACACCCACCGGATGTCGGTCGGTCGATCGATTATGGAAATGGTCAGGGTCCGTCAGGGCAGCAAATAAAAATCTATTTTCTTCGCCCCGTTAAAGCACGAAAAACAGTTCTGCGTTGTGGTTCACTTCTCGGGAAGACGCACTTTCCTCCAATTCCAAGGACACGTGCGGCCACGTAGACTTTGTTGTGGCTCCAGGGCACAACAACGAAAACCGAAATACTAAAACGAGTCAAAGAGTACATTCAAGCTTTGCTGAATCACCCCGAAAAAGGACCTGTGCTCCGGTTTGCGGCCAAAGTGTCACTTCCTGTCCCCCCTAGGTGCTACGCAATCCGCCCATTGAATCATCGATCGATAAACACGCACTCCAACAGCACCGCACACACACACACACACACCGTACTCACCCTGCGGCCGCACGTGGAGTAGTAGGCTGTGAGAAGCGAGGAAAATTGCGTCTTCGTCGCTTGGTCGTGATTTCCGCTACAACGGCGCTGGAAAGTTCCGATACGTTGAGTGCTCCGGGGGCAAAATCCTCGGAGCTCGGATATGAGCGCGGCGTTCGGCCAAGCGTTTCCGGTTTCCTGCCGGTGACTTTATCCGGTGATGGGTGGTGATGGACTTTGCGTCAGATGAAGATGAATCGTGTAGAAGGCAGTGGTGGGAATTCGCTCTAGTTTCGTTTCGTGTTTTTTACGTTTGATGAATTCTGCCGCTTTTATCAACTCTTGCGAATCACACAAAAACCGTACGGAATGCAGGTATTTTGTATGATCTCAAGGGACTGCAGCATGCATATGTTTCCTTTTGTGTGACACGTCGTAAAGAAAGGGGTCTAAATCTTGAGCATTACTCCCAGCCAACTACATTTCACTCCTAGTCTGGGCTATTTTTCGGTGGTCGTCGTCAGCACATAGCGCTCTGCTTCCGTCAGCAACGTTGGACGATCCGTCGCATCCCACGACCGGAAGTGTCGGCCAAGAGGAAAACACTTCCGCCACCTGTCAAACGTCGTTTTTCACCGCCCTGTCCCGTCGTTACAGCAGACGACACCACCACTACCAGTTATGGTCCCGCGCTGGCACGGTCGGTTAGAACCTTGACACTTTTTTCCACTTTCAACTGGTGCGGGGCCACGGAATATTTCGCACGGAGTTACGAACCTTGTCGAAGGCGCGCTATTGACATACGCAAGCGAAAAGCAAACTCTAGTTTTCTTCCGTTCGGTGCCTTGAGCAGAGCTCCGTACGCTTCACACGCACCATAAAATATCGGAAACCAATGCTGTCACAGCGGCGCACACACGCACGTAAAGAGGTGGAAAAAAGTGGAAAACCATGGGCCATAAATAGGTGCGAACAAGGTTTGTTGCACCGCACGGTAACGCACGACCAGAATCACGGAATTCGGAGGGATTTCGATAAAACTTGCGGTATCGTGATGAGATAGATGTTGTTACACACACTGCTGCCGCTGCTGCTGGAGTGCTCTTTGGACAGCTGCTTTGCTCGCCGACGCTTCGTGAACCGCCCGCCAGGTCACAGCGGACTTTCCGCACGGGTTTTCCCGCACGTTTTGCCACCCCGGCCAGCGACCGGAATCCGGGGTCGGAAAACCGTATGCGAAAAACGACGAGGACGAAAACGGCCAGACCGGAGAACACCGGAGAACGATTTCGATCGGACCGCTGAGACTGAGTGAGTGGCGAGCTGTCAAAAATTTTCACTCGGCGATCTCGCAGGGCAAACCCACCACTCGTGGTGAATTTTCTTGCCGCCTCGTGGCGCTGGCGCACTATGGGGAAAAGGCGGTGATAAACCAACATAAAAAAAATGAGGATTTTAGTTATATTTCCTCAAAATAGATAAGTTAGCTACGAGCGATCCGAATGATTAGCCTTCAGCGTAGCGTAGATTCCGAGAATTCATCTGCCAAAATGGAAGGAGTGATCAAAATTACTCTTTAAAATCAACTTTTATCAGCTACTTTAACGCGATCGTTAGCACAGTTCTGCAACGGTAATGTACCTGTATTAGAAACATCATTAGAAAGGTAATGGATCCCTTCTTTGATATGCATAAATCAACTATTCACGTTTGGCATTGCTGTACATTTTTATCGGGAATTAGTATAGAAAACTACGGAAAAATACAGTTTTTCAACTTTGATAATGCAGCAAAAAAATGTTTCGCGTCGCTTCGCCCAAACCAGACTTTATATTTAAAGTTTAGGTAATTTTAAACTATTTCCAGTAAGTTTTGCATCCAACCAACGCATCCTGATGCATAAGGAGGCCTATGAAAATGTCTATCTTGTATTCGAACAACACCATGTACCCTTTGCTGGAAATAATTATGTACCTGTTTCGTAATATAGAGTTTCAGGTCGATAAAAGATACTTCCTAAAACCAAATGTGTCCGCCTATTCCATACAAATTCCCCACAGTGTGTCGTTCCCAGAAAGATATCCGGTTGCCACTGGATTTGTAAAAGAAGTTGCGATTACTGCGATGGGACACTTTAAACCTAGAAATGCCACGGGCGCAAAAACGGAAACAGGCGAAAACGCGAAGAAAGCCCCGCCAGGCGGCGGCAAACAGACACGAGCACGTGTGATTCATCGTCTAGGATTGCACAAGATTTCGTTGGTTCAGCGGCGTTCGGAACTGCTCGGGGAACTTCATTTGCGTCATGTCGCGCCATACCGAAGGGAACTTTGGTTGGTTTCAGCTTAGCGGTCCAGTCGAACTACCATTTGCAACCGTCGATCAACATGCGGAGTGCGATCTTCAAATGTCTCAAATCACAATTAGTAGTGGCCGACAGCAGATGGTAGCGGTGGGCGGTGTATCTGTGCCGTCATGTTTCAGTTTTCCCCGAACGCGCGCATTCGTTAAAGGTAATTGAGTCAAACAAATCAAAATGCGACCGCGGCATCCCCATCGGAACCGTTTTGTGAGGAAGAATGTGATGATTGGTCTAGTAAATGCGATTCACACTGGCATCAGGCCGTTCCAGGCCGCGGAGCCGAGGCGGGGATCTATGTTGCGAATTAAATTCATTTGGCCTTGTCCATTATGTAGAGCGACAGGCGGCCACAACGGAACGGATATGCCGGCCACCACGACGCGGCTCAATTGATTCGTGTTCTATCGCACCCGTCTTGACGCTCTGAACAGCGCATACGCAAATGACCTTCCGCACGCCCACCGATTTACCGTACGGCGGTATAGTTACGAAACAGAGATTACATATGGGGACACGTTGGGCCACGGCAACGACTGTCCTAACAACTGGTCGACACACAACACACGGCACATTTAAAAGGCAAACGTGGCGCTCCGGTATCGCGCTGTGCTTATCTTTTATCAGTTGCACTATAAGTTGTCTAATCTGCGGACGCCTGGTACTTGCGGACCATCTGCTTTAGAGAATTTTGCCGGTGGAGAATCTCGAGATCAGAGTTAGTTCCTTCGTCACCGATGTCATGTTTCATTATATCTTTTTATTTCTTTTATTATTTTCTCGTATTTATATCGTCTATCGTCTTATAAGTCTACAATTTCCGATTTTGCGCTCTTTGCCTGGACTTTGTCGAGAAGAGAGTTCCGCATGAGAAATCCCGTTTCAGTATGAAAAAAAGTGCTTTTCAGTATGAAATTCTGATCGAGCCAATCACTTTTAAACACGTTCTGACACGTTTTTTCAGTAATGAAGAAGTACTCCCGCAAAAACACAACATTTATCAGGAACAAAACTCGCCATTTTTAGCACATCAACCAAAGCGGTGATTTTTGTTATGGAAGCTGTGATTTTTTATATGGAACAGGTGGTATTTGGTATATTTAACTTGTCGAATATTTCATTATTTTCTCAGTAGAAGGCTTTTTTCACACTAAAAATTTCAAGTTTGTGTTAATTCAAGTTCAAGTTAAATAATGGTTTCGATAAATGATCAATCATCATCATCCTCCTGTTAGGATCAATAAGAATAATATAATTTTACCGATTGCGTCGTTGGGTTATTTGTTATCAAAACACATGCAAAGAAAGCCAAAAGGTTGAAAAAAGTCCTTAGATTCAGTCGGGAACCAACAGTCAGTGGAGAGCAATAAACGAGTTTTTTGGTTCGGCATAGGAGTAAAAAACTGGAAAGCTAAAGCATTATTTCGCTATGATTTCTTAACGATTGCTTTACAGATAAAATCCTGAATTGAAGTCTGCCTGGTAAATTTATTGAAGTCGCCCTGGTAAACATTTTTAGAAAGACCCAAAGCGAGATTTAAATCCTAGTTAGAAAAGGTAAGGCACATTACTGTTGCATTGAAGGAGAAGTACCTGCCGAACCTTAAAACTCATCCACAGGACCAACACCTCGCATCCTCGGCGGGTTGGCGCGGAACCCGGCGGGTTCCATATTTGGTTGGCGCGGGACCAACAACCTCGCCCGTAACTAACATTGTCTCTAGTGCAGGCTAAGACCGCTCAGCGGTTGTTGCTCAATAAGAAGTAGCTAAATTTTGTTTCCAACTTTCAAAGTAGGAATATCTTTCGTTTTTCAAATTGTCAAAATCGTATCACTTTGTCATGTTAAGCTGGAAATCGAGCCATTGGGCCATTGAATAATTAAACAAAGATCGACCACGAAAATTGTGTTTTAACCACATTGAACAGTCAGCTCATTTTACCCGATACCATGAAACTGTTGCCCTTGCCGAAGCATGATGCATTTTCGGGGCGGTCTAAAGGAGAAGGACACGAGAAGGCGTCATGAAGTATCTGCTGCGGGAACCGGTGTGTCAGATACCGGCCTCTGAACCGGAGGATCTTACCGAGACGGCCATCTACAACTACACCGAGAGCATCATCGCACTCGGGTACCTTCGACTGGGGACACATTCTGGTGAGCGAGTTTTGGCAGCGGAACATCGCGGACTTCCGCTGGGATCCGGACCGCTTCGCAACGGTGAACAGTTTGTATCGGCGCGGTTTTCGCGTTTCGCTCACCATTCACCCGTTTATCAACACCGAGAAGCTGTTGATTTATGAATGAGAATCGTCACGACGAGTGCCGGAATGATCGATGTCACGAACAACACCAATCCATTCTTTATCTGACTGGAAATCGATTATCTTCTTTTTGCTCGATGCCCTTATCTCGCCTTCGTGGACTCTTCGCTAATCGAAGAGGACGCTTTTTGGTGGATGCCCGAGCCTCCCGGGACTGTAGCCAGGTCATTAGAGCTTAGCTTTGTACATTGGTAGTTTGAGAGATCGCAGGTGCGCGTGCAGCAACTCCACGTACTCGTCCCGATGCTTGTGGAAGTGGCCCACATGAGGTGATTGATCCCAACACTTGAGTGTCGTCTATCGGGCGAAACAATGTCGAAAAATTCAATCAGAGCACTGGTCAATTATTCTCTGAAACACGTCCCATTTCCTTTACCTTCACACCGACCGATTCCCAAATGCCACACAGTCTCCGGTTGGCCGTCTCCGTGCCAACGGGATCGGTTTTCGATACCAGCAACAGGGCCGGGCAACGAGCCGGTTCGTGATGGAAGAGATGTGTACACTTTACGTAGTACTGAGTCGCTTCGTCATGGAATAGCTTCAGATGGTAGCTGCAATGGTTCAAAGTACGGGTGTGATTAGATTTAATGTTACGTTATTTTATGTAGTTCCCAGTACGATACGTTACTTTATGTAGTTCCGCAGAATACTCTGAAGGGTGGGATTTCGCGGCAGCATGGCGTGTGGCACACCGACCGGAATTTCCGTAATATCAGCCAAACTGTCCCACACCTGGCCACAGATTTTCTTCAGCGTTTGGCGACCTGCGGCATCAGCGTTCACCTTCACCAGGCACTCGCCCCAGAGATAACCACCGACCGAGAACCCGTGCAGGACGATTCCCTCGGCGAAGTCGTTGTTCAACAGAAACTTCACTACATCGGCTGCCACCTTTTGCGAACCATTGACCGGCCACACCAATTGCCAGGGGGTTATGTGAACGCTCAGCACCTCGAAACCTTGCTCGAGATAGAACTCGGCGTATTTCGACAGATGTTTTTCAGTGGCTTGCAACCATGAGAATATTAATACAAGCGGTCTATCGAGAGATTGCTTGAGCCTGCGGGGAACGAAAAACGGCACAGAACATTACGTGCTACGTGCCACGGTTACGGTAACCTCATTCGTTCCCACCTAAACGTGTGGTCATCCTTTTCGTACGCCTTTTTCTCGTTATTATAGAACGTCATGTTTTTGGTAAAGCTGACCGGTTCGATGGGACGCCCTCGTTGTGTCCTTTTGTCTTCATTTTGTCCCGACACTAGCATTCTGGAATACTGAAATGAGACTTTCGTTAGCAATGAAGCGCTTGGATGGGTACCAATTAATCTACCTTTTGGGTGTACTTCCTACAACTGTTGACACTTCCAGCGAATATCGGTTGTCCTGCCAGACAACCATACGAAACGAACAGCTGTGACACGACCGAAAACTGGTTCCTTCCTTCGACAGAGAGCTTATGCAGGAGGACAACCGGCGCAGGGCTGTGCTGGGACCGTTGCAACGCCCGATACCCAGCGTGGAACATTGGTACGCGGTCTCTGGCTAAGCGGAATCAGGAAACCGCACGCGAACGCTGCGCAAACGACCGGAATACTAACGCATCGTGCCCTACCGTTGCCTTGGTCGAACGAAAGATTGACGCCCGCAAGATAAGCGAAACCACTCAACCGCGAGGAGCCGCAATTATAGAGTTTTGTGAGCTAATTCTCGTGCCTCTTTGTTGTGCAGGCGTTCTTCCGGGTGCGCTTGCACTGCCGGAGCAATCGATCCAATCTATTGCTGTTCCAGCTGTTCCCTCGGCGGCCAAACAAACACACGAACGCCGCAATTGACATTAGAAAATCTCGCCGGATCGAAAATGAACACTGATCTGCTACAGGGTGGTTCGTAGATTCTAAATTTGAAATCCCGTTTCCTAATCCGTTCGTTTGGCCGTTCTTAAACGGTCTTCAGGAATGCACCGTTGTTCAAACATTTGACCGCGCCATTAGCTTGCAATGGGCTTGCAAATAATGCGCCTGTTCACCACGGAAAGCCGTATTCGCAAACAACTCCTGATGGGATCGTTTAATTTGAGGCACTTCAAACGCAAATACTGCATCGACGTGGCGCACCGTTGCGAATTTGCGAAACACTGACCAAAGTCCTTTCGCCGGCAATGGTTTTACCCAAGCTCCAGGATCCTTACAGCGTGATGCCGCTTCTACTGCGCTTGCAAGGATTTGCCGGTTTGTGGGGCGAACGACGGTATCGGTACAAGTTCCGGCTCGCTTTCGCCAGCTTCTGTATTCTAGTGGTCATTCCAAAGCTTGCCTTTGGCTATCCGGATCTGGACACCACCATCCGGGGCACGGCGGAGTTGATATTCGAGTGGAATGTCCTGTTCGGAATGTTGCTGTTTTCGTTCAACCTCGATGTGTACAACGATTTAGTTCACCGGTTTATGGATCTGTCGAAGTTGGGTAAGTTGGTTGTCACTTTTGGGAGGGTTACTCTAATGCCCCTTAATTTCCTGGCATAGTTTTCAGCAACAAAGTTCGCCCGGAACTGGGAGATTATCTCATGCGTATCAACTATCGCATCGACAAGTTTTCGAAAATCTACTGCTGCAGCCACCTTTGCATGGCCACTTTCTACTGGGTTGCGCCACTGACGAGCACGTACTCGGCTTATCTGGCCGTGCACAATAAATCGATCCCGGTAGAACACGTGTTGCATTTGGAAGAAGAATTATATTGGCTGCGGATCCGTGTGTCGCTGGTTGACTACTCCATCTTCACCGCCATTATGTTGCCTACGATTTGCATGCTCGCGTTCTTTGGCGGTTTAAAGCTGCTAACCATCTTTAGCAATGTGAAGTTCTGCTCCGCCATGCTGCATCTCGTTGCGATGCGCATCCAACTGATGGATCAGTTGGACGAACGCAATGTAGAATCGGAACTGATTGGAATTATTGAGATGCACCAACAAGCGCTAAAGTATGGTGATCGTTCAGATAAACGATTTTGGATTGATTTGAAACTTTTTCAAACAGATGCGTCGAGTTGCTGGAAACTATCTTTCGATGGGTGTTTCTGGGTCAATTCATTCAGTGCGTAATGATATGGTGCAGTTTAGTCTTGTACGTGGTGGTAACGGTAAGGCAGAAAGGACACCCTTCGTGTCAAGCGGGGTCACCGATTTATTATCACATTCACACACACAGGGTATCAGCACGAAGGCGGCCAACGTCGCGATACTTTTTATTCTTCTCACCGTGGAGACTTTTGGTTTTTGCTACTTCGGAACGGATCTTACGTCGGAGGTTGTACGTACACTCCCCCATTTCGATTCCGAACGTCGGTTTCTTTGTCCATTTCAGAGCGTCAGCGTGGGTCGTGCCGTCACCGATAGTTACTGGTACGGAAGGTCGGTTTCCGTGCAAAAAAAGCTCCGCTTGGTGCTGCAGCGTGCCCAGAAGCCGGTCGGGATTTCGGCGGGCAAGTTTTGTTTCGTGGACGTGGAGCAGTTTGGTAAAGTAATTGTGCGAGGAAAGTAATCTGGACCGCAAGCAGCCCACAAAGGGAATTCCCATTCTATTTTCAGATGGCAAAAATGTCCTATTCGGTCTACATCGTGCTGAAGGACCAGTTTTAAAGGGCAACCACTAGATTGGCCGGCCATCGATTGATCGTTATGACGACGGTCGTTATGGCGTCATTAAGGTAATGCTAGGTAAACACTACCTTTAAGCTGCATAAAAACGTTTCGTTACAGCTCACGACTTTAAAGGTACCACTGACCTTATCGATGACCCGAATGGGGTGGTTCCTTGAAAGCTGATTAATCTCTGAAGTTGATAAGCTGCTTGAAGTAATCCGTTTTCCAAACTCGACAAAAACCAGCTATCAATGGCCCGCCGATGTTGACCTTGAAAATCGGATAGTGAAAAGTGAAAAATAAATAAACACGCACGCACCATCTCATTAGTGTTTGAGGTTTTTTACCTTTTACGAAAGAAATGCAGCATAAATGCTGATGGCCGTTCCGTAGCTAACCTTAGTCTAGTCTCGTCCGTTTCGATTAAGCATAGCAATGGAGACGAACTATACACATCCGGACGCTATTATGAAGTTTGTGCTAAAGCTAATGCACTTGGTTGGCTTGGAAGGACCCCAAAAGTCACAGCGCATCCGGTTTGGGTGGCTTTTCGTCCTTTTTCTTATCTTCAGTGTGTTTCCATATCTCTTCGGTGGCCATGAAGATCTTGACCGGTTCGTCGAGGGTAGTATAGAATTTCTCTTCAACTGTAACATGTTCGGTGCAGGTATACTGTTTGCATGGAAAGCCATTCACTTCCAGACGTATGTAAAGGAGCTCAAAAAGTTATCAGAATTTAGTAAGCGATCTCTATTTTAGCTCTTCAATTTTAATCGCTCATTAACCAGCATCCTTTCTTCTGTGTACAGCAATTTCATATTCTACTCGCTTGACTCACAAGCTAGCCCAGTACAACCGACGGGCGGATATATTCGCCAAATCGTGTACAACGTTTATGGCCTCTTTGGGTCTGTTTTACTGGATTGCGCCTCTGCCCGGTATCTATTGGGCGCACTTCACGCGAACTAACGACTCCGAACCGCTTCGGTTAGTGCAGCACCTGGAAGTGAAGTTCTATTGGCTAGACAATCGGAACTCGCTGAGAGATTACACAATCTTCGCCGGGATCATGCTACCGGTCGTGTTCTTGTGTACCATGGTGGAAAATATCAAAGTGCTGGCCATTTCTTACAGTGTTGAGTATTGTACCATGTTCATAAGTCTCGTAACACTGGCCGTGAAACAGTTGGACGATATCTCGGCAGATGATCGCTTGGCACGGGAGCTACAGAAAGTGGTGTTGATGCATAAACATGTTCTAGAGTGCGCCCGGTTGCTGAATACTGTCCTAAGCCCACTGTTGCTGCTGCAGTGGGTACTCTGTATACTTAATTGGAGTATCACTTTGCTGTTCCTCAACCATTCTGTAGGAGTAAAACTGCCGACATTGGGACTGATTAATGAAGGATTGTTTTCGCTCCACTAGGGAATTCGCATGAAATCAACAGCAATCATAGTCATGTTTCTCCTGGCGACCCTGGAAATGCTGGCTTACTGCATTCTCGGGACACGTCTTACAACCCAGGCGGAGCAGCTCGAACACTCCATCTACGCCAGCCGGTGGTACAAGCTGCCGGTCAGGATGCAACAGAATGTGCAGATTTTCTTGCATCGCGCCCAAAAAAGTGTCGGAATTTGCGGTGGTAAGTTTGTGCGCGTTAATTTGGAGGAGTTTTCCCGAATGGTAAATCGCTCGTACTCGGCGTATGTCGTGCTGAAAGATCAAATAAAGCTGACCGTCGATTAGCGGCGTCCTGCGTTGCGAAAGGAATGTTGTTGTCGGAATGTGGGAACCATTTGTTAGTAGTAATTAAAAAATATTGATACCCTTTGCCTCTGTGTGCAAAGCATTCGGCTGCAACTGATCCCATCTAATGACAATTAAAAGGAACAATCATATCTAATCGATGGATATCACAACTTGGCTATCACAAACCAAGAGCAAACAATTTAAATGCCCAGCGAACCTGCCATGCAATTAGCAGGATCCCGATTTATTGATGGCGGCCCAATCGCCCACTGAAATAAAAGAGGTCCAAACGAACCAAATTTGCGTATTGCCGTCCAGACCACGGTATCGTTTCAGTATGGTACTTCCTAAATTGAAAGATTCCCGGGCAGTTATGCCATTTCTTCTACGCATTCAAACACTGGCCGGATTGTGGGGCGATCGATCACAACGTTTTAGGTTCTACCTGATTTTCACCTACTTCGTCCTTATGGTGGTTCTGCCGAAGCTGCTGTTCGGCTATCCGGACCTCGAGATTGCGGTTCGCGGAACGGCCGAGTTAATGTTCGAATCGAACGCGTTCTTCGGTATGCTGATGTTTTCCTTTCAACGAGACAACTACGAACGGTTGGTACATCAACTACAGGATCTTGCCAGCCTCGGTAAGTAACGCGGCACTGGTGAGCGAGTGTTAACAAGTGGTCCCTAGCGGTCGCTTCGTAATTGCAGTTTTCAGCCAGGACCTACCAGACGAACTGGGACACTATCTGATGGCGGTGAATCGGCGTGTCGATCGGTTCTCGAAGATTTATTGCTGTTGCCACTTGTCGCTGGCCACATTTTTCTGGTTCATGCCGATCTACACCACCTATTCAGCCTATTTTGCGATCACGAACAGCACGGAACCCATCGAACATGTGCTGCACCTGGAAGAGGAACTGTATTGGCTCAAGAGTCGCACCTCGATTGTACACTATACGGTGTACGCCGCAATCATGTGGCCAACGATCTATACACTGGGTTTCACGGGAGGCACAAAATTGTTAACCATCTTCACCAATGTAAAGTACTGCTCGGCCATGCTGCGGCTGGTGGCGCTGAGAATTCAGCACCTAGACAAAGTGCGCCCCAAGGATGCGGAAAGGGAAATGGACCGAATCATATCGAATCATCAGCGTGCGCTTGAGTAAGTGGTATCGTTTTATGAATCAATGAAATCGGTGTCGTATTTCCATTTGCTTTGTTTGACTTCTTTTAGTTGCGTGTTCCTGCTCGAGACGACATTTCGATGGGTTTTTTTCGTACAGTTCATACAGTGTACAATGATTTGGTGTAGTCTCATTCTTTACATCGCCGTCACGGTACGATAAGCGTTAGATAATGGAGCAACAATTGTCTCTATCGAACTTCCTTTTGGCAGGGCTTTAGCTCGACGGTGGCCAACGTGTGTGTACAGATTATACTAGTAACGGTAGAGACTTTTGGTTATTGCCATTTCGGAACAGATTTAACCACGGAAGTACGCAACCGGCGTAACGATGAGACACTGTTGCGTTTAGACTCATTTTACGTCTGTGTTTCATATCTTTTCAGAGTTTCAGTGTCGCTCTCGCAGTGTACGATAGTGAATGGTACCGATTTCCGAATCCGATGCGCCACAAACTGCGACTTTTGCTGCAACGAGCCCAGAAGCCCGTAGGGATAACAGCGGGGAAGTTTCGCTTCGTAAACGTGGCACAGTTTGGCAAAGTATGCCCATATATATCTGGTCCAGAGATCGATTGTAATGTCCGTGCTCTATTTTTACACCAACCGTTGCAGATGCTGAAAATGTCGTACTCGTTCTACGTGGTGCTAAAGGAACAGTTTTAAAGCATTTAAAAGAGTTATCAAATAATTGTGATAGTTATTTTTAGTTTGTTTTAATTCGTTATACAAATGAACCCTTTCCAGCACCACCGCCTGATAAGAAACACCCTGTGCCGTAGGTTCATCGAGAGTAAATTTTGCCGTCCATCTGACAGTTGTCATTTGTCATCACAGCGATTTGCTTTGCGGTTCGGCATTCCTTCCGCTGGGCATGGTGTCCTTAAAATCAGCCAAAACCTCACTGATTTACTGCTTTCGGTAGGATCATTTAAGGGCGCCAAAGGACTCTGTCAACTAACAGTCGCAATGTTGCATTACTGCTTTGCAGGAAAGACGTAGTCGAAGCCGAGGATACACAACATTGCTGAAGGCAACGAAGACCAAACGGTGGTTACAGCATAACAAAACGTTCGCAGGCCGGCACCGGTAGCAGTAGACACAGTTGCACAATGAGCCAACAGTACGTGAGCCCGCTGTCGATTGCCGTAATTTGCTCGTCCAACATGAACCGATCGATGGAGGCGCACGGGTTTCTGGCGAAGAAACGGTTTAAAGTGCGCTCGTTCGGTACGGGCGATAAGGTCAAACTGCCCGGCACGGCAGCGGACAAACCGAACGTGTATGAGTTTGGCACGACGTACGACGACATCTACAACGATCTGGCCACCAAAGACAAACAATAGTATCCTTTTTTGAAAAACGTTCATAGGAATTAATTGCATATCGTTTGACGGTGTTGCTTGCCATTTTCCTTAACTACCGTAACTCACCCCCTAGCTATACACAAAACGGTTTGCTGCACATGCTTGACCGCAACCGGCGGATCAAATCGTGTCCGGAAAAGTTTCAGCTCTGTACCGAGCGGTTCGATGTGCTCGTAACGTGCGAGGAACGAGTCTACGACCAGGTGATAGAGTACATGGAATCGAAAACACCAACCTACAATCTGCCCGTTCACGTGATCAACCTAGATATTCAGGACAACCACGAAGAGGCAACGGTCGGTGCGTTTCTGATCTGTGATCTCATAACGATGGTAAGGGGGGTCGATAGGATTCACTTTTTACTTACGCTGACTATATGTTTAATCCGTGTTCTTCTTTGTCAGATGGCGCAGAGTACGGATCTGGACAATGATATTGATGAACTGTTGCACGATTTTGAAAACAAATGCCAACGCAGTGTACTCCATTGCGTGTTGTTTTACTAGTGAAATGGATCGGAATGGCAGCGTCACCTGATTGACCAATGTTACTCTACCGCAAAGAACCTCAACTAAGCCTCCAGCGCCTGCGATGACTCATTAACGACCGTCAAGAAATAGGCAACGGCTACTTGCACACGGATTCAAGTAGAATGAGCCACTTGCTTTGCGTTTATGAGTCCACACAAACTTTTTATTTTTTTGGAATATTTTCTTTTATTTCTGCTTCTGATATTCGAATGCAAAATGACAGAGACGGTTAAATCAAATCAAAACCCAAGGAATACGTTTGAGAATATAACTTTATTCTTTTTTATGTACATATTACACGATAACATCTGACGTAAATTCGCCGCGATTGGCCGCGTCAGTTTAAAGAAAAAACCCTAATGCTGATCTAAGTGAACGTACTTTCGGCGTAGTTTTTCACGCTTCTCGCGTTTCTGGTGTTTCCAGGGTTTTCCGGCAGCGGCAGCCTGGGCCGGTGTCAGCTCCTCCACCGACTGCGGGCCCAACGGGCGGATGTGAGGAAAGTTACTGCGTCCCTTGATCAGTCCGGTTTGGGCACGTTCTTTGAAGAACATTTCATCGACATCGGTGCTGGTTTTTTTAATGCTTATCTACGAAAAGAAGAACGCCAATAAGATGCTGATTATGGGTGATTAAAAACGGAAAGCCTACCTTCATCGCCCGTTGCTGCCTAGGGGGAAGCAGTTTAACGTCAATCTCATCCCGCTGGCGCTCGGGAAAGTGGTGAAATTTGTCCTGCTCCATTCCGGGCGGTGCGTGGCAGTAAAGTAGTTTCCCGTTGACGTAATCCTTCAGCACGTAACGTGAACCACGCGACTGATCAGGCTGCCCGTTCGAGGTCATGAATCCTCGATTGTAGGCAAAAGCCAGTAGAAGATCTTCGGAATGTGGCGGTCGAAGCGGGTCTTCACCTTCGATCGGTTTTGCAATCATGATTCCGTACGTATCCTCGATCACGTGACGTGGAATGAGTGTGCAGAGTAGGTTCACCGGTGGAACATGGTCGCGCATCTGATCGATCGGTAAGATGCCATTCAGTATCATGTCCGCTTTGGTGATGCAAAAACTTGGCATCACCAGGCCGGGACAGTCGCAGAACATCAGTTCACTGTCGACGTACAGCGTTTGAAAATGCTTCGTCTTGCCGGGCGTTGCCGAAACAGACACTTTCTTTTCTAGCAACACCGCATTGATCGTGCTACTCTTGCCCACGTTCGGGTATCCGACTAATCCGACCGTCACAACACCCTGCGTAACGCGTTGCGCGCGGTGAATACTCTTGAAGAGAGCGATCAACTCACTGTTTGAAAGCAACTTTGAGCTATTTTTTGTCCCACACGTATCGTCACTTCCGGCGAACTCATCAATGTGCTTCTCAAGCTTTTCCAGTGTCTTTTCCGCCTTATCGACAGAAAGTTTTAGGTTGCTCAAACGTTCCTCCACTTCGGTTTCGCCTGTTTCATCATCCGATCCATCACTGTCCTCACGTTCTTCACTCGTCTCCCGCTTGGCTTCCTCCTCCGCTAGGATGGCCGAGTAGAACGCTACTCGGACGCCTTGCTCATCGAAGTACTCTGCCCAACACTTCCGTTGTTCGTCCGTCAGAAAGTCAGACTTGTTGATCAGGATCATGTTCATTTTGTTCGGGTCCAGCTCCGTCACGTACCGCTCTAGATCCTCCGTTCGGAACAGCAACGGGTTGCGGGCATCGACGATCTGTACCACAATGTCACTGCGTTCGACCACACGCCACAATTGTCGCCAAAAGTCCAAATTCTTCTCGTACGGCGTCAGCAACATATCGTCGTCTTCCTGTAGCGCAACCAATCCGCGGCGCCACTCGAGAAACGACCCATTTTCGGCCAGATGCAGCTCTTCCGGAGACATCTCTTTCGTCCACTTGGGGCGGCGAGGTATCTTCAGTAGATCCTTCTTGTCGATCTGCTTGCGAATGATCTCCACCCGCTCGTTCGACGTTAGCAGGCCCACCTTTGACTTCGGGTTCACGTACGAGATGTTAAGCTTTTCTGCCTGAAACTCAGTACCGGCCAGTTCAGCCGTACGCAGGAACTCCTGGAAGGACGATTCCTCCGTAACCGACTGCAGGTTCAGGCGGCCCCAGTCGTACCCATCCTGCACTTCCGTCGTGTGGAGCTATCGTGGGGCAAGAGATAAGAGTTAGAAAAAGATGTTTGCCGTTATGCCACATTACTTCCTACCATGCTTCCATTGTCGACTGTCCTGCGATTGCCGTGTCCGAAGCGATCCTTGATTAGTGACCGGCCCAACTGATTTGCCTTCTTTTTGCCCATGTTCTTGCAGTGTGCTAGACGCTAAAGAACAACTGTATTGCCAGAAGACGCTAAAGAACCAATTGCCAGAATGTAGTTACTTCCTCGGCTCCAACACACCAATTTGGAATGAAATAATTAAACGCAGTCTCGTTCGGCAGATGAGCACATGGGCCAACAAAGTGCGTCGTTGTCAGACAGCGTAATGTTTACATCTGGAGGCCGTGTTGCCAAGGGGCAAATTCGAAAAAAGAAATTAGAATTAAATTACAAATTTTGCTTAAAATGGAAATTTAAACAAAATCCGCATTTAACCAGTTTCCCTGGATTATGGATGGGCTAGCTCAAAACACAATTGAAGGCAAAGTTTTTATGATATTTTTGGAAGCGGTTGGCATCACTTTTGCACGCTGATCGCGAACGCAAATTCATTCAATTTGCGCTTCGCGTTCATTCTGACAACAGCAGCTGTTTGGAAACGTGCACCCGGCAGAGAAACCAGATTTCAAGCCGCGAAACCAAGCCCTTTTGTCCTGTTGGCTCTTAAGTGCAACGCCGTACAAAAATGTGGCCCGAAGTGGAAGCCGCCAAAAGTGAAAATCGTCGCGAACTGAAGCTGACCGGTGCGAGCGTCGCCAAGCGGATCACCGAAAATAAGGGCCGCTTGGATGAGGCGCTCTACGGTCTCACGGCCCTTAACTTGCTCGACGTAAACGATACGCCATTGCAAGTGATTTCACAACATGTTGCGAATCTGACTCATATGCAATCGCTGCTCTTGTACCGCAACCAAATCTCGCAGCTGCCGGCGGGGATCGGAACCTTAGGCGAGCTGAAAGTTCTGGATCTCTCCGGCAACAAGCTGTCCACGTTGCCGGATGAGTTTGGACGGTTGCGCACGCTGACTACTCTGAATCTTTCGTTTAATCAGCTGAAAGTGGTCGATTGCAGCAACCTGGAACATCTGAGTGTTTGCAATCTGTCCGGAAACCAGCTGGAAGAGGTTCCGCAGTTCTACGTTGGCGACGTGCATCATGTAACCGATGTGAGTATATTTCCCTTGTTTTAAAACAAGAAAGCCATCGTAATGTGTTTGTTTTACTGTAGGTTAATTTGGAGAAAAATAAGATCACAACACTGCCGGAAACTCTCACACGGCAGCAGATTTTGAGGGCTCTGAACGTGGCCGAAAACAAGATTGAACAGGTACCAAAGTTCATTACAAAGTGCGTCAAGTTAAAAGGTTGGTGGACGAATGAAATGCTTATTGGATTATTTGTGGTTGATCGCGACTTATTCCCCTATTGTCCATCGTTTATTTTGTGTGTCTAGAAATCAACCTGAAGGGGAACCCGTTGAAGGACAAACGTTTGCTGAAACTGGTCGACCAGTGCCGCAGCAAGCAGGTGCTGGATTACGTGGAGAAAAATGGATACCAAGCGCCGAAAGCGGTCATTCCAAAACCTACAACTGAAACCGCGGCCGAGGCAGAGACAGAACCAGAACCGGACGTAGTTGAAGAAGCTCAACTCAAAATAGTTGTTCGCAAAGTAACCGAAAACACTCCGAAGGTATCGTTCACAGCCGAAGCACGTGCCAGGCGTCCGTATCTTGCGTTCTGTATCGTCCGTGACTTTGTCGTGAGCGATCTGAAAAAGTTTCTGCAGCTACAGAACGCACTGCACGACGTCGAATGTGAACGGCGTGAAGTTGCAACGATCGCAACGCACGATTTGGCCAAAATAAGAGGTAACCTGCGGTACGATGCGGCATGTCCGGGCGATATCCACATTACGCCACTCGGCAGCACGGTCCAGGCAAAGGTAACGGCCGCAAAGTATTTCGCCGATCTGTGCCAGCAGGCCGAGCAGGTGCGGAAAGACAAGAAGCGGAACACGTACTCGGGCGTGCACAAGTACATCTCGTTGCTCCGATGTCAGGAACAGTTTGCGTACTTGACCGATGAGGAAAAGGTCATCAGTCTGCCTCCGTTGACCAATTGTGACGAAACGAAAATTTCAGCCACCACACGGGACATGCTGCTCGAGGTAACGAGCAACGCAAGCCACGGACACTGTGTGCGGGTGATGAAAGCCCTGCTTGAACGGATGCTTTTGATGGGCGTGGAAGTCGTACCTTCCGGGGTGACAACGGCCGCCACCGAGTCGGGTGGTGAAAAGAAAAAGAAATCGAAAGCATCAAAAGCCACCGACAAGGAGCAGACGGCAAAGGTTCGTTACAATCGGTCGGCATCGCTAACGGTGGAACAGGTTCAGGTGTGCGATAGCGATGGTAAACCGCACTCGGTGTTCCCTGGCAAGGGTGACATCACCGACAACGAGACAAAGAATATTGTCGTGTCCATGATGCAAAGAATATCGATTGACGAAATAAGCTCAGCTTAAAAAGTTGTGACTGTTTTCTGCTAATGCAAGCGTTTACGAAAATCATTTCCTTTCTAACAGTTTCGTTTCCTTAATTCATTCAAATAAAGAACATAATTTCAACGACAACAAGTATGAACATATAATATTTTATCTTGAATATCACTGTTTTCAATGCCATTTTGAAGAAAAAAACAACCGTTGCGTGAATTTTAATTTTTCAATGCTTTCGTGTGAACCCTGCAATAAGTCGCCATCTACAGCATCCGGTGCAACCCTGATAATTGACAGCGTTCGTTCTGTCATTGCTTATTGTTTGGTGCACGCGCGGCTTCGAAGAATCTGTGGTCCGGCGTTATAACGTAATTAATCGTCGAGTTGTGAAAATATACTATTTTGCTACCGGATTGATAACAAAACCGGTAAGGATCATGTCTGAGCCAAGTTCGAAAGACACTGTCCTTAAAACGGCAATGATTTACGTGTGCGGAGGTATGTTCAGAATGCTGCGTACTGTGTGTTCGCGTCTTGGTTTTAATGTCTCGTAAATCCTAGAATGCCACCACGAAAATGAAATGCGCCCGAAGGATCCGATCCGTTGCCGGGAGTGCGGGTACCGTATAATGTACAAGAAGCGCACGAAACGACGTGAGTTCAATCCGGAGACTAAGAATGCGGCATCGCCATTCTTTTATTTTTGTTTCCGTTTTCGTTACAGTTATCGTGTTCGACGCCCGATAGCATAGAGGATGGTGCCCGATGGTGACCGAACTGCTGGCTCTTTGGGTTTTTAAGAAATAACAGAAGTTCGACAAAATAAAACAACACTTTTCACCACATTTTGTATATTTCGTGTTTGTTTCGCCATCGCTTTACGCAATGATTCCGTTCGCTTCTGCGGTTGTAGTCCTTGCCACCCTGAGGGTGGAACGATTTATTATATTCACATCAAAAGAACGAAATGATTGAATAGAAACACAATACTTTGCCCCAACTTCCCGGTCCGAAACAAAAGAAAAAAACCCTTAGCTCAGCTCGAACCCGGCACCACTTTGGATTGCGTATAGCAGCTTTTCACGGAGTACGTCTTCCTGCTCGAAGGCCGGCAGTTTCAGGAGGTTCATGCACGTGCTGGCGGAAGGCAGCCGATCCGTGTCGCCTGCATTCTGTATGCAGAACGGTGGATCGAGATCTTTAAAGCCGAGCAACGGCGGTCTCGAACAACTCGTTACAAACTTTAAGAGCAATCGACGCTGGATATCATCGAACTGTTCGACCACCTTCCAAAACAGCTGGATGGCTGGATGTTCGAGTGAAAAGTCGCCACCATAACGCGTGTGCTGCCGCAGATCGTGTACATCCACCGGAATTTCGGCGCCCGAGATTAGCACTTGCAATTCCTTGTTGCTGAACATGTACAGCCACTCGATGGGCAACACATTTGCTAGTCCCTGCCGAAACGCGACACACTGAGACCGTATCTGCTGGTTTAGCTTGAAGTCCGCCATCAGCTGAATATACTCGATGCGGTTCGACGAATTAACGATGATATTGGCACCGTTAGGTTTCAGTTCTTCAACCTGCAGAGAAACATTATAATCAGCTTTCTTGGCCACATCACCCTTTCGCGTAAACTTGCCTTAGTTACTCCTAACGCATCACAGACGATAGTGAAATCTAAACCTAAATCTGCCACATCGCCGTCGTACGCTTTCAGTGACATCAAGTTTCTGTCGATACAGAGAGAGAGAAAGGGCGCGATGAAATGATCGTCAAATTGTCTTACTTCCATTATCTTCCGCCGTACCTATACAACACGGGATCTAGTGAGGCCAGCTGGTGAACGTCCACATCCGAATGTTTACCGGCGAGCTTCGAGAGGAAAAACTCGGCCAACGGTAGCTCTACTAGAAGGTTCTCGTACAGCGCCTTCCCCAGTATGCGTCCGATAAAGTAGTAGTGTCGCTGGAAGTCTTCCACAATCGTGCCGACGCTCGGGTTCGGGTAAAGCATGTTATCCTTCGTAATCCTGCAAACGTGCAGTTTGTTAATCATTCGCAATCGGCGTGTAAACCGGTGTATACTCACATAAAAAATCCACGATGCGGATCGAACGCCACCTTGATCAGTTCGGACAGAAACTCCCGGAAGACACCGCCACCATCAACACCGGCTTCCCGCAAACCGGCCGAGTTGACCATTTCGATGCGAAACTTTGGCCGCAGATCGGGTTCTGTGGAGTGGAGTGGTAACAAATCAATGGTTTGTACCACGATCGAGGCCATTGAGCGTACCATTTGTTGGACTAAGCTTGTCGAACGCATCCTCGTACAGGTGTGATCGCCGAACGGTGAGCTGTATCGAAGGGCCCTGTAGAAATCCTTGCAAATCACCCTGCGTCCGCAGTTTGTCGGCCGCCACTAGGCCTTGAAACACGCCGACCCGTGTATTGAACGGCACGACGAACGGTATCTCACGTAAGATCGTGATCGAACGGATCTGTTTCGTCGACAGCGGTGGCCCATCTTCGATGTCTTCGCGCGTAAAATCCCGAATCGGTTGGAACGGCCGTGGACCACGGCGACCCGCTCGCGAAAGGTGCAAATCGGTGGGTTTATCGAGCGGCAGATTAAGGTTTTGGGCCGTCCAGTGTCCTTCGGGGCAGAAGCAGCGGCGTAGATCGCGCGTGTGGATTTGTCGCAACAGCGATACGCACACCTTCAGCAGGTGGGGCCAGATTTGTTTGCTCTGGTCCCGAGAAGCCGCCACTCTTCGTCGGGTTGGCGAATCGGTCGACGATGGGCCGGGAGTGGAGCTGAGCGACGAGATCATCGTGCGGTAGTTTTCGTCCAAGAACGAACGCGTCTCTGGAAACGCCAGCTCAACGAGACCGAGTGAAATCTCCTTCAGCGTGGTGCTAAGTGGGATCAGCTCCGCTATACTAAACGGCATGATGCTACTGACCGAACCGGGCAGCACGTTCTCCTGCACGAACTCACCGTCGTGAAGCGAGGCAATCAGTCGACCAAAAAGCGCACAAAACGAGGCCAGTATCGGAATGGTACGATCGGAATCTTCTTTTGCTGTAATTTGAAAGAACCGAAAAGAACATCCAATTGGCCATCGTCAAGCGAGTCGGTCGGCGTAGTGCATTGCTTACAGATATTGAGACCCTTCGAAAGGAGCACGATTGGGGAGGAGAAGCGTTGGCTCATAGAGTGGGCCGTCAGCGTGTACCAGAGATTGCGAATGATGGCCGGCTTGGAGGCGAGCATGTAGAGCAGCTTGTACTCATACACGGCCATCCGGTTGAACGTCATGAGACTGTGGCAAACTTGGCAGAGGTTCTGCATGGCCTGCGCATCATCTAGCACCGTGTCGATGGTTCCGACCAGGTACGCAACCCGCCGGTTCTCGTTCAGCATGAAGATGATCTCCTGCAGTATGGCTGCTTCTACTGGACCGAGCGTCGGGCCATCGACGTCCGATTCCGATTCCGAGTCACTCGAATCGTCCAGTGGACGCGACAGTGAACTGACCGTGTCCCGAGGTAGTTTAGTGATATTGTCCACCATCGAAGCGATCACTTTGAGGTACGCACTGAACATCTCTCTGGTGGCCATTGATGCTGCAAGTATATAGGAAGCGTGGAAGGGGAATTGAAGGAGGCCTGCAATGAGCACCACTAAATGGTCCACCTACCGATATGCCTTTCATCCAGTTTAAGCAACGAATACAGCAACGAACTGCTCAGCAGCAAGCACTCATCCGTCGATTGATCGGTTCGGGGTTTTTTGGCTGTTCCACTTTTCCCCACCACCGGGGGCCGATCGTCACTTCCGGTTAAATCGATCAGTATCGTGCTACGGTAATCGAGCCGTGCCTGATACTCTTCTGCGATGCACTGAATCAGCGTGCGGTACGGAAAATCGTCCCGTTCGCTGAGTGCCGCCAGCAGGTAATACTTCACCGCACCGGACAGTTCCTGCGACAGGACGTTGAAGGTGAACGATTGCAGGATCTGCCGGCTGAGGTTGTCGGGTTTATCGGTGCGCGTGACAAGCTCCAGCGGACGGAGCAGCATCTCAAAGAGGGCGGCAGCGATCGGCGATCGGTTGATCGCCACCGTGTCGTCATCGTCGATGGGTGGGAGCTTCTCTTCGAGGAGACGGCGTACGACATGAAAGTAACGGCGCTCTATAAGATAACCGTATACGGCCATCAGGTAGCTTCGGACGAAAGGTCGGGCTGCTTCCTGCGACGCGACGCGGATGTACTTCGTCACGTGCACGTCGGAAGAGTAGATCTCCAGCATACGCATCGGCACGGTCTGTAAGAAAGGATACATTAGCAGCGAAAGGCCCACCAACGGTTGGGGTTACCGTTACGGCCTTACGGGTGAGTGATCCGGTAGTAAAATTTGTCCCAAGCAGAGCCCCAGCAGGCGCTTGATGTGAAACGTCCACACGGGTGCATCGCGTGCCACGAGTTTAAACACTTCGGTCGGATTTTTGATCATATACTGGCAGAGGAATATCTACGATAAAAAAGGGGCCAAAACCAATTTTGATTAGCGCCCACAGTTAGAGGCTTCGCTCCGATCGTATCTCGCTCACCAAGCGATCGCCATCGGATGTGGTGCGTGGTGAGTAGAAAAATATGACACGTTTCGTGAGGAACTCCAGGTCGTGAGCACCGCGGATGTTGCCGATGTTGCGCCGGTACACGTCCACCTTGTCCCGTTCGCGTTGCTTCGTTTGCTGTCGCTGGATAAAGCTCCGAACCGCACACTGTATGACGGTGGCCCCATTCTGCTGGCGGCGCGCCTCTTCGCGCTTCTGGCGCTCCTGCTGTGCCTTCCGGATGATTGTGAGGCGGTCGGTTTTAAATGACGCACCGCCAAGGTTTTGCTGTGGCCGCCGCCGGAATTCACCGTCAAAGTTAAACATGATCCTCCGGTAACGTCCGGCAACACTGATTGCGCGTTGACCTCGGCAATGACCCGATTTTGTACGGACGATGGACACAAAGGACGACGACTTTCGTTTCGCAAAATTTGCCTTTTTGTACAACCCGAAACGCAAAGGAGTAGTTAGCGCACAAGCTCCACCGGTTTCGGAGGGTCCTTTTTCCTTCTCTGTCCTAGATATTCTGCAAAGCGACGAACTGCGCTAGAAACAAACGCAGTAGCCACGGTGCAACCAGTGCGTTTTCGGTCGAAAATTAAAGAGTAAATTAATCGAAACACTGGGCCGCAAAGCACTTTTTGTTCGCTATGACGAGGCCAGAGAACAACAAAGTCGCTGTCACTTTTACGTCAGACCATGAATGAATGAATGTCAGAATGAATTAATGAATTAGCGCAGGCCAGCGCTCTCTGGTGCTAAAAAACTGAAACTTTCAAACTTTTAACTGAAAAATTCAGTTAAAATTCATCGAATTACCAGTTCATATTTGTGGCTATTCTCCGCTGAAACACTGATTCGATAATGGAAAGACGTTTCGTTTTTTTGTTTCGTTTCAAGTTTTATTCCAGAAGTTCACGTACATTAATAATTCTTACATTTGTATTTCAATGTGCCGCTCACTTTTCGCTTTCTTTTGCACTGAAAATGCCGTGGTTCCATTAATTTCATTCAATTCATACCGATCGTTGTTCGTTAACCGATCTGCTTCCGTTGCTCCGAAAGTGTGATGGGCTTTGATGCTTGTTTTGTTTTACTTTTTTTGATTATATCTCCAGGAGCCACTTGTTCAAGAAAAAGATTCAAGTATTCTTCGTTATAAACGCCGCTACCCTCTGAAACGTTGGGTAGTTCAACATAAATTCTCTGATAAGTTCAATTTTGGGCAGCGTCGTGCCGCTCGATTACTGGATGGCTTCAAGCAGGAGTTTTGTGCAATAAAAAAGAATACTAATAACTAACCCAAATATTTACAGTAACAGTAGAGATCCGTTCGATGGCCGCTGCATCTGTTCTCGATAAATCTGGCAAGACTCGCGCTTTTTGGTGCGATTCTCTATAACCTTAGGAAGCAAAAACTAAGAATCCCCTGCCCCAATTCGGAATGGCTCAGCAGGGAGCGTGAGTAAGAGTAATCAAATGAAAATATCATGGCATAAAAGGACACCTAACTTAAGATCTTCCGAACACACCACCCCGTGCGCTGCCAGCACTCACACCGGGACCGTTTTGTACGAATGCCACGGAATGGACAGGAAATGCAGCGGAAACCTCAAGAGACTGAAGAGAGTATTATTTTCTGCGCCGCGTGAAGCAACGGCTGCGTGGCTTGCGCTTCCGTTGCTTCTTTGGCAGTTTTCGGGTCGAGCCCTTCTTGTCGAACATGGACATTTCCGGCACAGCGCATCCGACGCCGTTGGTGGAAGAAGCCTTCACTCGACCAACCGAGTTCGGTCTGTTGTTTACCCGTGCCACATCGGCTTTTTGGATGCGGCTGATTTTGGTTTGTCCCTTTCTCCAACCTCCCCCCTTGTGGCCGGTTAGTTTCTGGTGCAAGATCAGCTTGTAGCGCTTGCTAAACTGCGCGCCACACTGGTGGCACTGGCTGCCGCGTCGTGCCCCTTCGCAGTTGCCCTGGTGCCGCCAGCGAGTGTGCAGTAAGAGTGAAATTTTGCTGTGATAGTGGCCATTATCGAGATGCTCCAGTTGACCGCGGCGCTGACAGATGCGGCAACAGCGCCGGCGGGTCACCAGCTGGATCAGGTGTTTGTCGCGAATATCGGCCAGCTTGTTGGGACTCTCACTGGCGCCTCTTTCTTCACAGACCACCTGCTGCTGTTCCATCATCTCGTGCAGCTGCAGCTTTTCGTCATCCAGCTTGCTGTCCAGCTCCATCGGGGACAACACTTTCAGCAGGGGTCGCGCTAGTTTCGTTTCCGGTTCTTCGATCCGACGCGGCTGCTGCTGCTTGCGTGGATTACGTTCCGATTCCGATTTACGCTTTTGCGAAACTCCCGATGTGCCAGACCCACAGGAGGAACTGCTATCGTACTGATCGACGTGCGCTGCCGGCGACCTCGGTTTACACGCTTCTGCGATCGGTACGGCGGCGATGGCTGCCTTTTCCCCGGTGGTGTTGCCGCCTACGGTGCTAATCGACACTTCGGTGTGATTTTTAAGAAACTCTGCCAAAGAGAACTGCTCCCCTTCGCTGGGGGAGCACTGTGGTGCGTTACCCTCGTACGATGCCGACCTGGCCGGTGCCCGTCCGTCCTCTTCCACGGCCGACGGGGGTGCAGTGCGTAAAATGGTCGGCAACGAGTGGGCTGCAGCTGGCGTTGGCTTCGCGAATGCGCCTTGCGGTTTCTTGTACACTTTATCAAAAATATCGTTTATATTCTTATTGTTGGTGCTACTATTGTTGTTGTTGTGATGATGATGATTATGATGATGATGATGATGATGGTGATTTTGGTGGCCGATCTTGGCGCTGTTGCGCACCAGCCCGTTGCTCGCGGGAAGGGCAACGATCGTGGTGCCGTTGGGTGTTTGGGCCGTCTGGCTAACGATGACACCGACGGCCCCGGGCGGAGCGGTCACGTTCTTGCGGTACATAAGATTCTCCTTATCATTCGATGATACATTGTTCGTTCGGCGGCGTTTGACGCTGGGCGTCGACGCGTCGATCGCGTGCCCGTTGCTCACGAACGATAAGGGCTGGTTGTTGGTACCATTTGTACTGTCCGCGCTAATGTTGGGTATTGTGGTGGTGGTGGTGCTGTGTTGTGTAGATGTCGCGGGAGGCGACGAAACCATCGTGGCGTACGGGCGGACTCCATTGGGGACACCGCTGCTGCCGATGGGTTCCGCGTTCGTCGTCGATGGTTTTGGCTGGGACTGATGGTGGTGGTGCTGCTTTTTCTGGTTCGCGACCTGCTGCTGCTGCTGGTCAGATTGTAGCTGCAAACGCTGCTGCGCGACGGCCGCCGTCGCGAGGAGCTGCAGAAACGACAGCTGATCGCCACCGAGCAGCGAGGCCAGCGAAAGGCTGGCCGGCCCGCTATCCTGATCCGTCGCTTTCACGCCATCGCTGGTGGCGTCCCCACCGGCGAATGCCAGCGGATTTGCTGCCGGTGCTGCGCTCTTCCTACCGTTGTTGTCTCCGCCTCCCGCGTTATGAAAATCCTGCGTGACTGAAGCTTTGTTACGTCCGACTGCTTGCATGTGTAAAAGGCTGCAAATGGAACACAGGGAAAACAAAATGAGTTTCTTCGCTTCGATACGATGCATAAAAATGAAGATAGAATAATGGAAAAACAAAAGCATGACCCAGTTATAAAGCAACGACGGAAGATGCTAGAACCGAACAGTAAGAACTCAGCGTGAGAACCAACCAAAAACTGCACAACACACTAAGCGGAACATAAGAGTAAACGAAACGAAACGGAACCGAAAGAGCAAACGCTGTTTGGGCGCACCGCCCGTTTGCGCGTACCGTGCATAGTCTCCGGAGTCACTCCCGTCCGCTTCCAGATAGCTGTAGAGCAGATCCGGACCGCGTTTACGGTGCGCTTGCTTCGCCAGCCAACTCGGATGCTGCTGTTGCCCGGTCGCCGCCAGATGCTGGTTGATCGTATCGATTAGGTTAGCGGCGTTACTGTTCGTCAGTACATTACCGGTGGCCGCATGATGGACGTTAGTGGCATGATAGTGGCCATTCGGTGTGCCGTTACTGACCAGATTAGTGGGGAGTAGAGTTCGAAACCATTCTTAGCGATTACTACATTCCCTGGTGTAGGGTTGAGGTGGAGTGCTGGGTAACGATCATCCAAAAGGGGGGGAGACAAACCAAAGAGTCGAACGGAATCGAAGGTGGACAAACGAAAACAAAAAAAACGGAGAGACGTTCGAACGGGGAAATCCGTGCCAACCAAGCTGTGGCACGGACACTTAACAATTAGCAAAACCATATTTGATTGATTGTTTTTTTTTAATGAATTGTATATTTAAACAGAAACATAAAAGGACAGACAAAAAATCAGCGTGAAAACATAGAGGAACCAACCACAACACTAAACCGGGTGTGGTAGTGTAACGGAAACGGAAACGGAACGGTACGTGGATATTCTCTCACCCAAAGCCATTCCCAGTGGACGGAATGTTGGTGGGCAGATTGTTCGACGTAAATGCATTACCCAGATTGCGCAGGACCGCGTTGCCGTTCGCGGAGGGCGGATGGTGATGGTGTGCCGATGATGGTGCGCTATGGCCACCAATACTACCGCTGCCACCACTACTACTGCTCCCGCTACCAGGCCCTTTGCTACCGCTGGCCTTCGTTGGGTCGTGTGGACTTGAGTGAAGTTGTCGCGGAAAAAGGAACATTAGACAGGGGGTCAGGTCAACACCCGAACGAACGCGAGCAAACGGCCACTGGCCGATACTTACTGTGCTTCCTGCAGGTGAGCCTCGAGCCCCAGTTGGTCCTCGGCGAAGAAGTTACACTTGGCACAGGCCTTTTTGTTGTGCACCTTGAAGACGTGCGTCGCGAGACGCTCCGAACGGGCCGCTTTGTAGTCGCACAGGAGGCACACGTACGGTTTCGTGTGCGTGTTGAGATGGCGCTTCAGTCCCCAGTTGTCGGCACCTGTCGGCCGAGAGAGAGAGAGTATAAACCACACCGACCAGTTAAATACGGCCTCCGGGGGGATTGATTTTCGCCAGCCAGCGATCGAACGGCACTTACCGGCCCAGGGACAGAAGGCACAGGTGAACTTCTTCTCGCCCTTCACCTTCTTCACGAAGGACTTGTCGTCGGGCAGGGCGCCCCCCGTGCTGCCGCCGCCACCGGCGCCGGTGGACATGTTGACCGGTGGGCATCCTCCGCCCTTTTCCTGCTTGATGCTGATCGAGGACGACGACGACGATGGGTGCGAAGTTTGTACATTGTGATGCTGCTGCTGAAGGTGCAACAGCTGGCTGGAGTGGCCGCCGTTAAGCGCCAATGCCGAGTGCTGGTGGTGGTGGTCGAGCGAGTGAGCCGGAATCGCAAGCATCTGCCCACCGGCCGAGAAGCTACCGGAGGGGATATTGAGAGACATTTGTGCTAGCGAAGCAGCGCTACTTGAGGCCGGGACCCCGGTGCCGCCACTAGCTTGACTCGCCGACGTCGACGTCGTTGCGTAGTAGCCGCCCTTGGATCCGGAAGATCCTCCCAAGCCACCGCCAGTGCCAGCCCCGCTACTGCTGCTGCTGCTGCTGGGTGGATAGCGGCGCGTTTTGGCGATATCGTACTCGAGCTCGCGGTGCATCCGGAGAAAGTGTTTCTTCACGTGATCGGCCCGATTGAACGGCTTCAGGCAAGCGTAACACTGGAACGGTTTGTCCTCCTTGTGGATGTTCTCGTGGCGCGTAAACAAATCGCGCCGATCCGTCGTGTACGGGCAGGTCGCGCAACCGTACCGCTTGGTGATGACTGCACCGCCACCCGCTGCCGCTACCGCCGCTGCTGCGGCTGCGGCTGCTGCTGCCGGAGCCGTGCCGGAGGCGGAACCATAGCTAGGTGCTGCCGCCGCGCTCCCCTTGCCACGGTCGGCGGTGCTGGGAATGTTTAGTCCGGACACGGCCCCATTGGCCGCCCCATCAGCACCGGAACGGTCGCTTTTGGCTTTCTTGTGCGACTTACGATACTGTGCCCCGGACGGAGCCGAAGGTTTGGCACCGTTCCACGCGTCATCCGTCACCGTGTGCTGCCCACCGGTGGCGACGTGCTGCGCATTCCAGCGATCTTCGCCCGATGGGGTCGATATATCTGAAAGTACAGAGGTAGGTGTGTTATGGCGCGTTCGGTCTTTGCTAGGGTTTTTTTTCCGACACATCAATCTAACGATCGTGTACCTAGTAGGAACTCACTTGACGGCGTCTTGCTGGCACCGGGAAAGTGTACCGGGTTCAGGATGGTGCCGGGCGGTGGAAAGCCACCCTGCATGAGGGCGGCCAACCCGAACGCGTTCGAAATGTGCTCTTCGCTCTTAAAGCCCGCACCGGTGGCCGCGTGGTGGTGGTGGTGTTGGTGATGCTGGTGCTGCGAACTGCCTCCAGCCGTGTGTTGATGTCCTCCGCCCGCTGACCCGCTGCTACCACCACCGGCGCCGCCGACGTTCGTTGTCGTTCCGTACCCGATCTGCGTCAGGGTAGTGAAGGACCGTTCACCGCCCTCGGGTGGCGCGATGGGCCCACCGGGGGCCAGCTGCGCCAGCTGGGCCACCTGCGTGTTGTGCGGGTAGAGTCCGTGGGCCGACTCCTCGCCGTACAGCTTCCGTGTGATCTCCTTGAACATGTCCTCGTACGCCTCAACCCCGGTGGATTGAGACGTCGGCAGGAGAGTGGTCATCACGGACTACGAGAGCCCACCGAAGACGTACTGTAAGGAAGGTGCACCAAGAAAAAGTTGTTGAAATAATGAATGCGTCAAAACAAAAACGTCAACAAAAAGCAGCTCAAAACGATCGTCGGGATTGTTGCCAAATTGTTCTTTTGGCGCGCGAACCACCCACCGACCCACCGGAACGCGCCCCCCACAGTTCCCCGATCCGCACGCCGCGACGTGCGGCCCGTTCCATCCCAGGAAAGGCGATTCGCCGAAAACCTGTAGAATTTGTTGTTCCGGCGCACCGGCGGAAGAATTTCGCGGCAATCAAAGTGGGCCTGCCTGGGCGGCGATGACGCTTTCGGTCGGGATCGGGAGTATGAGCCATTTCATTCATAACTAACGACCAGGCGACCCACCGCGGTAGGCGATGCGTCTTTTTTTGGTATGGCGCGTTGTTTTGGTTGGCTGTCGGCGGCGCGAGGTTGCGTCCGGGTGTAAGGGATGACCCATCGCCGCGATGGTATCACTCGCTCTCTCTCTCTCATGCGCGAGTGCCGGGTTGCTGTGGGTGGTGGTGGCGGTCTGTTTGCTCGGAAGGTGGCGGGCGGGACGGGAGTAAAACATAAAATAAACACCACGCACACAACAACAGCAGCCGGAGCGAGCCGATAGAGAAAGTTGCCGATTTTTTGGTATTCGGTATTCCGTTTTTTTCAATGACGACCCACGAAAGGAGGTTTTGCGACGCGGAACGCAAAACGGAAATCTCCGTGGAGCCGGAACCCGGAATAAGGCCTAGCCATCTCATTGAGCAGTATAACCAATATTTTGACTGAAGTTTTGGGTTCGAAAAAGCTGTTTGCAAAATGGGTGCCGCATTCGCTAAAAATGGACCAATGCACCCAATGCAACAAATGGCAAAAATCCATGAATTAATGTTCAGATTGTTGGAGTATCCACCGTATTCAACAGATTTAGCCCCTAGCGACTTCCATCGGTTTTCTAACCTAAAAAAAATCGTGCGTGGAAAGCGTTTTTCATCAAATGATGACGTCATAGCAGCTGTGGAAGCGTATTTTGAAGACCTTCCAGAATCTTACTTCAGGGACGGAATTCTTAAATTGGAGTCTCGTTGGATCAAGTGCATTGATGTTCAGGAAGGCCATACCGAATAATAAACTTCAATTTCAAATCATAAAAATGTGTCTTTCTTATCGAGGCAAAAAACTCATTGAACATCCTAGTAATCCCTGCATCGCGCGTCTCTGTTCTCTGGCCCAAAAATCAGTGCCTACTGGTTTCGTCGTCGTGCAAAAAAAAGGCTGCAATTACGCGACAGCAAAGTGCGACGAGTACGGTGGCGACGGCCGGCCCCATCATGCTGGCAGCTCAAGGAGCTGTGTCCAGAGCCGCCCGGAGGCGTCCGTTTGATGGCCGACGACGACGACGACGTTCAAGTTCAACCGGATCATAATCCCGGCGATGCGGTGGCCCTTTGGGTTGTCGCAAACGATTCGCTTTTGAGGCCACTTTCGCTCCGATCGCGCGCGCAAAAGGGGGACGATTTTTCGAAGCATGGCCTCGGTAGCCCACACGTTATATCACCGCCCGGCGAGGTTCTATAAATAACGCCGCCGGCCGCCTAATATACTAATGAAAGTAACAAAAAGACGAGGATTTGCTAAAAATGGTTCCTGCCGGCGGCGTCTGTCTTCTGGTTCGGGCCGGAGCCCTGGGCCCGAATCGACACTGGACTGGAGCAGTTAGCCGTGAGTACTCCGGCCACCTTGTTAAACGTTGAAATCCGTTAATTTTTAAATCACTGATTGAATATTAATCGGAATTTTTTTTCCCCATTAAACCGAACTTCGACACAAAATATATGCCACGAAATAGCCTGAAGGCCCGAAGCGCTTCTTGCTGACGCTAGCCACCGAGATTCTGTGTTGTCGATTCGGAAGGGCAGGAGCAGGGCCAGGCGGCTAGCAGGAAACGTCACGTGCGCGCGCACATGCTTCTTCTCCGACACGGAGGACTCTCCGGCGCGTCCCTGGTTACCCGGGGTGCGTGTGTTTTTCCGGTTCCGCTTTTTCGCACTCACGCACACACACACACACGCAAATCGAGGTGGTCACTTCGCTCAACACCCCGACGACGGTGCACACGTGTCGGAGGTTGGATCGCCCAATTCGGGGCTTCGGGCCCAATCACCTTTGAAGGAACCACATTTTAATCACCGTTTTTTTTTTCTTTCCAAGGGTTCGAATGTAAATCAGCCTCTCGGCGTCGCGCCCACACGGACCCGTCTGAATCACTCTCGGATCGCGCCCACTCTCGATGTGCGTGGGCGATTCATTGGGGCGCAAAGGAAGAAGGAAAAAACGCAGTTTCAGTGGACGTCGGTTCGAGTGGGTGGATCGATGGGCTGCCGTCCGAGAAACGCTCCCACACACACACACACACACACATGTGCGTGGGAAGAGAAGAAAATGCGCGCCATTGCCAACCCGGACGGGGCGTGTGGGTGGCGTGGAACACCCCACCCGTGGGTGGTGGGTGGACGTTCAATCAATTTCCCGAACCGCCGTCGTCGTCGCAAAAATCCCATATTTTGCCCTTGCAGCTGCACCGAGTCCGAGACTGCAGCGCAGCGCGTCATCTCGGCCCTCTACTCCCCGCGCACTTCTTGGTTCACTCTCTCTCTCTCTCTCTCTCTCAGTCGAAGAGTGTTGATTGAGAGAAGGAAGTAGCAGCGAAGGACAAAAATCGATAAAACTTGGGACTGCCCGGTTTGACCAGCGGCGCCGGCCGCCGGGCCCAATCGCTATCGCCGCCTTCCCTAGCAGGCTTTAATGTGGCCAAATTGATTTCTTCGGTTTTTTTTCGGGATCCGGCTCACGTGCGTCGCGGTCGTCATCACACCACAAATCACTACAATTGGCCGTCGGGAGGAATAAAACTGCAAACCCCAGAGACGCGCAGCACGCATTTTCACACTCTCACTGTGAACACCGAGACACACACACACACACACGGGGACACGCGCGGAAAGGATTAAAATAAGGTCGACGAGCAAACCACCAGCACCGACCGGCAGCGGGGACCGGGCGCAAGAAAACACAGCCAGAAGGCGCGTTGGGTTTTTGGGTGCAAAACCGAAAACAAAAGGGGGAAAAAATGGACGGCAGCAGGCAAACCGGAGAAGCAGCGAATTACGCGATACGTACTTCTTCCATCCGCATCACCGAGCCGAAGGAACGAAAGTGTGGGCCATTCGCGGAGCGCAACCCAACAGAACCCCCCGACGACGACGACGACGACGGGCGACGATGACGATGATGATGCCAACGCCGGCGCGCCGAGGACCACCGCCGAGATGACGGCGACGACGCCGAAGACGGATCCACCAACACCAACGCACCAGCCCAGTTCAACCCACCCAGGGGCCCCGGATGTACGACGGATGGTGTGAAGGGGTGGAATGGTGCTTTGTATTGTGTGTCGTTGGGTCGGGTCGGGTGGCTCTCCCCGATCGGTTCGTCGGCGGTCGTTGCATCTTCGGAACGTTGAACGG
This sequence comes from Anopheles cruzii, assembly GCF_943734635.1. Taxonomy (NCBI): domain Eukaryota; kingdom Metazoa; phylum Arthropoda; class Insecta; order Diptera; family Culicidae; genus Anopheles; species Anopheles cruzii. The sequence goes on from NC_069144.1 coordinate 25,518,483, forward strand.
GTTGAACAGTTGCTGGAGACGCGCCGCAGCGCTTCGAAAGTTGTTAAGATTAAAATTCCATTAGAACTAATTCGTAAAGGATGACAATCCACTAGGTCCCAGTTGTCTTTTAATTTAGACAATTATTTTGCCAAAAAACCGATTATAATGTCAAATTAATTGACAAATAAAACACGCGGAGGAGGTAAGAAATTCAACCGCAATATAATATCCTTTCATTTGGTACGACAAATACTAGGTTGTTTAATAAGTTCTGTGCTTCGATCAGAAGGACACATTTTTATGGTTTGAAATACGCTTTATTATTCAGTATGGCCTTTCTGAACATCAATACACTTGTTCCAAGGAGACTTCAATCCCTGAAGTGAAAAACTGGAACGGCTTCAGAATACGCCTCTGCAGCTGTTATGACGTCATCATTTGATGAAAAACGCTTTCCGACCACGATTTTTTTAGGCCTAAAAACAGATGGAAGTCGCCAGGGTCCAAACCTAGTGGATACGGGGGATACTCCAACAATTCGAACTTCAATTAATGGATTTTCGCCATTTTCATAACTCTTTTGTGCATTGCGCTGATGAAAGATGATATTTTTCTTCTTCAAACCGGGGCTTTTTAACAAATTTTCTCTTTCTGTTAGTCTAAAATGTTACAAAAATTATCGAAATTTATTGTTTTGCCAGTTTGGAAGTAACCCGGTAACAAAATTTCATTTGCATCCCACAAACCTGATGTTAACATCATAACATCATAACAACTCGTTTCGGAACCGAAGAAAAAAGCTCACACCACTCCTTAGCTTCTTGTTTTGATTCAGGATCATGGTGATAGATCCAAGTCTCATCCACCGTGATGATTCGATGCACAAAATCCACTTTATCCTATCGAAAACGTTTTAAATGATTCTCCAATACGCTATCCTTCTACGATTTCAGGGGTTGTGTCTGTTTTTTGACGTTTTTGACATGGATCGTCTTGAAGGCTACTACGACCCGCGTTTAAACTTAGAAACCCCCCTTTTAACCCGCTAAATGAAAGCGAAGAGTCCTTATATACTTTCGCCATTCGTTCATAATTTTCCTTTGCTTTTAAACCTTTCAAAAATAAAAATTCAATCACTCCACGATATTTGATTTTTTCCATTGTCAAAAATACTGTGACATGTCGATACTAAATGGCTTAAAAAACAGAATTTAGTGACCGGCTGAAATGAAACTTCACATACGTTCATATGAAGAGTGTACCAATATGACATAAAAATTAGGCTCGTAGCCCTCTGTGGTATCGAGGCAAAACACTTATTGAACAACCCAGTAAATAATTGATTAAGGCTCTGCTGGGGCCTCGTAAAATGCAGCAAACACTTCATTGCTTTCCGATCACCGGAGGGACACCCGGACCTGTGGCCGGGTGTGCGCGCGAAGCGATGCTCCCGCGAAGGGAAGTTCTTCCCATTTTAACCCCCACCACGCATACACACGCGCGCGCTGTGTGGCCATCCTTAGGCTTTCACAAACACACACACATGACGAGTGCAAATAACGCGGGCCTCGGACGGGCGATACGATGATTTCGAAAGCGGGGGGAGGATGGTGTCGATGATGGTGGTCCACCCTTGCCTCTCTGCGCCGGCCCCTTGCCGGCCATCAAGAAGCAGCGTACAATTATGGGGGCCCCCCATTTGCGCGAGTGAAGGAATGAGACAGGATGTGCCATAAAGGATATATGGCGGTGGCGAGGGCTGTGTTGCGTGTGTGTGTGTGTGTGTACGTCATCAGAGCGTTGCGAGTGTTGCGAGGGAATCAACAACAACACGCAGCACACACCGCCGCATACGGCCTCGGGGCTGCGAATCGACCCGGTTAAAGGTCACACTTGACAACTTTTCGGTCGACAGTTCCCGGAGCATTCCCCGTTTCCCTCCCCGAGAGAGAGAGAGAGAGGGCGTAGTTGTTGTCTCATCATCCACAACCTCTCGTTTCGGTAACTAAAAAACGCGCAATCAATGATAGACTGTTCGTCCTTTTGGTGAATTCCACCCGAAAGTATTCGTCCCGACGAGAGGTACGCGACAGGAAGTGGCCGCCGTAAAATGCATCCGCCAATAACTCTCACTCTCACCAGAGTGGGCCGCGTACTCACACACACGGACGCCACGTATCCTTCCGTCCGCTTCCGCAGGCTGATTGGCCAGGGATGTGGGTGGCCTCACGCACACACACACAGTTGCACTTCCGCCGCCGGGTTGTGGTGAGTTTTTTGGGTTTCAATTTTTCCGACCGAAATTTCAGGCCCCGCGATCCCCGCGGTCCGTATTTGGCCCGCTTTGGCGGACCTTAATTGGCTCATTGGGCACCGGAAACAACGAACGCAAAACGTTGTTTCGCACCTCGGAAAACATATGGAAGGGTGGACGATTTTTTTAGAAGCCGAATTTGGTCCCTTTCTCGGACGCGCGCTCTCTCATTTTGTCTCCCGGTTCCCGGTTTCTTTAGAGGTCAGATCACAAGACACCAACGCGCTACGCGGGGCTACGGGTAGCCCGCACCATATGTTGTCGCCCTCGGGACTTGTTTAGGGAAATTTATGCTGCTGTGGAAGCACTTCTCGGAAAAAGGACCCTCCGTGGAATGTGTGCACCGGGCGCGTGACACTCTAGCTGACACAAGGAGCTCCTGTAAAAGGATATCCACTTCCCGCGTATTGGGCGCGGTTTGGGTTGGGTTTCCAAGGCGATGATGCAGTGCCAACTCGATGGGTGGCTTTGGGTTGAAAAATGGATAACAGTGCGCGCTTGTCGAAAATTAACCGAAAGAAGCATAAAATATTCGAAGCATCCTGCGCCCGCTGAAGCTGAGCGTCTGGCCCTCCAGGAGGGCGCCGCTCGATACGATACGATCCGGTTCTAATCGTTTGGCCGCCCAATCAATTTCGTCTCACGTTTTCCACCCGCCCGCCGCGCCATCCCACCTTGACCTGTTTGCTAGAGAAAAAGAAGCAGGAAAGGAAAAAAAAGAAACACTCGGGAAGAGGAAGGACGGGGGCCGAAAAGACGAAGTGCATCCGCGCGGGGTGCACCACGACGATCGCCTGGCAACACTCGCACACACACACAGACAGTGAGGAGCATCCCACAAGCGCGGCCAGCGGCAAAAGGTTGCAATATTCATGCATTTTGAAGGTTTCGGAGAACGCGCCCGTCGCAGTGGCAGTTGTTGTTGGTTTTTTGTGTGGTGGGTCTTGGGCCCGGTCGGGTGGTTTCGGTCGTCCGCCCGCCCTGCGCCCAAGGAGCCGTTGGCAGGCCCGGGTCGAGGCAAACTTGAAGCGCGAAGGAAGCGGCGAAGAGGACGAAAAACGGAGAAAGAAAGGAGGGAAGAGAATTCCGACCCATGCTGATCCCAGCGGCGGCGGCGGCCCCTTTTTCGGGCGTTTTCGTTAGGTTCCGTTCCGTACGCTCGAAACGGTGGGTGGAAACCGACCGCCGCCGGTGCTGGGTGGGGGTTGAAGAGGGCGAACGAGCGGACGAACGGACTGAAGGAAGCGAAAGATCCGGGTGCGGGCGATCGAGGAGGAAGGGCACCCCGCACACCACCAGCACTTGTGAGCCCGTGAGGCGATCTTCGAAAGGCGACCCAACCCAGCCCGGCCGGGGCAAAAGCAAAAAAAAAAAAACAGGGGATGAAACGGGATGTGAAAACAGAGCGAGCGAGAACCCGAAAAAGGGGCCGAGGGTCGACAGTTTTACGATCGCGCCTACCTCCCAAAAAACCTCGCCCGTCTCGTCATACGCGCCGCCAAGGATCTTCGGGCCGTCGCCGCCGCCGAAGGGGGTTGCTGGAAACCTTCTTAATGTGTGTGTGTGTGTGTGTGTGTGTGAGGAGATAAAAAACCCAAACCCATGAATCAAGGAGAGGCGGCGGCCGTGGCGGATCGGCGGACAAGCTGAGGATTCATCGGCACCCGTCGGAGAAGATACCCCACCAACGGAGCGTAACGAGGATCGGGGACTACCACACACACACACACCATCTGCAAGAGGGCTGATCACCCGACGCAAGAAGACAGCCCACCACAGCCCCGTGTGTGTGTGTCCGGATGTCCCACGGCTCCTTTTACCCACGTCTTCTTTCTTCCGCTTCTTCCACGGTACGTTCTTCGCGCGGCACGGCACTGCCACCCGTAATCGCCGGGGTGGGTTCGACTCGTGTGGGTGTGTGTGTGTGTGTGTGTGTGAAGGATAATGTGTTCGTAGAAGCGGCCGTGGTAGAGGGCGAACCGAATTTTACCTCCCAAAAGTAGGGCCAAAGAATATCCCGTAGGGCCGGGTAGAGGTTTATGACGATCTCCGCGGGCAGCGTACGGTGACAGCGGGGGTCCGGCCCGGAGTGGTGCCACCATGTCGCGCCACCACCCTACACCACCACACCGCCCGATTTGATCACCACAGTCGGGGGTTCGGAGGGCAAGTTTTGAAACTCCGACGGGGTTGTAAGTTCAAAATTCAAATCTTTCGTACAAACTGCGGCGCCGGTTGCTTGGTTAATCAACTCCCCCCGGGCCTAGGCGCCGCAGTCTGTGTCGAGGACACGCGGGCGGTCGGCGAAGAAATTAATATTTTACAACACACAACAATCTTGACCGCCAAGGGGCCCGACACTAGCCACAATCTCGCACCAGAGTGCGGCCCACCTGCCCACATGGGGCTAACCCCCACGCGCCGTGAGCTGGTGGGCCGCGATCATCAAGGAAATCCACCCAGCGCCACCCCACACGAGAGCAACTACACGATGTCGCAGACTGTGCGTGAATGAGAGAGCGAGGGAGAGAGAGAGAGAGAGAGAGAGAGAGAGAGAGACGATAAAAAACGATCTTCGTATGCAAAATTATAACCTCACCCACCGAGAGGCCGTCCGAGGCCGAGAGAGCCGGTGGCGAGGAATTTGAAAGAAAAATGGATATGCAAAAAAACAAAACATTCCCTACACACACACAAGCGCGCGGGGGATCCACAAGGAGGGGGAGGGCATCAACACAGCCCCCCACGCGGCCACCCATTCGGCGGCAGCGGCGGCGTTAATCGTCATCGAAAGTCTCACAGCTTGCTTCGTTTTGAAGCTTCGTTCCGTTGTTTTGCTCACAGTGCCCTACAAAAGTTGTTGCCACCCCAAAAACCTCCCCCGGGCCGGAACATCAAGGTTTAGACACCATCGGAAAGGGGGGTTTGGTCCTTCGTCGTGTGCCTGAAGAGTGAGCCGGTTTGGGGGCCGCAATTTGGTGCCGAAAAATCGGACACCGACTGTAGCGATCGTTGGGCGGACTTTATGATCCACCCACCGTTGGGTGGGAAAGAGCGAGACACCGAAACGCGCCGCGTCCTCCGCCGAGGAGTTTAATTGCCGTCCGGCCGGACGGGCGCGCAGTGGGCCACAGCATGAGGGAAAAGGCTTCACCTCCCGCAGCAGGAAGGAAGTTAATGATCGATCGACGCAACGAACGCCTGCTGATGACGACGGTGACGCGGTGATGATCAGGATGAAGCGTCTTGTTTACCGCGGAGGCAGCAGCAGTGTCGAAGGAACCACACAACAGCTGCCACCACACCACCCGACCGAACGACGGCCCGTACCTCGGGTTGGGAGGGAAAAACTGGTTTAGTAGGGACCCCAAAAAGCCGAAAAAAAACCCACTCACCACTGGCTCACCTGCCGCCGGAGAGCGTGAGAGGGCGAGCGACGCCATCGTCACCGCCGGAGCGCGAGACCGGATACGCAAGGCGGCTTCATAACCCGCGATCGCTAATGTGGGGTGTTGGCGGTGGGAGCCGTTACCAACTCCTTACGGGGCGGAAGGAATCCTCCCAGCGACAGCTGCCTGGTGGGGTTTCCTTTGTTCTCCGTCAGCCTGCTGGTCTTATGTGTGTGTTGGTAAGGAAGAGTCATAAGACACGCGGGGTGTCCACAACACAGGTGTAGGAGTCGGTGTGTCCGGAATTGGGTCGCACCTCGGGATGAAAGTCCGAAGGATTTCAAGATGTCCGGGTGGAGCACTCACACACACGCAAACTCGTCCTGCATTCCACACACACACACACACGGCCCAAAAAGTGTCCTCGCCCGATCCCACAGCTGCGACCCTTCGCGCTCGGGTGCGATCATCGGGTGCCTCTGGGTCCCGGTGGCGGTGGGTTGAAAAGGAGGGTGATCGGTCCCGGAGCCCCGGTCCGCATCCTTCGTTCCGCCGGGAAAGAGGAGACAGAGGAGGCAGAAGAAGCGGCGCAGCAGCAACATGCGATAACCAACGCCGGAGACACCGACGAAAACGCTTTCTCGCCCGCAGCCGAACCCTGTCCCCTGCACCCGACACAGCAGCAGCAGCAGGGCAGCAGGTGGACCGACTCGCAGACGCACGCACACATCCCGGTCGATCCCGGGGAAGAGATCGGGGGCCAAAAGCGACCGGGTTACCCGCCGCCGTGGCCGAGCGACCGAGAGCAAACACGCTCAAAGCCTCCCGAAATCGGGGTTCGCACAAAACTTGTCCGAAGGTCGAAGTGTGAGCGAGACAGCGAGACCCGGCCGGAGACCGGGCCCAGCGTGTGTCGGCCGCAGCCGCCGCCGCCGATGGGACGCCGATCCACCCACTTGATTAACCTCAATTTTTTCGCCTCGACCACGCCGGGCATTTGTGCCGGCCAGAATGTGACGGCGGCTGCCGGTGCGCGTGTGTGCGTGTGTGTCCGATGCGAGGTGCGTACCCCCTGAGCGGGATAATAGAGCGCTGTCCAGGTAGCCCGCTTAGGCGTAGGCTTTTGGGCCATCCCTGGCGCGTGTGACAATTTATCGGATCGCTCTAGGTTCGGATCAAAACGGGAACTTACCGCTGTCGTAGTTGCTGGCCGCTCCGCCGGCTGATTCACTCTCGATACACTAAAACGCACGCACGAGACGGCCTAAAGGGTTGACGGAACGGACCGCGGCGGCCACCGGAAAACGCCGGAAACACTCGCCCACATCGGTACGCACTCTAGTGGCCGGGACCAGCCCACCACCACGCAGCAGCCCTGGAATGTCCTGGTTTCGACGATTGTTTCGCACACAATCCTTTCGCATCGCACACACACGCACACACGCGGTCGCTAGCACATTGGCCCCGTGTTCGGCAACTTGGGTTGGGTGGCACGTGTTTGGCACCAGAAGAATATCGTTCAGAGTTTCGAGGATACGAATCCTGATGAATCCGAATTGATGAATCCTGAACGAATAAAATTTGTCCAACGAACGTCCAACACCGAACTGAAACGAACGAAACCGATTTGAAACGAACGAATAGCTGCGAGAGAATAACTGAAAAATTCTCTCTCTCTCGCTGAATCTGCGATTCTCATTTTCTAACCTGACTTTGGGTTTTCTATCCTGACCTTAACGAAATGCGAACGAGAGGAAGCGAGAACGAACTATATTTCGTGCTCGTTTTGCCCGATGTTACTATTTGCAGAGTTCCTTCACACAAATATCAGGTTGGCTAAAAAGAAATCGACGTTTTTCACGATAGATGCCTTTAGTGATCGAAATCTCGTGAAGTATCGATCGTACAGTTTCAAGTTTAGGCTCGTTTCGAACCTTATTCTTTACACTTCAAAAAATGCTTTCATTGTTTTTTGTTTGTTCTATTAGTTTGTGAGTTACAGGGTGTTAACAATGAAGGTCAACGCAGAGAAAATTCGGTATATTTTACAGTTTTTGTCCGATAAAGGTGAAAATTCAAGATAGACCGCTGAAATTTCGCATGGTGTTCATGGTGCCGATACTCTAACAGCTAACTGAGTCAAATTTTGGTTTCATTGACTCGTTTCAGTCATTTTTGATGTTAAAGCCTAGGCAGACACGTCATCGAAAATGTCGATAAAATCACAGAAATAATCAAAGTAGATCGGCATTTTAGTAATCAGAGCATCGGACAGGAACTAAAGATCAATCATCGAACAGCTTAAAGCCATTTGCGCAAAGCTGGATTCACAAAGAAGCTCGATGATTGGGCGCCAGCCTATTTACATAAAAAAACCTGATGGCCATCTGCACAGTTTTGGCCCAACGGAACGAAATCGACCAATTTCTTAAACGGATGGGTACTGGGGATGAGAAAAGGGTCACTTGCGACAATATTGTGTCAAATCGGTCAGGGTCTAAGCGTGGTAAAGCAGCTTAAACTGTGGCCAAACCAGAAATAACGGCTTGGAACGTTCTACTGGGTATATGGTGGGACTTGAAAGGAATCGTTTATTATGAGTCGCTTCCGTGTGGCTAAACAATAAATTCAGATCTCTACTACCAACAACTGCACGGTTTGAAGCTAACAATTGACCAGAAACGACCAGAATCGGCCAACAGAAGAGGTTTTGTAAACCAACAGGACAACGAAATGTTACGCACGTCTTTAGTGACTTTCCAGAAAGTCCAGGAGCTTGGTTGGGAAGTTTTAATGCATCCACCGTATAGTCCGTTCCTTGCACTAAGCGATTGACACCTTTTTCGCGCATTACAAAATTTCCTGAGTGATGAAAAACTGAGATCAAAAAAGGATTATGAAAATGGATTTCTCGAGTTTTTCGCCAATAACGACTAATTCTTTTACAAGGGAGACATTATAAGCCTACCTTTGAAAAGACAACAAAATTTCGAACAAAATGGTGCATATTTGACACAAATCGGACCATTGGAAACCAGTTAAATATAGTTTTGAAATTCACCCAAAAAACGTCGATTTCTTTTTAGCCAACCTTATATTTAAATCTCAGCCCAAAATTGGACTTAAACCTTATCCTAAAAACATTCCTATCTTTTTCATTATAAAGTACAATTCTTTTCATTTCTTTATCGTAATTGCAATATTAAGTTGGGTTAAAAGTATTCTACACATGACGGTAGTTAGTGATCGATATCTCGTGAAGTATCGATTGTACAGTTTTAAGTTTAGGCTCGTTTTAAAGATTATACTTTACACTTAAATAAATGCTTTCACTGTTTTCCGTTTCTTCCATTCGTTTATGAGTTACAGGATGTAAACAATGGAAGTTACCGAAAAGGAAATTGGGTACATTTTACAGTTTTTCTTTGCAAAATGTGAAAATTCAAGCTAGGTGGCTGAAATTTTGCATGCTGTTTATGGAGCCGATGCTCTAACAGATAGCTATGTTAAACTTTGGCTCCGGTTACCCTATTCAGTTAATTTTTATGGTAAAGCCTAGGCAGATACGTCATCGAAAATGTCGATAAAACCACAGAAATAATCAAAGTTGATCGGCATGTTAGGAGTGAGAGCATCGGTTAGGAGCTGATGATTAACTATCAAATAGTTTTAAACCATTTGTACAAAGCTGGATTCACAAAGCTCGATGTTTGCGAGTCACGCTATTTACACCATAAAACATGGAGACTCGAATTTCCATCGGCGAAGTTTTGAAATGAAGTTTGCCTGGAACTCCCAAATAAATGTCATCTAATAACTTCTCCACGGGAACAAGTGAATAAAGTGAACATCATGAATGGCAATTTTGCAAAGATATTATCCGTTGAATTTTAAAGTGTTGATTGATTGATTGACCGTTGATTTTTGAATCGATGCTTTAAAAACCGCGCCAAGAGACCTAGCCTGTATCACAACCACTTTAGACCGGCAGGTTGGTGTGTTGGATGTGCTTAGATCGCTTTCGTAGTTGACGCTCGCGCCACAAGTAGCGCTGACGCCATGTTCAAATTTGAAAACGGAAACGGAATTTGATAACGAACGGAAACGTATTTTGAATGTGTCTTCATGAACGAATCAGACCCAACCCAAAGAGGAGTGTGATTTCCGTATACTTGCGGGCGATTTAATTTTGCCCGTACACCGCCGACACACTCAGAGGAGCAGGGTGTTTGAGCAAGATAAGATAAGATAAAAAGTTTGCTACTCCTTGGCTTGGTGGTAGAAACGCAGAACCCGATGTTGCAAAGCGCCAGTTGAGTTTGAGCCTGTGACTGTGACCACCGGTGTTTCAGTGTTAGAGGTGAGCCGGGTTTTGGGCGTTTCTCTTCAACAGTACAATTCGTTTTAAGGGCCAGCAACTGTTGGGTGTTTAGAATTCACCTTTTTCGTCAGTAGTGCTAGTGGATGTGAACTTCCGAAACTCGAAACGTAATCTAAGGCATCACGTTCTCCGATAGCCTTGGCTTAGTGTTTTCGGTGGCCCTGCGCTAACACCGTGAATTAACCGTTCCGATCATAGACTGTGGCGGTGTACCGAAGGTTTTTTTGTAGGATATTACTGTTATCTGCCACGCAACGGGCCAGTTCCTCCTCCGACGACGATCCGTCACGATAAGATAGCCAACACAAACATAGGGCGGGAATCGAATTTAGCAATACTTGAACGGTGGTGTGTAGTGGCGACGATTAGGCGGGCGGACTCATACGTGTGCCAGATTGTGCGTGGCGTGGAGCAGTTCAGATATCGGATCGGTGATCTTGTGAAATTGTCACTGAAACGGCTAGAATTCGAATAGAGGTACCGGTTGTGCAGTGTAGTGTTGCAGTGTATCAGGCCAAACTGGTTCAATCGTACTATTGTAAATTTAGTATCAATTCTCGGTCACCGTTTTCCAAGACTTCGCGTCGCTCTTTTTAGCGTGAGTAATCATCACCACACCTCTTGACAGGTGAAACTCGGCCGGTCTGCAAGGTGTTCCGCCTTTATCAGCACTTGTTTGCTAGATAAAAAGTGGGTCTGTTATGTAGGAAAGTGTAAATTTATACAACCCATCACCAGTGTCAATATGGAATGGACGGCAGAGTGCTGAAATCTATAATTCAAACATTTGAAAGGATTTAATGTTTGCTATGCTGTAATAAGCCGCTGATGCCTGTGTTTGGCTAGAAAACGACCTTTTTCATTTCGCAGAAATTTCAATCCCGAGACACTCGATAGTAGTCAAAAGCATGGGGAAAGCTCTGCCCTCCGTATTGGAATATTTGTCCTAGGCACATGCGTACACTTATGCAACGTCCTTGTGAAATCGTTTTATTGGTGTCAGCCAACACCTCTCGGTGATTCACTGGAAGTTTGATCACTCACGTCGAACGGCACTCGAGTGTGCAGGACGAGAATCGGGTGACTCACCAGAAGCAGATCCAGAAATGTACGCCAACCTACCCCTCGTTTGAAATCGATTCCGGTCGTAATCTTAGTTTTACATTCCCGGAATTTGTTTTGTATCTGTATCACCCGACCAAAATACTGCGACAGGTTAATTTTGTGGCAGGTTCCGGAGCACCTTGCGAAGGTCCACTGATAGCGAAGCCGAGGGCAGTGTGGTCGGCCTGCTCTTATCTTATCGTTCCGGGCGTATGGTGCGAAGCTTACGCAAAGCAAAATTCCTTCCAGGCAGGGCTGCGTGCCCAACACTAACCCTTTTCCAGAAGCTCCAGCCAAAATTGGCCGCGCTCGTTGACAGAAGTTGGTTAAAACAGTACATTTCATCCCCACCCAGTGAACGATCCATGATGAAGCTGCTGGCATCAGTGGCGGTGCTAATCCTGCTGCTGGCATCGGAGGAGGCAGAAGCGCAGGAGAATGTCCTCACCCGGGTGGCCCCGTCCATGTTGGAGTGCTACGAAAGTGCAAATATCTTCGAGCGGGACAATCGATTACCGATGACGATGAACATGCTGATTGAACTGATTCGGAAGGTTGAGGATACGCCCAGTTTTCAGCAGGACATTCGGCAGTTGGCCATAAGCGTGCTGCACCGTTTCCGCCAGGATGGGATTGTGCGGGCGCCTGGTGTGCCCAACATTTCCGGTGTCATTCCGTTCAGCCCCAGCGAGTTCCAGTTTACGAAGCATCGCGTTCTCTTCTCGCGCCTACTGCCCGGTAACGCGGTGAACTTCCCCAATGCGACGCTGGGAATCGAGGAGCGGGTAAGTGATGGCGGCGATCCCTCCGGCGCCAGATGATTTTTATAGTTCGCTTCGTTTCGCTCCAGTGTGCCCTTCATTTTATGTTGTCGAACTCGATCGATAGACGAGTGCGGGGCGATGAGAACATCCGGTGCTCGCAGCTCTCGCAGTACCGTGCGTCCCGAGTTCCGCGCGAGCTGGACATGAACGATCGCAGCAAGCTGCGCACGAACTACCTGGGAGATATCGAAATGTTGGCCCAGCCCGAGATGGATCGCATTCGGAAGCAGATCAAGAAGATCAAGAAACAGGCGTCAGCGGCCGCTCGTCTTGAGATGGACCCGGACGAAGAACAGCAGGGCGCCAGTGCCGCGGACGAAGGCGGTGACCCGGCTGAAGAGGAGCCACCGGCACCCGAGGGCCGCGGGGTTGATGACGGGGAAGGTGAGCCACTGGAAGAGGACGGTGGTACCGCCGGGGCGATAAGCGACGTTGGGCTGATCGATATCGCTTCGAACGCCATCAGTCAGTGTCCGGTGGAGAATGGAGTGGTCTACACGCCCTGGGGCTCGGTAATGGCCGGTACTGTGCTGGCCGGGATTGCGGCAGGACTTGAGCCTCAGACCGTTCAGTTGCGGGATCTGATGAGCCGCTCGGGTGACTACCGGAGCCGTCAACAGGCCCAACCGCTGCGGGTGGACAATCGGTGGGCGTCCACTCTGGCCGGGGACCTGGCCGAGGTGTCGCTACTCCACGTGCCGGGTGATGTGAACAATGTCCGCATCGGAGCCCCCGGAGCCTGGAACCATTCCGTCGCAACGCGGTGGTACTTCCTCAGTCAGCGGGAACACCTGCAGATGACGGACAGCGAAATCCGGGCCGGGATCGATGGATTGCTGCTGGCCACTAACATCGCCGAGTGGCGCACCCGAGCCAACGGACTGCGGCTGAGCCAGGTGCTCGACATGTACTACTCGCAGCGAGGAGTGTTCAACGACACGATTCGATCGTGCAATCGGCGCAACCTGTTTACGACGGTGGCCCCGATGGAGCAGCTCCGGGATCAGACGGTCGCGTTCAGCACGGTGCTGGAAAAAGAAATGCAAATGGCATTTACCGTTCAGCAGGCAGCGGTCGAGATGTTCTCCAGACAGGCTACCGATGCTCTGGCCAACTATATCCGTGAGTGTAACAGACAGTCAGTCAAAGCGATGGTCTTCTGCAGCGTGTGATTATTACTTCCCACAGCCACGGCTCTAAACGACTTGTCCTGTGAAGCGACAGCAGTTGTGCCGAATGATCCAACCATCTGGAGGACGGCATCCGATTTGTACATCTTTATCGATGCCTCGTGGTCCTATCGCGACCTATACTCGGTGGTCGGGTAAGCATCTGATGTAAAACGGCAAAAGGGTTGGTCATTGAATGGGGTGTTCTCTCGCGCTGATCTTTAGATACATCCTGGATTCAGTCGATGTCGGACGCTTCGGTACAACGTACACGGTTATGAATGCCCGAGACGGTAACATCGTGGTGAATACTACACAATCGCTGGCAGATTTTCACATGATCTACACCCCGGCACTGCATGAGTCATGTAGGTTGCCACTGATGCCAATGCGGCCGGCGGATTGCGAATTGATACGATTGATCCACTATCCTTCCTCCTTGCAGTGGGTGTTGGGTTCAACCTACCGAGCGTCTTCCGGCGGCTGCGTAACGAAACCAACAACCTGATGAGTGCCGAACGGCGCAACAACAGTCTCAGCGGCCGGTCTAAGATTGCACTGAGCATCGTTAACCTGGATCGCGTCAGCGAGGGCGATACCAACTTCGCCGTGCAGCATCTGCAGATTTTCAGCGAAGAGGTACCGGACCTGCGCTTCATCTACCTTGCCAACGGTGACCAGGGCCGCTTCAATCGGTTCGTGCGTCACGAGCGGCGTGATGTGTTCCCGTTGCGGGCGCTCGAGTCTGGCTCCGTCGTCGATACGGTGCGCGTTCAGCTTAGCCCCGTGGTGCACCGGCTGCAGCAAGAACCGCGGCGAATTGTGAGCCCGCGCTGTGGCCACGACTGGATCCAGGAGAATTGGGGTTCCAATTCGATGAATCAATTTGTCGAGCCACGCGGCATCAACTTCTACCGGCTGCACCCGAACTACTTCTTCCGGCAGGGCAATAACCGCCGCTTGCGCATCCAGGGACACGGCTTCGCGCAACTCACAGTTTGTCATTCGCGTTGGGTCGAGCTACCTAGGTAGGTTGGAAAGCCGAGGGCCGAATGTTGGGCCACACGGTGCACTTACCTAATCCCTATCATATTCCGACGCGAACAGACAAAACAGTACGGAACTTCGAGACTCGATCGTGTGCCGCACCATCAACACCGACGCGGTGGACGTGGACCTGTCGAACGCTTGCGATGGCCATTCGGTGATCCACAGCTGCCCGCCCCTGTTCGTGTCCGTCGAGGGTCCGCAGGTTCCTCAGAGTGTCATCCGGTGTGCCGAGCCCGAGTGTCGCTTCCCGGACAACGCACGGTTCGCAATCGTCCTGGACAACATGGGTTGCTTTAGCGGTGCCAGCCGGACGGTCAGTTCGCTGTTGATGGCCGCACTGGCGGCGCTACTGATCGTATTTTTCAAGTAGCACAGCCACAGCAGAAGGTAGTATTAAATAGTGTTTTAAGAACCGAAGCGCACCGCACGTTTCAGACAACCATTTCCCGGTAACGATCGCTTTTCTCGTTAGGTTTCTGCCGTTCCTATTCCATTGCCAAGTGACAGACTACAGTATATCGCCTTATAGCCCTACGATGAGTTCTCCGATGATAAGCGTAGTTGAATAAAGATTTCAGTTAAGATTTTCGGTAAGAATTGTTGCGTTGTCGTGTGGAGAGTCTTTGTGTTGTGTGTTGGATGAAGATTGCTCCTAAAATTGTCATTTTCTTGAAAATAAAACATGGATCATAAAAATCAGAAAAGAGGTTTTTTAATCTACCTTAGATGCAATAGAATCAACATTAAAATGTTATTAGGACTTGGAATTAATGCATGCAGTTTTTATGCGACAATTGTGGCCTAATTACAACAACAAAACACATGACTACTTTAATGAAAGTATTGCCCGTAATGAAAGTATAGCTACTACTTTCTTCCATCTTTCAAATAATTCCCGGATTCCCTGTCGGTAGAACTTCTCATCTTTAGAAGCGATCCAATCCGAGATCCATTTTGCAATGCTTTCATAGGAAGGGAACCGCTGTGCTGTTAAATCGTTACTCATTTAACAGAACAAGTAATATTCCGAAGGAGCAATATCTGGTGAATACGGCGGGTAGGCCAACAGTTCTCATCCGACATTTTTGAGATACGTTTTGGCCAGTTTTGTGATGTGAGTCATTTTTCATAATCAGATTATTGCGTCTTTTATCCCATTCTGGTCGTTTTGTGGCCAACGCTTTACTTCAAATGCATTAATTGTTGTTGATGGGATTGTCCTTCAACAATTTCATTAGGTTTTAAATGCTCAAAGTACACCACACCTTCCATATCCCAAAATATGCACGGCATAACCTTTGCGCAGTGAATATTTCGCTTTGGTTGCGTTGTACCTGGTTCATCAGGCTGTATCCAGGACTTTTTGCGTCTAGGATTCTTGTAATAACCCCCTTTTCATCACCTGTGACGATTGGGTACAAGAACCCTTTTCCTTTCAGCCGTGCCAGCAGAAATTCGCAAATGGTTTTCCTTCTTTCAATTCATGTTGAACCCACTAAGACACTTTTCTAATCATTCTGTTTGGAAACTATCTTGTGGTCAACATCGAGCAATGGTTCCAATTCTTCACCATCGAGCTTTTATGGCTGTCCCGATCGCTCTTGGTCTTGCAAGCCAACTTCACCACTTTTAAACCATGCAAACGTTTGACACGTTTTCTCTGCAACACCATGCTCACACTAAACATCCATAAAAATATGATGATTTTTGTAGCACTTTTCTTCATATAGATGTAATGAAGAAGATGCGTAATGACAGTAGCTGTCAAACACTAAGCAATGCCGTCTTTTGTAAAACCGCATAAATTAATTCAAAGCCCTCATATATTCTTTTGGAGTAATTGGTTTGAAGAAAATTACTTACCTAATCAACTTACTACACAGATTCGTAGGCATTTTTTCCCTCGAAAAATAGATACAATAATTGGCAATCGAATTAACAAGCCCGGACCAAAAAAATTGAGTAAGTGGAAACAATTGAAAAATGATGTCTGAAGTAACGCCTTTGGAGTTCACGCCTCAAACGAACGTCAAATCATTCATATGAATGGAAGTGCGCTATCATGCGATAATGGGTAGGTATCAGTTCCACAGAGATAAGATAGCCTAGCCTCATTGTATCGTTTGTGGAATTTCTTTGCAGTTTAAGTCCTAGAATGATGGTTTCAAAGGCAATCTGGAAGGATTCGACATCAATCTTCTCGCGAACTTCATAAGCCAAGAAGCCGAGGCCCGCGGTCGAATAACAGGCGACAATACAACTCGAACGAATCGAACTGACGTTTGGGGGCGCAACGAAAGAAGTTTACTGTTCATTGCTGGATTCGTACACCTGAGACTAACAATAATAATTGGCCAAACACGGATACTTCGTTAGCTACTTAGCAAAATGGGAATAGTACATTTCACACCTCAACCAGCACACCACGCACCAACTACCCGCTCACAGATACTCCGAGATGTAGTCGATAAACTCGGACACCCGCGAGTAGACCGAGGGATAATTGTCGAAAGCACAGCCATAGCCCCACGAGACGACACCGATCACCTGGTTTTGGTGCACCAACGGTCCGCCGGAGTCACCCTGGCAAGCATCACGTCCCCTCTCGCCGGCACAGATATGGAAGGGCAGAACGGGTGCAAAGTTCTGGTAAGCCAAACCGCAGCGACTGTTGCTGACGATCGGGATCGAGACTTGCTGCAGGTGGTTGGTTGATGGTCCTTGGTACTGTTGTGGGGGGAAAAAGAAACGAAGGAACGACTCAGCTACTTTGTCCTAGGTATCTGGTATCACTACGTGGTGTTACGTACGTATAGAGCGCCCCATCCGGCGACGCTGACGACGGTACCATCGGCGATAGAGAACGAACGCGGAGGCAGATTGACGGCCTGTACGCTGGCACCAAGCTGTAAATTGCTCACCAGCTTCAGCACCGCTATGTCCCACTCCAGGGTCCAGTCGTCAAATTGGGTATGGATGTGCACACTGGAGACAGCGATAAGCTGGCCACCTTCGTTGCGGTAGGTGGACCCTGCGCGCACCTCAAAGTCCGACGGTACCAGGTCCGGGCTAAAGGAAAACGGATTCAGATCAGAAGGGGTCACATGGACACGGACTTGCGTTGGACTGTACGGCGATACGAACTAGTAAACACAGTGGGCCGCCGTCAGAATGGTGTTCGCGTTCAGGATGGCGCCACCGCAGCTGTGCCTTTGCAGACGGCGAAGCGACACGACGAAGGGGTGATTTTCAATCGAAGAGTCACTACCGCCAACGATCCTGCCATCGGAGCGCCTTGGAACTGCAAACAGTAGTGGTGCGTGTGAAGAACCCCGCCATCCTGGAACTTTTCCGCTGCGAACTCACCAGCTGCTTCACAGACTACCGCCACCAAACAGAGCACCATAGCAACAAACCGGAGCGTCATCTTGCTGAGCACACCACCACAACCGGTTACCGTAATGGTCCGTTCCCGGGGCGAAACCCAAAGATTTCGCTTTTATACGCTCGACCTCTCCAGAAGGGGTTCGTGTGATACGAGACCGATACGACTGTACCAATGATAAGCAAATGTAATAAGTGTTTATTCGTGTCACAGCTGACGAGATGTCGTTTTTGCCGGGTGGTGACGCGTAGAGGTTTCACTTAATTGATTACTTTAAAATATACAGTATCTGGTTTTGAAAGTTTTCCCGGTTCCGATGACGGAGACAGAGCTTCGTTGGTCTCGGAAGCTGCCCCAAGAAGCTCATGGATTTGCGCGAATCGGGACTACCGGCTGGATAGAGGCGAAAATGTTCGGTTATCAGTCGTAGACAATCGGCATTATCGGTGGCAAATTTATCTTGCGACCAATACTCTGATGTGCCTTTAAAGTTAACGCCTTCTAGACGTACGATCTAGCTTGTTGTCCTTTAATGTAGTGTTTGTACAGATTTGTATCTTCTGCATCGACAGGAAACTATACTTCGTGTGAATCGTACGGACATCTAGGGTCTGACTATAGCGTTTATTGTACAGATACACTTCGAAAGCATTCGATACTTTCCTTACGGCTACCAGGCGTTAAAGCTAATCTCTCGAAAACTGCGTCCTTTTAGCGATAAACTTATCTTTGTGAAAATGTTCTCTACTCTACTCGCGACTTCGTTTGCCTCGCGACTTCGTTTGCCTCGCGACTTCGTTTGCCTCGCGACTTCTTTTGCCTCGTGACTTCCGTTGTAAACCGGTCGTTTAATAGCAAATCGGATAGAGGAAATTGAGTCGCTTGGTGTCCTTGTGGCTTAACCCGACACGTTGGCCAATAGTAACACCTGACTGTTTCGGAGTGATCGTGTCCCGCCCGTTGGCACTGAATGCGGTCTGTGAGTAGTGCATAACGCTGTCGTAGTCGTACGGGATGCCAAAGTCTTCGATCACGTTCGAGCTGTAGAGATTGAAGTTGGACGCCTTGTCCGCCGATATGTTGGACCAGTTCACCGTAATATAGAAATCACGATCCGATGCACTCTGCATGTGGACAAAGCCCAGCGCGTGCAGGAACTCGTGGATGATGGTACCGCGAGACATGCAGCCATTCGGTTGCAGGTTCACCGTTTGCATGCCACCCAGGTGTCCCAAATTAGCCCAGCAGCCCGTGTACGCTCCCTGTAACACGGAGTAGGAAGGTTTTGAGTTTCTAAGCGGTATGCAGTTGTTTCCGTCCACCTTACCGTAACCATAACGTAGTCCTTTTCCGTAGTACGAGCCTTAAATCGGACACAGCTTACCAGTTCAATCTGCTG
Organism: Anopheles cruzii; assembly: GCF_943734635.1. Lineage (NCBI taxonomy): Eukaryota > Metazoa > Arthropoda > Insecta > Diptera > Culicidae > Anopheles > Anopheles cruzii. The sequence continues at coordinate 25,537,480 of NC_069144.1, forward strand.
GAGCGCAGAGACGATGCTGTTTTGTTGAGCGGCCGCTACACGGAAGAGAGTTTATAGGGATAGATAAAACCCACTATGCGGTGAAATTCTCCCGTCGACAACTAAACCAGAACTTACTGAATGCCGTGGTGTCAATCTTGTACGGCACGAGATTGTTGGGCCACTTGTAAGACTCGCCGATGATGGCTGTGTAACCGTACTTGACTGCGTCCTCTTGTTCGGATGTAAGAATTATATCACCTTCAAAGTTTCCACCAGTTTCCTCCAGCTCGCTGGCTACATCAGTACCTGAACAGACGAAAGCGCAACCGTTATGCAATACAAATTCACTACGTTGTTGTGATCAACTCTTGCACCATACCAACTGGAGAATCTCTTGCAATAGGTCCTCCAACAACACAACTTGTGACCATTGCCAAACCAACAACGGTACCGAACAGTTTCATTTTGGCGAAATATTATTTTCTGGCCAGTTTTCTTCAATCGCTCCAGGCGCCAGTCAGGTTTGCAACGCACGTTGTGTCCGACGACACAATGTCGATGGGTAGAACTTTAAGTAGCTTCAGCGACCTCCAGCCGGTGTTTGGCTTAACCATTTACGCAGATTCTGGGTTTTATGGTAGCCACGGTACGACAATTATCGCCGGAGAACTGGGTAAACAGTGACAACGAATGTACGAAATTTTGTGATAAGATACCGCACAGATAGTGTATGTAGATTTCTTTCTGGCCATCCTGAAGCTTTAAAACGTGTGTATTTTGGGAGGCTGGAACGAAGCGTCGAAGCGGAAGTGGTCATTTTTTATGCAGACGGTTCTTTTATCTTTACAGCACAGGACGCAATAACTGCGAGTGTAGCCAATGATTCGTTTATTAACAACTTCCGCCACGAAATGTGTCCATCATCCACTAATTTGTTTTCTCGAAATTTCCAACGTTTTTGTCGCATGTGCCTTTTTGTTCGTTTTGTAGTGAGGTCTAGATCGACCGGTTGCTTCTCGTTTTTCCCAATTATTACGTCTGCAATATCAATTTTTATTAATTTACACTGTTGATTGAAAACAACTGTTTTGTACAACATTAAATTTCAATTAATCTTTAATATTTGTTACAGTTTGGTTCATTCCATTTCCCTTTGATCCGGTCACAGTACCGGTTTTCCAAATAGGGCTAGCAGTGTCGTTTCAATTCTACTGATATTACAGTTTTACCGTTTTTACTCTAATTTAATCATCTAATTTTTTCAATATAGTGCCTGGTAAGAGATCTCACGTTGACTGATTCCGTTTTTTGGTTCAATCCTGCTGGCTACTACTACTACTTGCCGGTAAGAGTCTAGAACTGTGTAAAACTCGCGGACTGTGCATTTCTGTAGACAATAAATCAATTCACCAACAGTACCGATCCGACCAATAGTGACATCTATGTGCTTCGGAATAATCGTGTCCTGCCCGTTGGCACTGAATTTCGGTGTGTGAATGGCGCTGTCGTTGTAGTAGAGGTATACTCTGCGACACTTAAAAATTATGCTCGGTTTTACGATTTCCTCCCTTCCACGGCAATTGTCGCATCAGAACAAGGTAAACAGTGAAAACTTTTTTAACAAAATTTTGCGATAAGATAACACATAGTGTATGTAGATTTCGTCTTGACCAGACAGTAGGTCTGAAAGGTGTGTACTTTGGGTGGCCGACGCGTCGAAATAGCCAATTTTTTATGGACGGCTTTCCAATCTTTACGGCTCAATGCGTAATGGCTAAAAGAGAAGGGAGTCACAAAAATTGTCCTCAGTAATACAGGATTAGAATAGGGAACTAGAGATCATGTGTTTGACACATGTAATACTAATACATCTGCATCTTGATAACAAGGAAAAAAACATCGGTTGTTCCGTCGAATTCTGTAACAACAAATGCTTATCTGTTCAGTTCTCAGAAGCAAAGAAATTCGCGGATGTTTGCAAGTTCAGTGCACACAACGTAATGGTTCAGTACGAATTTGCGGAGTCCATGAACTGGATTCCGTGAAGCAAGTGCCGTGCCGGGAAAAGGGAAAAATCCTGTCAACACAGTCCCCAGTCTCCAAAGTGCTGTGGTTATGTTACCTTGGCTTCTAGAAATTCTGCTACGACTGAGGTGAACTTTTAACGTTTGCTGGTGACTTCGTAACAGAAGAGACAGGCCTTATCGTATGGTAAATGTTTACCCTTGCAATCAAAACCTTTTGAAGATCCATAAATTAGGCGTTTCGCGATGTGGAGGTGAGATTTGGCTGCACCGTCTACAGACTTTTGGTGGCCTACCAAAAAGATGCGTACGCATACTGCGGTCGTTTAGTGTCCACGAAACGGTGGCAAGAATTGTTTCAGATCTTGTTAAAGCAGGGTAAAGCTGTGCGATACAAGTTGTGCGCGTGAGGCTAATAAATGATGCAGGTCAGCTGAAAGCTCCCATCGGTGGTACACGTGTAGCTTCTCAACTGATGTGTGTTTCGTACAGGTCCTTCTGTTTGTGGCAGCTAGCATGCTGTTGGCTGATGGAACCATCGCCAATCGTCTGGAGGAAGTCGGTGGCCGACATCAGGGCGATATAGTGCTGACCGATATCCAACTTGACGCTGCCTTGGGCGGAGGTATTCCTATAGTGTACGATGCCGTCAAGTGGGTGAAGGGTGTTGTGCCGTTCCAATTCGATGCTGCCTTCAGTGAGTAGTTTCTACACTGTGAGGCTGTGAGCTGTTTCTGTTACATCCCATGCCCGTTTCTCGATGTAGCCCCCGCCCAGCAGCAACAGATATTGCTTGCGATGACGATGATCTCTTCTCGCAGCTGCATTCGGTTTGTGACACGCGAAATCCCAACCCACAGGCAGTTCCTCAACATTACGGCCCTGCCCAGTGGTTGCTGGGCCACGCTTGGTGTGAACGCGTTCGTCAACCAGATGAATCTGCAAACGGATGGCTGTATGCAACTGGGCGACATCGCCCATCAGCTACTGCACGTGCTAGGTTTCACACACCCCCAGAGCCGTCCGGATCGTGATTTCTATGTGCGCGTCCAGCAGGATGCTATCCATCCCGATCAGAAGGACAACCTGGCCAGCTACACACAGGGCACGATCGAGGACTTTGGCATTCCGTACGACTACGAGAGCATCCTCCACTGTCAGACGAATGCCTTTGCCGGGGCGACCTCTGGTCGTCCAACGGTCGTTCCACTGGTCTGTATTGGAGTAGGAACTTTGAATCCGGCAAAGCGCGATGGGTGCTGATTCCGCTGTCTGCTTCTTTGCAGGACAACGTCGACATCGGACAACGGGAAGTGCTGAGCATTAAGGATGTGCGTAAGCTGAACAAAATGTACGACTACGACTTTTGCGGCACTTGCGTTCGCGAGAGTTGCATCGACTTCTAGCTAGGCGGGCGCTAGATTGAAGAACAATAAAGACACATTTTGTACAATTCCTGTGAACCAGCCGAAGTTGAGCGGAAATCCGAAATTTAACTTTTCTCGCTGCTTTCAGGCAACCGTCCCAGCTGGGACATGGAATGTCATCAACTCGTTAGGAAGCTACATTTGAAAGAGGTCCGATAAAAAAACGGAGGAGCTTGCGTATTTATTTTCAGACCTTTCCGCTTCTGCTCATACATAAAACAGCTTCAAGGCAACCACTCGGACTGGTGGACGAGTCGTTCGGCACGGTTTGTTGTCTCCTCTACGGTGGCCACTTCCACTTCGTCGCTCTCCCTATAGCTGTTGTATAGCTGCTTGCGATGGAAAGCGAAATGGAAACACGAAAAATAAAGAGGAAGGAAATTAAAATATTGGCAGCATTTGGCATCGCCAAGTGGTCCTGCCGCTGACGGACGTCGACAGGACCAGCGAGCGAGTCGACCAGCATCAGACAGTGAAGGAAAAGGGGGCCAAGGCGAGACGAGTAAGGAACGAGATTTAATTACTGTCGGTCATCTACACTCCTGTTGGCCGGCTGGCCAATCCGGAAGCGAATCCGTTGCATATTCGCGCGCACGGAAAGCGTACGGATTCGGATTCCCCTCGGTCTCTCTGGCGGTTTTTGCTTTCAAAATAAATGAACCTTTTTGCCGGCGTTGACTGCGGCCTCAAAGCCGTCGCCGATCGCTTCGCCCGCCTTCCGGAACGCGTTGGCAATGTTGCGCGTCGAGAAGGTGTCCGGATCGATGTGGATATTCCATCCGGCTTCACCCTCCTTCGGGCAGCCCGTCTGATTGACGATGCTCAGGTCGAACGGATCGACGGCGAACGAACCAAGTCGGCTGCGGATCTGGAAGATAGTGGAGAGAAATGAGGTGGTTAAAACTCTGGAGTAACTCTCTTGGGTTCCCCTAAGATTTTCGGGCGAAACTTTTCGGGCGATCCGGGGTGTGATGCGATGCGTCGAATTCGTTTTCGTTTCATTAGCGACAGCTGACGAATGTATCTGCTGAGTGGAGATGGTTGTTGTATGGGGCAGAATCTAATTCAAAGTTCCTTGTTTCGTTTTAATTAATGTGGAGAGTAGTTGAAAGTTAATAATTTTTTTTGTACGCCCATAGACTGACCGCGCTTCTAGAAGGGATCCACTCAACTTAGTGTCTAGTGTGGCCTGGCGTCAGATAATGTCGGCTGGGGGCTTAAAAGCATTAAACTGAAAGTAAAACGCATTGAATGAAGGACGCACGTGGGAAGAGTGGGTCTAATGCGCAGCATGCAGGACTAACCACGAACCACGCTGTTGGCGGATGATTTTTAATGAACGTGGACCCGCGTGTGTCAAAAGCTACAAACATCTCCCTGACCTCACCGAGCTTGCACCGTACCGCCTTCGGGCCAGCTGCAGGATAATCTCAGGCCAGTTTCACACACAAGGGGCCACCAGGGCTGTGAACAGCCGCCGGCTGACAGGATACCCAGTGTCCTGGCCCGGTGTTTTTTGTCTTCCGGATCTTTTTACCATTTCACGGTGACTCGCTCTCTCTCTATCTCTGTACGGTTGGCCTTTTGCCACTCGTGTGTGCCATAATGCTGTGCTCGGCTTGTGTTGACTTTGGTGGTGGTGTGGAACAGCGAGGACATTCGCTGGGCGAACCCAGCGTGATCTGAAAGCAATTTTGGTGCATGATTTATAGCGTTAGCCCCCGTGACGGCCGTTTCGGCGTTTTCCACCTTCCAAATGGAGTGCCGAGCACCAGCGCGCTCCGTACAGCGGACGGTGTCAAATTATTCAACCGACCGCCGCGGCCAGAGTCAGAGATTGGAGATAGTTTTACACCGCTGGACGTAGATCAGATTTAACACGTACGCGGCTTGCTAATGCCTAAGCAATTACAATGAGTGTACGGTGGCTGCATATGCGGAGTAAGGATTATCTCCTTTCACGCAGACGCCACACGCTCGGGTACGTGTTGCGCTCCGTTCCGGTGCTCCCGAGCCCGAGCAGCTTTCGGAGATTTGCTAAATGATGTTCATAATCTGCCTAATGCAGGGTGGCACCTGTTTGAATACCCCACGAAAGTGACGTGCGTGGCATTATTCTCCATGAGTTTCATGCTTTCGATGATGACAGGGTGAGCCCATAAAATATGGGATTTCCGTTTTATAACAACAACCGTTTTTTCATGCACGTGATGGTGATTAATTTCGACTGTTGATAGGTAATGTAAATTTAATCAAATCCTACACCTCGCTACAAACAGCAAACGTTGTCACGAGACCCTTACTTTACCATCGCCAGCTGGCGTACCGGGTGCAAGGTGCATAGAATGCAACGAAACATTGGTTGGTAGTTCGCGTGCGTTCCATAGTTCCAGCTCGTGTTGCAACCTGGGCGAATGGTGGTGCGAATAGAAAAAAAAACCCCCGTGCCCGTGATCCTAATTGCTCGGTAACGCGAACAAACCAACTACTGGCAAGCGGCAGAAACCGGCCAGCATAAAGTCATCCAATTAGCACTTTCCAACCTGAGCACTCGGGCGCAAAATGGCCCCCAGCAGGGAAAAAATGGGACACTAACGATGGCAAACACTGTTGGAAAGTGTTTAGAAAATTGTCTGTTTAGTAACATTGTGGGCGCACGCTTCGGCCATTTGTCGCAAATTGGTGGTCATATTTTATGCGCTACCGTGTCGTGCCGTGTTAAATATACGCGGAAGAGAGGTTATTCAGTCCGTGTTTGTGTTCTGCTCGCTTTTGGCGTGCATTATGGAGAGTGGGGTGGCAAATTGAAAAGTGTTGACTACCCGCACCCGGGCTCGTTCTGACGCGGTGAGAGGCCCCCTGGTTGGCCGAGGAAAAGTTCACTACAGAAAGAAAACTGCTAGAGCTGCAGCTCGCCACAACTACAACCCCTTTGCTCGGGGTCGGTCTTGAGAGGTTGGAGAAAAAAAAATCCCGAACGCAAGCGCAACAGTGTCTCTCGACCAACCCGACCAACTCATTTAGTATTCTGTTTTTTCCGGTCGACATGCTTCCCGACGTTGTCCAGCGACACCGTGCTGGGATACCACTTTTGACAACCGGGTCACCGGGTCCACAGACGTGCGTTCGGCAAAGGATCCTTCCTTTTTATCACCTTCATGCATGTTTCATTCGGACACCGAGGAGAAGTGGCACAGGGGTTCGGACCGGTCTGCCGTGTGGTCTGCCAGCTAATGGCACAAGGCTCAACCGACCGACGGGCCCTACGGGTTGTGTCGCAATGTAGAAGATAAGTACGTGTGACAATACTCGGGCCGCCCGCCGGTTGGCGTTAATGATTACTTTGTCTTCCGGTATGTGTGATGACGTGTTGGGAGGGTTTTCCGCAATTTCCCGTCCCGTCCACCGATAGCGGACCCCGGTTTTGGGGATGCCAACAAAAAGTGCCAGATACTCTATCTAGATGGAATCAAGAGTAAAAAGTGGTTTCTTTTTCATTTGCAACAAACCTTTGTTTGGCTTAGCTCTACTTATCTTATCTGTTTATTACCACATTTATTTTGGCCCGAAAATGCTCATAACTTTCGCACACGGAACTGCGGCACACGCACCGAGATAGTTTTGGGTAGGCTATTTGGTCAGAGCCTGCTCAGAACGCATCTCATTTGCTGTCAACCATTTGATGAACAGAGCCGACTAAAATGGTTGACGGAATGAAATTGTCGAATTTGGAGCAAAAAGACTGTCTAAAAAGACACACACACGATAAAGACAAAGGCGGAACAAAAGGTGTGCCAATTTTGTGGTAGATCAGCGATCGACGGCATGGCAGCTGTCTCGCTCGCTGGCAGCTTGTTGAGGTTAGGTCAGTGTGTAGTTGTGACGGAGCAAGCAGAGAGTGAATTATTTCAGAATGTGCAGTTTGATCGTGATGATCATCGGTGCTGGGCGACGCCACGTGATTTGTGTGAAGTTTGCAGAATTTTCAGTGTTGTCATTGGCCAAGTTTGTGGGCTCGATAACTTTAGTAAGCTAATATCACCAACGGTTACCAATCGACAGGCGTTTCAGGAAAATTGTTTGAGAGCCTCGCGTTCAATGTGTTCATTAATTAAAAGTTTGTTCACCAAATGTCAGCAACCGATGCCCGATGTGTGCCTGCGCCGCGAAAACGTTCCCAACATCGGTGGACCTACCTTGTCGACGTAGATTTTATCCAAATCGCGCGTCCTAGACAGCAGGGTCGCACTCTGCCGGTGGCCGAACGGTATCTTCTGGCACGAAAACACTCCCGCGTACGTGTCGAAGTCGCTCATGAATACGACAAACTTTGCCGACCCGGCCACACCTGCCCGGGCAACACACGGAATGGATGGATCGGATGGAAGCAGCAACCCGGAAAAAGCATTAGCCCACCGTGGCAGGATGCGAAATAATAGGAAGAAAAGAGGAGAAAAATGAAGGACACCGCAAGACGGATAAAGCATCACCACCGGCAATGACGTCATTCACGGCCCGGTTCACTGATAGGCAGATGTCACTTACTGAGCGGAAACCGGACGGTCATTCGGGCCGGTACGTCCCGATCGGTGACGGAGAGCTTTCCGGTGTACGAGTACTCGTGCTTGATGGGGTTGACCGAGAGCGGGGCCCTCTGGGAGATCTGCTCGATGAAGTACTCGTCCGCCGTGTCCACGTTTTTGGTGATGTTGTAGATTACGCACGATGAAGCGGTGCCCGTCTTCTGGATGACGTACCAGATGCCGAGGAACTACGAAACGGGAGTAAAACAATGGACGGTAAGTGCGACCCGTTCTTTTTAAACAGACCTTGAAATGTTTTAAGCTTTAGCGCTGCAATTAGTGGGCGGCCACGATAGTAATCATCAACGTTCTGTCCAGTTTGGGTTCTGTGTAGTTCTTGTCTTGCTAGCGCCAGCAACTAATGCCAAACCTGCTAATTGGAACCGCCCGAAATTAACCCCTTTTCAAGACACGAACACGAGCTCGGGAATGGGTATATAATTATACAAGGTTGTGTTTGATTTTTGTGGCCAAATAATGAGCTAGTGCCACGTTACGGAAAACCCCCTTCGAAGGACTCTCACTAATTACGGATCGTCGGTTGTCAACCCGTCGGTGGTGGTAAATGAACCCGGGAGCACTAAAATGGACCCTTCGACGACGAAAAAGGGTTCGATTTTCAGCCAACTTTAATCATTAATCAAAAGTGCACGTACCTCTTTTGTTTGTCCGAATGGACCGCGGTGGGGAGGGGGTGCTATTAGAGGGTCAGAAGGGTCAGATTAGGGCGAACGCTATTCACGTTCCCTTAGCGCAACAGGACGTCCATTCTCGGGGAAAGTTGTAAAAAATTGACGACACTGCTTAATGGCTCCTGCAGCTCGCGAACGGAACCGTTTCAGCACCAAACGCTCTGAATAGTTTTGTTGGAAAAAGTTTTCCTTACTTTCTCGCCGGTCCTAGGACAGAGTTTCTGGCCTTCCTCGTGGCGGCCGAGTTCAAGCGAAAGTTCACGGACGAGCAACCTCGTTAGGAAAGAGGAAACTTAACTGCATTGGACGAGGCGGAACATCCTGCGTTTGCGTGGATAACCCCCGCATAGTCCTGGCCGACGTCCGACGCCTAGGCACCGACATTGTCTGTAATAATCTTAAACTTTGACCGATGCCGTCGCGCCTTACGTTGGGGCCAGGGCCATGCTCCTCGACTCGGGTTCGACACATTGAGCCGGGGCAACTTTCTTCCCGCAACCTCGGTTGGCGCTCTGGCACTCGGAGGATAGATTTCAGGGTCTCGGTCAAAATGGGCGATGCCATGATGGATGTGGGATTGACAGGTCACGGTCAGCGGTCCCTGGAGGCGTTTCGTGTCGGAGTATTTATTGTTGTAAAAGTTTTGATTGGCTTGATAAAGTTTACACGAGCAATTCCCGGCCCGGCTTGTGCAGGCTCGAGAGCGAAGCGGTGGATCTGCCCAGTTCATGTCGCTGGTCCTCTTCACAATGTTTCGGGAAATGGTTGAACGGCATTTGTTTAGTACCAGCCGAATGATTTGACTGTAAGCTCCGGAGGACTCAGTTGCTCGTTGCAGTTGTTTCGAAACGTTTTAGTTTCACCTTCGCTCAACAAACAACACTTCAACACTTAAACTTCGAATGAGAAATTAGATATCACCAACAAACAATGCTTCCTGTCATTTATTACAACTGAAGGGGTTCGTTCTTGGTTGGGCGGACAATCTTTCATCCCCCGCCTTTTCTCTTCGTGAAGGTGTGTGTTGGATGGAAGAGAAACTTTTTTCCCGTAGTGGAAATGAAATTTTTGAAATTGACCAGAAAACTTATGTCCAGTTACAATAAGCATCAATTTTCTTGGTGTGCGGTGATTATTCTTCATCTTTTTTAATACTTCCCAAGGAACGACCATTCCCAGTTTGCCGGCTGGCATGGCGTTCGTTCGTCAAATAGAGCTTTCGTCAGGGGAATTTCAAAAATGAGAATTTATCTTCGGCCAGCCTCGAAAACGGTAACGCAGCTTTTTCATTTGATGTTGAGCATTCTTTCGCTGCCCTTTCTTCATCCCTGCGCCACGTCAGCCGAACACGCAGCGAAGACCCCGTGTCGGTTACCTGACATGGCAAAAAGGGCTGCTTCTTTCGTGGTACGTTGGCAAATGTGACTGGTGGATGTTCGCAACGTTCTCGTATCTGCGGACGCACTCGGAGGAATGATAGCCATAAATAACCGACTGACGAAAGCACAGGTTATGCGCTTCAATCTTCGAGCACAGAAACTACAGTTTTTCGCTGCTCGAAATATGCGACTTTTTGAGTCGTCACAGTTTGCAGAGCAAGATTAACCACACCAAAATGGTTGAATTGCTAGTCTTTTGCTACGATTTTGAACGAAATTATGTCAAGCGCCCAGCCAGGAAGCGCCTGCTGGCACTTGACGATACTTGACCACGTTCAACCAGACACCGAGTATAGCTCACATGCTTCTTTGCTAACGCCCCGGGAAAACAATGCTCGAGCCGGGAAAATTAAATCAATCCCAACGATATCGGCTCGGTGGCCTTCCGTAGTTATCGGACCTGTTTGCCGTGGCAAACGAGGAAACGGCTACCCTTTTTCGGTCTCCGGCTCTCCCTGGCCTGGCAGAAAGTCGATAGAAGTCGATCCGCAACCAGACAGACGCCCCGGCGGACATTCGCATCATGGCGTTTTCGTATACTTTCGGCAGCACTACTAAAGTGCCATCAATCAATGTCGGCAACAGGCCACCGCTCGGACCCATTCCTCGGACCGTTAGCCAGGCGTTAGCATCAGTCTTCGTCCAGTTAGCCTGCCACGGAAGGATTTGATTCTTCCTTTTCCTGGTGCACAGGAAACGGGCACCCGGAAGCGAACTCTCCGGAAGGCGGATGAACACAGCGGCCAGCAAGCCGAAAAAACGAACATCAAGATATTTATTCGATTTATTTTAGCGGCAAAAAGCGAACCAGCGTCAATACGAGAATGGAAAAGGGCGCGCCGTGAGTGGTTGAAAGCTTTTGGCTTTCATACGCAACGGCCGGCCCATTCTGGCCGACCTGTTTGGCAAGGGAACCCGAGAGTATAGTAAGAATACTCTCGCGTAATTTGGCTCGATTGATTATTGCCGCACAATTAGAGTGGTGCGTTTGATGTGGGTCCCGGCGATGTTTGCTCGGCTTAGCATTGAGACGCTAGACGTTTGCATATTCGAAGGGACCGAACAATCCGTCACTGTCCGTGGACAATCCACGCGTCTTGAGGGTTTTGTTATATTTTCTTTGAACTCATTTTTGCCGTTATGTTGGCGTAGCCAGAGTGATGGCCATAGTGCTTGATGGCCATTATCAGTAAGCCGATTTGTAAGATTATTATATGACGCAATTGCGTTAAGACCGCCGGCGCCAGGGCTTAAATTGTGTAAAAGATCCACTGCGATCGACTGGCGATCGTCACGGTAAGTTCATCGCGGACTGACGTTTGGCGTGTTCATGCCGATTACGTTTTCGCAGGCCACACGTTCATGCGTTCAAGCGAAAGAGGTCAGCCGTGTTGTTTTGCTCGATCGCGGAAGGTTATCACTATTCGTCGAGCTCGTTGATCGCGTACGCACTTGAAAACATTTCACGCCCTATGAACTGCGGGTTTCTCCACAAAAGATCGAAATAGAAACACGGAAATCCCGGCTTCGACGTTTAAGATTACCTGCTTCATTCGGAAGTCACTCATCGGCTCGACGCTAGGACAATCACCCGTTTTATACGTATGCGCTTGAACCGTGGTGGACAAGCAAAAGATGACGATGGCAGCCGTAGCTACCAGCAACGCACACGACACTTTGGAAGACATCGTTGTTTAGCGCCGCAAGATCTGATGCAGAAGACCCGAGTTGTTCCCCGGTGGTAGAGTATCAAGCGGATCGGAAATCTCTGCTTGGTGTGTTATCAAACCAGAATTTCACTTCACTTCACTTCACTTCGCTTTACTGCAAATGCAGAACGGAGAACCTTCCCGTCCGAACGCCTAACTTCCACTGAAACGGCCTTGTTTGAGTGCCTCTTGTAGTCGGCTGCGGCTGCGGGTTCGTCAGACCGGCTCATGGACGTCGATCGCCAGGGTCCGATTATTCAATTGATCGTGTTGCTTCTCTTTCGCTCTCTAGGCCACAGCCTCCGACGATCGTCGTCGCCGCGTCTTATCAGCGGGAAATAGGGGAAGAAGCTAAAAGCCGAAGAAAAAACTATAAGCAACACAAATCACTGCCGTGGTGGCTTGCGGTCAAATGCGACGGTCAGTCAGCCGTCGAGCCGGGTGATTATGGTGGCAGATAATTGAATTTCCTTTTTCGTCAGAGAGGTTTGTTTACACGGTCGTGTGTACCGTTGTGCCAGGTTCCGTTTGCGGTGGTGGTGGTGGTGGTGTTCTTGGTGTCGTTGTGCTTCGTGGACCTGTGACTCACCGGTTCGCCGGATGGGACGGTTTTACGTTGGGCTGGGGAATTTCCAGCACAGCGCAGTTTAGGGGACCTTCGGTCATGTTGATTCGCTGCCTGCTGCCTTTGCATAATCAGTCCATAATGAACAGATGGGTCAATAACCTTATTTGTGGGAAATTAAAATTAATTTCTCCAATAGAAACAATCAAAAACAACTACAAGATTAGAAGATGAACGTTGGGAACGTTGTCCGTCGTCTGTCATGTCCTTTGTTGCTTCGAGAAATTCTATTCCTGTTGCAACGGAAATCACATAAAATAACGCTCATGGCCAACGCTCTGTTCTCACTGTACGCTATTGGAAATGGGGCTATGTTTTGTTTGGATGATCTTCGAGATGAACATCTAAACAAATCACACGCGACATTGGGATTGATCGTTGGGACAGCTTTATCAGCACTTGGTCAGCAAAGACCCTGAAGCACTTGAGATGGTCAATGGATTGCGTAGAATGAATCAACTTTCCGTTTTAGGACCTTTTTCGTTTTAGCACTCGCTTCTAAGAACATTACATTGAAGTATGATTGATCCCTGTGACCCTTCATTTTCTAAAATTAAAGACTACATCCGTTATCGTCCATCACGTTCTAAGTGGTGGCTGCCATATGCTTGTCCACGAAACATAGACACACACACACACTTGCTGACTGGCCAGCATATTGAATAAATGCTTGCAGTTCCATTTCTCATCCGCTTTCTCCTTGTCGTAGCGCAGAACGCCAGGCAATCACGTGGTCCGCGCGGCGAGACGTGGCGACGAAACACATCGGGCAGCCATCAAATTGGATTTGTTGCACCTTTACCGCGTGCTGGCTGGAAACAAGTTCCGGTGGTCCGCAGTGACCGTGACTCCCCGGTAGTTGCATTTGCACTTTGACTGCGCACAACATTTGTGCATTAGCGTACGTCCCAGATGCTTTATGGATGGTGCAGTGGTGGGCTACCTAAACGGTGGCAAACGCTCTAGACGTGTGTGTTAAATAACAATGCCGTTGTTTTCTGTGCCTTTCGCTTTCTCGGAAAGAGCAGTAAGATAAACAGGAAGGGCTGCTACCACAACAGGGTGGGTACCAGTACCGGTACGGCTGTAACCTGTTTCCATTGGACGGATTATAGATCACAGCTGAGCGAGGAAAGATTCATAAATGTTATCAAAGTGGGATATGTGAATCGTTTAGAAGAGGAAATGAAAATGATGTTTCTACATATTGTTCAATTATTCTTGCTACTTGTGAAAATGTTAAATTCGTTATCAGCGTAAAATTACGCCAAAATATTTCTATAATAACGCTCAAATTAAATTTTTGGTTTTCAAAGAATGGTGCGCCTACATGTAGGCAAACTTACTACACATCATACGAACCGCGAGACGAACGTTCCCGAGCAGGTGTTTTCCATATCAAATAGTGTTCAATAATCGTGAAATCTAAAGCTTGAAACACACTTCACGCGTCAACACGGATAGTGCCATGTACTGTAGGGAACGAAGAGAACAATTCGACCAAGAGAAGCTAAGTAAAAAGAAAGCAAAACCAAGCACCATTACCCACTCAAATGGCAGATGGCAGATCCTCTGTAATAATGTACAGCACTGCACGTGAAACACTGTAAAAGTAAAACTACATAAAAGAGCTTTCCCCTGTCCACCATACCTTCACCATCTAGGTCCTTCTTGGAATTGAACACAAAATTCTACGGAAATGCAACATCAATCGAGGGGAGGTGTCGGTACCTTTTATCTAAGCCTCGAATGGCAGAGTTCAAAAGCGAGATCCATCAACAGGCGCCCAGCGAGAGGTGTCAAAGTTCGAATAGTGCCCCAACCACCATATTGCCTTTTACGTTGCACGTGCGCCCGGCCAGCAGAGGTTTTGGCCGTTTTTACTTTACTGTTGTTTTTTTTTATTTATATCACTCCAATATGTGGTTTGCTTCTGACGAAGACGCATACTTGACGGTTCCCTTGAGGAGCTGGCGGAGAGTATTGCGATGATTGGATTTGTCATTCCAAATGGATCCATATCTGTCGATTCCGGGCCCGCGTGGCACGGATTCAGGTCTACCGAAAGGTATGCTAATGCGCGATCCCGTGACATGGTAGAGCTGGTGCCGGGAATGCGTCGGATGCTCCGTGTTTTGTTTATTTTCGCCACGGAAATTGGCTTCCGATTGTGAACACAACACGCACAACTGCCAAAACGCGTCTTCGGGGCCATGATTCTCTGCGGATACCGAAAGGTCACCGAGTGCTGGTGTGACTTGGCTTGCCGCGGTTCGATCCTCGTGGCTGGCTGCTATCGATTGGATTTGGGATGCTGATTGTTCCGAGCGTGAAGTGAGTGATTGTAGGCCACCCTCACCGGGCGGTCGTTGGGCTTTCATCTTCGAAGTGGCACAAATAACGCCATGCGTTGCTCCTCTTCAACGTCGGGGAAGACTTTCTGGCGCAGAAGATGAAGGAAATGGCAAATGGTTCGGTGGTTGGCTTTTCGCAATTGGCCAGATTTGGGGCTCCCATCCGTCGGGGCCCGCTCGTGCTTAATGGCGGGGAATGGCCATTTTTCACAGCCATTTCCAATTTGTAGTGCATTACGGCGGGAGAGGCGAGACCATTAATCATGGGAGTTAATTATCGTTACAACATTGCGTGCGTGTTCGGTCGGCGAGTGCGTGCCATGCTGATTATCGGGTTCCCTTGGGAGGCGGCCTAGAGCCTAACTGCCGCCCGCTGCTGCTGCTGCTACTGCTGGTGGTGTGCACGCTAATAAATTTGGCCAGCATCGGGACATTTTCGGAGAACTATATACGGTTTTTTGCTTTATTCCACACCGCCAGTTGTTGCCTATTGGCAGCGGTGGTTTATTTCACGGTCTGGTTGTGCGTAGCCAATAAGTCGCAAATTAAATCAGAGCCCATAAAATGAGCACCAACGCTCCATTGTTTGTGACTTACCTTTAATGTGGTACCCGATTTGCTATAACTATGATGAACGAGAGTTTTATGCTTTTAATAGTTGTTGAATTTTATTTGCTATCCAATATCGATAAAGTCGATTCTGTACACAAGCTGCAGGCTGCCGATTGGTTGGCAGGCTCTACCTTACATTCCGTCGACCAGTTACGCTTTCGGGGGATTCTTTACAGTGTAGCTCGGTTGCAGAGAGCTTAAAATAGGCCCCAGAGTGTTGTCCATGTAAGCCTTGAAGTCGGTGCATTTTTGCCTGCGGGTTGCGATTGTAAAGGTGTAATGAAAACCCCAGTTTTGTACTACGGTCCGTTAGGGCTTACTTAGAATTTAAATCGAACGAGCTTCCCCACAGGATGATACCTTCCGAACCGGCGCTCTTCATCGCTTCTATTGCGTTAATCCAGTCACTCTGCAAAGGGTGGAATCATAGATAAAACATGTAATTTATAAAACAACTTCGGCGACAGCAGTTTCCAGTTTAAGCTGCAACAATTCGGCACCAAGAGAACCAGTGGCCGATGCGAATTCAGCAAACCCACCTCAGCAAGAGCGCATAATTAAAACTATTTTCCAGCTTAGACCTTCAAAAAAGGCCGAGGTTCAGCTGACGAACTTGCTCCGTTAAAACCGTTTGAACCGAGTCTGTCCTCAGGGACAGTCCTGTGCAAAAGTGGCCCCCTTTACAGCATCAGGTCTACAAGGGGGAAAAAACCGACAAACTTTCTCTCATGGCGTGGCGTGTTCGGATACGGATTTACTTGATCTCCGGTCCCAAATCCGGCAACTTTTCCGACAAATCCGACCGATTGTCGGTGGAAGAGAGAGAGTTTTGCAAACGGCACCGTAACGGAACGAAAAAAGGGAAGAAGATACACATCCTAACGCAGGGCCGGGACGGGCCGGGCCGGATGTGCCTTTTGTCCGTGGTCGGATTGGAAATGAAGTGTCAAATGGCAGATGACCGCGTGCATCCGCATAGTTCCCCGGGCCGGTTCCCCGGCAAAGGATAATGAGAACAAATTTGATTAAAAAAGTTCGACTACTACTCGACACAGTGGCCACCTAACGACCGTCGACCGATTTGCAACGTCCCGGGGGGAGCCTGGCTTAATGGTTATGCACATTATACGCGCATCGATGGCAGGCTTCAGTGGCGCCATTGGGCTTCTCGGCCCAATCGAAATGAGTCGTAATCATTATCGCACTCCGGTACGGTGTGCTTCCGGTCACGGCTTTAAGCCGTTTAAAGTAGAACAAATGTAATCGCTAGCATGCTAATGATTTGATACTTTGAATGCTTTTCCGACATGAATCAATATTTTGCGGTTTAAATTTACTTGCCAAAAAGGCCAATTCGTGCCTCAACATTGAAACATTGATTTCTTTCGCTTTGCGACTTTCCGAGTTGCTGCTGTAAAAGATTGTGTGTGTGCTACCTTCGTAATGCAAAAACATAAGAGATCCGCCATGGCGCGGCACCTCACTTGGCAGCAATCATAACTTTTTCATCAACTGCCGAAAATTCAGCAATTGCTACTCCTGGTGCCGGGCAACTTTTTCCATCCAATGTTGCCCCCCAGACGAACGTCGTTTGACGTTTTGTGAGGGAAAGAAAATCAAAAGCACAGACGTGCGTCAAATGGCGCGCGTCCCGGCTCTGAGCTCGTGCTGTGTTCATTTCCGGCGTGAAAATTCCAGCTCCGGACAGAATACCCCGGGTTTTATGGGATTACCGTTTTGTTATGGTTTTTGTTTCATTCAAATTCACTGGCTGGCTGGCTGGCTGGCCACCGTCAGCACCGGCGTGGTGCCGATACTGATCCTTACTTAATTTCGCAATTTCCCATAGGAAATTTATTTCACCGGCTCGCGCCAATCCGACAAAAATAGAACAAAAAAAAAACGAAAAACCTCAGATCATAACAAAGCTCGCGCGCGCGCGCTCACAACAAAAACTTTGCCAAATTCAAAACTTAATTTCCTCGTGCCGCGACCCAGCGTCGGAGAAGCAGCAGCATGTCCGGAAAAGCGGAAATGAGGGGCAAAAATGGAGTGCTCCGAAATAAAGAAAGGAGTAAGTAAGGAAAAACGCGTGGCATAAAATGCATGTCACCAGCGCTCGACAATTTCTTCGACCGGCTCAAACCGGGTTTCTTGGGCGGTCTCCCGTGAGATGCGCGACTGTTTTTGTTATCCTGTTACCCACCCCGCGGCGCTGTTTTTGAACGCGTGGTACTCGTTTAGAGTCTCTGACGCAAACGCAGAGATCGGCCGGAAGCGGCGTGGCCCATGTTTTGGACCGTGGAGTCCGTTTCGGGCGAGAGATGAGAAAATAATTAAAAAGTTGGCCCACCGGCATCTCGGGTGGCTTCCACGTGCCCGAGATTTGCGAGAAGAAGAGTTCACAGGACAGAGTGCGTCGCCGTCGTCGTTGTCGTCCGTCACAAAGTCCCACGGTGACGTTTGCTCAATGGCGTGCCGCGAATACTTTTGCGAAGGAAGAGAGAGAGAGTCCTTTGCCGTACGAAAGTTTGCGGCCAATCATTAAGATGTTTTTATGTGCCTTTTTTGCGGGGGAATGTGGCCACCCGCGATTTGATAAGAAGGTTGATTAATTCTCGTCGTAATGTGCGAAGTTTAAACATTTTACAGCAGGCCCGAGGGGGCCTTTCTGTCGACGGAATAAAAAAATATACATCTAGCATTCGGTTTTGGATCGAAGCGACACATCAAAAAGCGTTCGTCGATTACAGTCGCACCCGGGTGCACCACCGGGTGCTCAATCTGTTTCTTCGGAGCACTTTGGAGACAAGTTTGTCCGTCGGTGACTTTTCAGAGTTCGTTCGAATCGGATCTTCGCGTCGGCAGAAGGAACTGTAACTTTCTCGTCACCGTCACAAGCTGGTGAGCATGTTTTTCTTTCTCCGACACTCCGGGTGGTTCACGTGGTACACGGAACTTGGTTTGCGCCCGTGTTCTCGGTGCGCTGTAATTGAGTTTTGCACTGTTTCCGTGTGAGCTTAATGACAGGACACCGTCCCGTCACCGTGCACCGTCCGTGGAGTGTGGTTTCATTCTCTACCTGCACGTACAAAAATGTGTTACAAACTAAATTGTCAGCGATGTTGGCGGTGGGAGCCAGGAAAGAGCTTTCCTTGCTCCTGTGCACCGAGAAGCATGATCAACACTGACACCAAGCTGAGTCATTAAGGTGCCAAAGTTCGTTGGATGGAAAAGTGCACCTCGGTAAGGAAGTAGTGATCCGTTCTTAAAATAACAACAGTTTGTCAACTATTCTATCTCCTTTTTCGCTCACAAAGGATTGGTGGCCATC
Organism: Anopheles cruzii; assembly: GCF_943734635.1. Classification (NCBI taxonomy): domain Eukaryota; kingdom Metazoa; phylum Arthropoda; class Insecta; order Diptera; family Culicidae; genus Anopheles; species Anopheles cruzii. Next base: position 25,556,261 of record NC_069144.1, read on the forward strand.
CGTGGCTGGCCGCTCTTTCTGAACGAGAGACCTTTCAATCCGTATCATGGGTGAGATCGGTTACTCCAAAAGCAGCATCAGGGAGCTCTCCAGAGAACGTCATTAACCGGAAGTGCGAAACTGGATACTGTACACCTGGGTTTCGCCGGAAACGCTGGCCGTTTGCTTACCTCGGTCAGGAGCTTTAGTGAGTCGATGTACACGTAGCGCAGGTACGTAATGACCTTACGAGGTCTATTATCTGCGGTACGCTTTCCAACGCGGACAGACTCCCGCACTCGGCCTCTGATCAGCATCTGCCGTTCCTGGGGTGTTAGCTTCTCGCGCAGATATACGGCAGGATAGATGAAATCGGACGCATCGAACAGCCACATGATGCTGGAACGAAACAGAGGCGGATTGTTGCAGATGAAATGCAATCACTTCGCATGTGGACCCCTGGCGGGAGTGTCTGATGTTTTATCCTACAGAAGCCACCAACAACTGGTAGCCACATGAGACGAGATTGCGACTTTAAGGCGCCAAACGCCCGAAATAGGGACCTTCTTTATGTACTGTTTTGTCCGAGTCGGAACGATAAACCACTGCCGCTGGCCTTCGCCTAGTTCGGAACGTCCGCCGGTAAAGTGTTGAAGAGCTGGTGATAATTTATGAATCCTTCTTTACACCACCAGATTGTCCAGAACCGCGGTATCGTTTGCATCCTTCTTCCGGCGGTGAGCACCGATTTCGGACTGAATAGGTTTCGGACAAAAGGGACTTGCTTTTTGCATCGACGGGGATGCATTCGTTACAGTGGTGGTGCAGCCAGTAAAAGGATTCGGTTGCGGCCGCGTGCTATTCGCGTCGTTGTTTCATCGTCGTGCCTAGGACCTAGCTATATGACTGCCCTATATGGAAGCCCGTCTGTATTACCGGTCGTTTTCCCGTTGCACGTCCTTCGCGCAGTCTTCCTGGTTGTTGGGGCCACCGTTCAGGTTGAAGCAGTAGGGCAAACCGTAGTAACCCCAGGCCGCCAGGGGCCGGCGCTCTTTGGCCAGCAGCAGCGTTTGCTCCATGTACTTGCGGCCCGCTTCCTCCCAGCGCCGTGTTGCCTGTGGGGAAGGAGAAAAAACCACGAAAATAAAATGAAGATAAACGGAAGCGAAATTAGTGACCCCGCCAGGCAGGCGCACCCGAGGCACGGAACGTGGAAGGCGGAATGTGGTTGTTGTCCGTTCCACTTCCGGTGGGAATTGGATTCTGCAGTTTGGTTGGAGTCTTTGTTGTTACTCTCGGGTGACTTCGTCCTTTTCTTGTCGCCACAGTTCGGTGGTGGTTCTGGTTTTGTCCGTTGTCGGTTGCAAATGGGATACAGTAAGGATACCTGGGACATCTGCCGAGGATGCCCAGTCACCGTTACTGATAAGATGTTCGGTTCGCGGAGAAAGGTTTGCGAAACCCGCCCGTCCGAACTCTACCGGGGCTAACTTGTCATCCGTGACAGATTTCTGGAACCGAACCTCCGGTTTGGGACCAATTTCAAGACAGTCTTCGACTCGAATGGTCGGTGGCCGTGGGATTTCAATAGCAGAATCCTGTGTTGTGCCCAGCAAACAATTGCTCCGATGTTTCGTTGCGCTCGGCAAGTTATTGCACACCATAAGTTGGGCGTTATAACGGGACCTCCAGAAAGACCCTATTGTTTTATGCTCGCACAGGGTACGGATGCGACCAAGCGAAAAATGTTCGCTTTTTACGGCACACACACACACACAATGGGTGGCGCTGTCAGGGGAGCCCCTGTTGGGCCAGCGAGTTTATTTTTGGTTCGGTCAACAGCGAGCCCGAAAGGGCAGTTTGCTTCCCAATTGGGAGTAATAAGCCGCTTCCAACGGCTAAAACTAATATCGCAAAGGATATTAATTAAGTTTTATTGGACCTCCCCGGAGGAGGAACTTCCCGGGAAAGTTTGACCATGCCCCGGGTCGCCCCGGGATACTGCTTTCGGAGTTGGTTGACCGAAACGGGTTAATGGATGGGAAAACAGCTTCCAGCGTCGATCCCGGGCGCCGATAGGCGACGCGCTCGGGCCGAATTTGAATTGTTGTTGCGCCCGAAACAGAAAGTTTTCAACTCTCTGGCCGTATTTGAGAGGGACGAGCCGATCGGAGTACTTTAAAAACAGGAACAAAAGCTCCAGAACACCGTTCCAGTTGGACTTAAAAGTTGCTTCAAAATCCCGCGCAGAAAAACATTCCGGTCGAGAGTCTAGGAAGTGCTTCAAATAGCGATTACAGCACCGAAGTAGCAGCCGCCGAACGAATCACGGATCCAGGTGCGCGGTTGTGGTCGGTTAAAATTGGTCTGAAGCGGTTCCGACCGAAATAACGACCGAACCTTTCATTTGTTTCGTGAAGCATCATCCTCCCGAAAAAGGATCTAATTAGTGCCCCGCCGTGCCGCTGCGAGGTGTGCGAATTTTAATACCGTTTTGCCTGTTCCACCAGCTGCTGCTGTCGAGTGCTTGTCCTACATTTTTATGCCATCCTCCCGGATCCTAGGATGATGAGGTCACCGCAAAATTACCGACCGAAAGGCTACACTCCATCGGAAAGCTACTTGTGGCCACGTGCCGGTCAGACCGGGCTGCTGCGGCCCGATTGGCGTGTCCTTGTCCTTGCGGTCCGGACGACGGGACGAGCTTGGAAGCATCAAACCGCATTCAGCAGGCTGGTGTGCTTTCGAGACGAGCCGCGACGGTCGAGGAAATGGTGAGCACTAGCGAATTTGGTGAATTTATTTATACTCTCCCAAAATGGCCGGTGTTGCGGTTGCTGGCGAGCAGACCACGATCAATTGAAGAAGTTTAGAATTTTTGGACCCGACAAACGGCGGTACATTTTCCTCGGTAACATGCGACATAAACACACACACAGTTGACATTTGACTGCGGTTGCGGTTTGGTTGGAGTGCGGTTGAAAGCCCGGAAGCAATAAATCCCCCGGGCACGGGCTAACGAGCGCCCGTGATGGGCACATCAACCGAAATGATGGCCATAGCAATGGCACCGGGCCGTGGAAAAATCGATTTAAACCTGCGGTGAGAGGTCGATTAAAAAACGGGACCTAAAATGGTAGCAGGCGAGTTATTTATTCATTTTTTTTTGCTGTGGCCATGACCAGACCATAGAAGGAGCTTCTGGGCGTTTGTGTGGCGGGCTACGAGGGCAACTAATTCATGCGGTCGGATTGGTTGCGGCGGCGACAATCGATCGGTTCGGAGCTCGAGTGTTGGCAGTCGGAGTAGTTGAAGTAGAGGACACTGGACGACGGCACAGGATTCGTTGGTGAATTCGTTGTGTGTACTGTGAGCTTAAAGTATCATAATTATTAACCTTTCTGAAAGCTATTGACATAAACGTTACGTTGTAAAAAATGCATCGATAAGCGATCCTGGGCTCCCGGAAGAGAACGCTGCACCTTCCGTTCCCCTGGCTGGCCCAAAAGATAATAATCTTCCTGATCGGATAATCAATCTTCTTTCGATTTTGGGCCCGGTTCCGGAACCGGTTTCGTCCATTCAACAAAAGACCTTCTAACGGTCAACCGGAACCGAAGCTTTGCTTCCGCAGAATCCAGCGGTAGCCGTCTGTTTGATTTGGCCTCAGCTGGAAGATGGAAATCGGTGCCCTCTTGCCGGTCTGGCCTCGAAAATATGATTCCCAATTTTCGCTTTTTTGGGCCTTCCGGTGCGTGACCGGAAAGGCAGCGGCACGTCTTCGCTTTTTTTTCAGCGGCCTAGCCCTGGCGAGTTGAAACAATCGTTCCGCTCGTGCTCGTGCTCGTGCCAGAGGATCATCTCTGGTGCCGGATGGCGCGCCAAGGGATTTTCGTATTTTCCACTGCCACCAGTAGTGATAGGTGTTTCGCGAGAGCTGTGCAATGGGAATCGCCAACGGAAGTGCACATTGTCGAGGAAAAGCAATGCAAACGCACCTTTTTGAGGTGGAGTTTTTTCTTTCCTGGCAATGTGTGATGTGACGTGCGTATTTACAAAAACCTGGGTCCTGGAATCCTTCCGGGAATTCGTGCTTCATTTACTTTGCCGCCCGATAGAAGTGGGCCGGCTGACCGTGAAAGTCGGATAAGATTCTCGGTAAAGCCCCATTCGGACCGACCATTCGGTGTATCCTTTTGCCGTGTAGGAGTGAGATAAGCGAAGATTAATTTATAACGGAACCCGAAGGCCACCGTGCCTTCGACGACTTTCTCGCTAGTTGCATTCCATGTCTTACTGTTTTTTTTTTTGGACTACCCCGCCCTATCAGTTCATTCAAATGGGGTCCGAGTCCTTCAAGAGTCCGCCCGGGACTCCACGGCGGTGGTCGTCCGAACTCCCTGGAGGGATGCTTCATTCCGGCCGCCATAAAGCTGACCAGGTGAAAGTTTTCCGATCGCTTTCTCAGGTTCCTAGGGTTCTCGGGCCCGGAACTGGAACTGGAGTTGCCTAGTGGCCGGAGATTGTGGATCGCCGTGAATCTGTTTCCGTGGAGCGGTTCGCTGCGGACCCCAAAAGCCCGTTATAAATCAGTCGAAAGTGGCAGAATAGATAAAACCCATAGCCGTGTGCCCCAGAAGCCGTGAAGGCCAAAGCCGTGAAGGCCAAAGCCATGGTGCTCAGACGTAACGCGATCGAAATAAATTGATCTAGAGGAAGGCAACCGAAACGGAATGCGAGGAAGCAAAGTGTATAATAACCCTCGCGTTTTTGAAAGGTTTGTTTTTTTTTGCCTATGTGACTTGGGACACACTTACTACAGCTTCAGCCGTCCACCGAGAAGGGGGTCGGAAGGCAACGGAAGTAAACAAATCACCATGTGCAACCGAATCGGGCTTCCGGGTTTGTGGTACGCCTGATTGGCGCATATTTATGGCCGGACCCGGCCAGTCCTCGATCCGACTTTTCCACGCTCATTTATTATCCCTTTTTAAAGGGCGCCGGCGTATCCGAGAGTGACCTTTACGCACTTACGTCCGACGATGATGATCGCCATTTTGGTTGGCTGGTTGGTTGCTTGTTTGTTTTTGGCGTAAAAGGGATTCGCCATAAAGGAAAGTGTAGTGCCGTAGTGCCAGTGTGTATAGGGACCAAGTAGCGGATTGAGGTAGAAAAAAAAGCGAACGAACACGGAACGAAAAACAGGGGAAATCGCCAGGAGATAGCAGCGGCCCACGCTTTCGGGTGACGTGGACCGGAAAAGGGGATGATACTTCGGTTTCGTAATTGTTCCTGTTGCGCTGCCGATTCCGGTCCCATTTCGGGTGCCCATTTCGGTCGACCAATTGTTGGACCGTGGACGGGTTAATGATTACGCTTCGGGACAGCACCGAAAAGGTCGATCGTTTCTCCCTCTTGACCACCGGAATAACAACTTCTTCGCAGACAAAGAAAGGTACATTATTTTCAGAAGGACTCAATAACGACCCGTAACGAATCCATCCGTCCGTCTGTCGCCATTGTCACGGCACGGGGATCCTACCTCTCGCTCGAGTTGCACGTTGGTCCAGCTTGGGTTGCGCTCCTTTTCGATCTTCATCGACAGCTCCTTGTACGGGTTGAGCGAGGCAAAGTTTTGCCGGTAGATGGGCCTCCAGGACTCGAAATCGATGACACCAAGGCCTAGCCAGGAGAGGGCCATAGAGGTGGATTAGCGATACACGGGCGAAGGGGGTAGCACGGGTCTACTAAACATACCGCTAAAATTTTTGTCCGGCACCTGCTCGTCCAGGTGACGCTTGAAAACCTCCAGATGCTCCGTTAGGTTGCCCTCCTGCGGCACTCCACCGTTACGTTTGTACAGCGTCTTTGAGGACGGTTTTTCCAGCAGCGCCGGAAACTTACCCGGATCGTACAGGATCGTGATGGCATTGCCGCGGAACCGATCGTTGGCGTTCTGCTGAACCGAGTAGGTGCGGTTCACGTTGCTAAAGTTGAGCCCGTACTGATTGCACATAAACGACGGAATGTTCCAGTACACCTCAAACGAGCTAGGGACGAAAAAAGGGAACGGCACAGATTAGTGGCCCTTCTGCAGAGAAAGCAGGCCCCTCAGGATCATTATTCAAACCACCCAACGCAAGCCAACCCAAGCCAACCCAACGATGGGTCATCGTTGAGCCCCGTTGATGACGGTGACGAGAAACAGGCATAATTCGAAAATAAAAATGACTTAAAAATCAAATTCCTTCGCCACGGCCCGCTACCATCAATCACGTCAAAAGCGAATGAAAAATGAATTTCGATTTCACAATGAAAGTTACGCTAATTTATGACCGAAGCCGGCCGCCCGGCCTACAGGAGTCGAAATAATTTCCCGAATGGAGCCCCGACAGCCACTTCGCCAGCCGGTCCGGCATTGATGGGTTCGCAAACACACTGTCCGGGATTGTGTCCCACTGATGGAGTGTGACTTGGAGTGGACCAATAAGGGCGTCGCGGCACGCCATTAAAAGCGATGAGCGTTCGCGCGAGCGTCGAGCTTATCATTTTTCATCATTTTCGCGCCAACGGAAGCAAATGGCCGTGCGCAACACGTGTCACTTCCAAGACGCCGGAAACCAAAACAGTGAGCTGTGATTTATGGGCTGACTACAGGATTGGCCCGGACGGTGCCACCTTAGATTGTGCAAAGTGTAAAGTTGGCGGAAAAAAAGTAATCATTCTTGTTGCGCCGCGTATGCTATTTCCGGGCCTCGGGTCCGCGGAAGGTATCTATTTTTGGGACGCCAAAATCCTTTCCGCAAAATTAATCGGCAACCACCCGCCCCGGGAAGCCTATGACGCTGGGACGCCGGCGTCCACGTGATTGATGCAAGAGTGATGTCCCCGGAAGCTAATTAGACATCCGTGGCATCCTACGCTCGCCAACGTCTCCACGGCGGGCCGGTGCATTAATTCATTATTAATTCCGACCTGTCTAATTGTGCCAAATTTACTTCAATTAGAGCCTCCGTCATTTCTTAATGAGGCTCCCGGATTTATGGGCTCCCGGAGATTCTTCGCTCTCCGCTTCGGCTCGGCCTCGGCATTCGGGTTTTCGTGGTTTAATTAAACGGAGCCACGTTTGACGAACCGAGCGCGGTCGGAACGGGCGAAGCGGCGAATGGGGTTCCTTGGGTGCGGGTTCCGGAAAAAAAACTGTCACCACCAGCTGCGAACACTTTTGCGTACATCGTAATTAAGCACCGCTGCCGCTGCCGGAACTCTACTCCGAAGCTGACGAGTGCGCTGGTGTGCGGTTAGCTTTCGGGACCGACCCGGTTCCCGGGACCGGGTTGGTTTACATTATGCATGCAGCTATGCAAAGTATCCTTTTTCGCGCGCCACTTGCCGGCCGCCGCCGCCGGGTGCTGCGACATGTGCGATAAGGGCGCCCCAGCTGCAGCGAAGTTTTCACTGTTTGGAAACTTTATGATTACGGCATTACATTTGCCACACACCGACTGCTCTTTACTTCAGTCAGATCGAAAACTTGCCAAACTGCCAGGGCCCGGCATCTTCAAGATGTAGGTCGGCACCGGGCGCTGATGAATTCAGTTCATCAGTGCAAGCTGAAGACAAGTCGGAAGATTGAATGGGGGGCCGCTGAATGATGAATGAAGTGTGATTGAGCGAATGAATCGTGGTTTTTGCAATATTTATTGCTGTCGCCCTGTGTTGTGGCCACCGAACGAACGACAACCGGAATTGAGGAAAAGCGAGTAAATTCCCTGCTGTTTGCTGGTGTTTTGGGTTGCTTTTGGGTAGAGGCAGCGTAGAGCGCGTGTAGCACAGCTGCTACGTTATGTCGAAGCCTGATCAGGGAGCAGACGAAAGACGCTGGCCTGGTTGGGCCCCCGGCCCCACAACACCGACGGGTGGCATTCGCCGTAGCAAATTAATTAACATACCATCCGCATACCGTTTCGTTGTGAATTAACAATTTTCATCACAACGAGTGCCCCAGAAGCGAACGGAACGGAACTTTGGCAGCCCGAATGACATTGTGTGGATGCCTTCCTTGCGGCAGACAAGGTGTTCTAGAAATTATCGTGTACTGGATGGAAGTGAGTGAGTGAGTGGAAAACTTGTTACTTACAAAACAGCCGCCAATCCTTGCAGCAACAACAGCGTCCGCAGTGCCGTCGACAGCAGGGCGTCGGGCGCGAAGCGTCCCCGTTTGTTGGCCATGTTTGTAACGATTGATTTGCACGGCTGGAAAAACGATCACACGCCACCAAACCTTTCACTTATTTTGCCCCACTGCGACGCTTAACGCTAATCACTTGCCACGCCGCTAATTAAATCAGTCACCAGTTGGTTCCGGAGAGACACTCTGACCATGCGCTTCACAGGTCTTCACCCGCTTTTTCTAGTATTGGCAAATGGATTAACGGACAGAGAGTTTAAATCGCTGTCGCGGCACAACCACCGAGACCGTCGCGTCGCGATTTGTGACCGGAGTGGTCTGGCAATTGAGTGGCGTTTGGCGCGCGATCTTATCACCCGCACTAGACCTTTTTGTTTATCCTTCACCGCGCGCCCGCGCGCTCGGTGATAAGAATGCTTCGAAACTTGAACCACTTCACGACCAGCGCTCGCGACCAGTGAGGTGAGTGGCAGGCAAATGCACGAATAAAGGAAGCGAAACATAAAAATTGCCGCCACCACCACCGGGCCCCAATCACACGCACACACACCACGAGCGTCTTTACCGCCCACCGGATCGGCCGCAAAGAAGCCGCGACCGCCAGTGATCGCCAGTGATCTGATTCATCTTCCTCCGAGTGGCCGGGGTAGCGTCCAAACGGTAGCGAATCCGGTACACCACTGGCTGGTGTCAGGTCTCCGGGAGCCATCGGTTCACTCGGTGGTGCCACTGAACGGTTTCGCACACTTTGCCTTCGCGCCCCCTAACGGATGCCGAGCTGACTGCATATTTAAAATCCATCAAGCCACTGGGTGTTGAAGCGAATGACACACTCTACGGTCGGTCGCCTTCGGTGAGGCGACACACCGACGTCGATCGCGCGACGCTGTCTGATCGCGTGTCCCGTCAACAGCTGTTGCGTTCTAGATCGCGCGGTTCTTGATGGCCGGGCCGGGCCGGAGAATGGTGGCGTTCTTATTCGCGATCGCGGCATCGATCGGTGTTTTCGTTAATTAACTTCCAGCGTGTGTGTTCGGTACCACCACCACCATCACCAGCAGGAATGGCAATCAAACGCGTCACGGCGACCGGAGGTTTCCAGGGCAACCGCGGCGCTGAACTGAATGATCCAACAGACGCCTCGCGAACGGTCAACGGTCGCCGGCGCAGACACTTGCCGCGAACCCAAACAACCGGCCACGGGGGTCCGGCCAGGTTGCGAGTGTGTGTGTGTGTGTGCGGCAGGAAAAACAATTCACAACGTAGCAAAAACAAACGCATCCACGCAGCAAACTGACCGCGCCGGAGATTGTTTGTAACTTGCGCAACCCGGACCATCGCCGCGTTGCGTTTCCGTACTGCAACACCGGCACCACTCGACTGCAGGCCGCTCCGAGGTGGAACCTCCGATGAGGTTTAACCACTGCCACCCATTGACACATTGGGTGGGCATTAGAATCCGTCAGCCCAAGCGAGGTCGATCAAGAACCGGGTTACTATCCGTGTGGCGGCGGTGATAATGAAGATGACAGGTCGCGTGCTCGGTAGCATTAGCATTGCTGGTGCTGATAGCGTCACCGAAGCAGTACGGAACAGAAGCGGAGCGGAACGGAACTACTGGGGTGTTCAATAAGTTCGTAGCCTCGATAACACTCTTCATCGATGTTGATACTCTCTTCATATGAACGTTTCATTTCAATCGGTCACTTAATTCTGTTTTTACAAGCCTTTTAGTATCGACGTGTTGCAGTATTTTTTACAATGGAAAAAATCAAGTACCGTGCAGTGATTCAATTTATCGAAGCAAAGGAAAATTATGAACGAAAATTGAACGAGTATAAAGACTCTTCGCCTTCAGTTAGGGGGCTAAAAACGGGGGTTTCTGATTTTTAATGTGGTCGTACTCGATCCATGTCAAAAACGTAAAAAAACAGACACAACACCTGAAATCGTAAAACAATACAGGATATCGTATTCGAAAATCGTCGAATCACTCAAAGAGATTTACACATTTACGTGTAGTATCAGCCCTAGCCAACTCATTGAGCAGTACAACCAATATTTTGACTGAAGTATTGGGTTTCAGAAAGTTGTTTGCAAAATTGTGGAAAGTTGTTTGCGGAAGCTTAACTTGAAGCTCTTCCAGTTTTTCACTTTAGGGATGGAATTTATAAATTGGAGTCTCCTTGGAACGAGTGTATTACTGAAGGCTCTACTGAATAATAAAGTATAAAGTCGTATAAAATTATTTTTCTTGTCGAGGCTACGAATTTATTGAACAACCTCGGCCGCGGTCGGGCGTTTGAGCGAAAAAACCACTCGAACAACATTGAATCGAGCGGCGAAACGGTTGATGGGATTTAAGATTACGATCCTTAATACGCCCGGCATCGGGCCAATCGTGCAGACGAATCGTGTGTGGGAGCGCGTATTCCGTGAAGCTTTTAAGCATTGTTTATGAAATTAATTAAAGTTTAACGTAAACTTTCTTGATCGTCAACAAAACCGGCACACAACTTTGTCCCGTTCCGGGCGCCGATAAGATGCCGTCTGTCTTTTTTTTCGCTAAATTTTCTCTCTCTCTCTCTGTCCCTTTCATTCTCGCTATCATCGACTCTCGAGGGACTCGAAAGTTACAGAACCATTTGCACACAGACACCGGCACAAACAACACAAATTACAAACAAAACAGCACGGTGAAAGTAGGAGCGGGCATCGGATTCGCACAAACAAACCTGGAACGCAGAGCACAACAAACATTGTGCGCAAAAAAGTAGTGCAAACGCAGCATCAACAACAACATCAACAACGGTAGCACCAGCAGCAACATCGGGTTGCATTCTCCCGACTGGTAAGTGATGCATAAACAAACCATCAAACCCCCGGGGTGGGAAAACAACATCCCAACAGCCCAACAACGCGGGCAGACCCACTGCTCTCGCACCGCAGGGAGCCGAGGAGCCGAACACATGGAGTAAGCCGAGCCCGGAAATCCATTAAGATAGTTCGGGAAGCGCACTTCGCAACAATGCGCGCTCATCCCGGTGAGGGTTCAGGTTGAGCGCCAAAAAAAAACCGGGGAAAGCAAAAAAGTGCCAAACGAATGGCGAAACAAACATCGACGACCGCGACAGGCAATCGAATGCTAGGTGGTGCCGAGTGCTCGAGAAATGGTTAAGTTTATTTAAATGGCATCGTAAATATGATTAAAATCGCACACGGAGGCTGCACACGGAACACAGGTGACATGAGGGTTTACGGTCGCGAATTGATACGTTGTCGATGTAACGGTGCAGCTACGAAGACCGGCAGGATCTGTGGTAACGAGAGCACCTGCACCAGGTTGTGGAACCGATATTTGGTTACCGAGACCGACTTATTTGTCCACCATTGGGAAGCGGGACCGAAGAACTAGCTTCATATTCGTCGGATTCAGCAATTCTGGGCGTAAAGTTATTTAGTTTTGTTTTATGTTCCGTGTGGCAGAATGCTGACGCTCCGTGTCCTCGTCCGTTACGAGTGTGCAAAATTCACGGAGAATTGATGGATTTTTTTTCCAGAAATGCAACTAACTCGCTCACATACTAGGTTGTTCATTAAGTTTTGTCGTTCGATACCATAGGGCGCTGCTACAAGCCTATTTTTGTTTTTCTGTTGGTACACTCTTCATATGAACGTATGTGAAATTTCATTTCAATCGGTCACTTTTTTTTCAAGCCATTTAGTTTACATGTCACAGTATTTTTTACAATGGAAAAAAATCAAGTATCGTGGAGTGATTGAACTTTTATTTTTGGAAGATTTAAAAGCAAAGGAAAATTATGAATGAATATTGAAAGTGTAGAAGTACTCTTCAGCTTCAATTAGGGTGTTAAAAGAGGGGATTCTGAGGGGACATGGTCGTAGTAGCCTTCCAGATGATCTATGTCAAAAACATCAAAAAACAGACACAACACCTGAAATCGTACAAAAAATAAAGGATATCGTATTGGAAAATCGTCGAATCACTGAAAGAAATTTTGTATAAGGCCAAGCCATCTCATTGAGCATTATAACCAATATTCATTAGAAGAGTGTACCAATATAACAAAAAAAAATTAGGCTTGTAGCAGTGCCTTGTGGTGTCGAACGACAAAACTTAATGAACCTAGTATTTAGCGTAATCGAGCGAACTAATCCTGCATCCGATTTGTGGAATTGTTGCTTTTCACGGGTGCATTTATTTGATCTGCTCTTTTGTTACAGTTTTGTCACTCGCCGGAAGCAATTAAAAAACAGGGGAAATTTTTCGCTTGAAAATTGCTCCCAAAAGATGAAGAAAAAACACCTGTACCTATCACATGCTTCTGAGTACGTAAAATGCACATCAATTTTTCATATTCAATTCCACCGGAAACGCACAGCAAACGGACACGTGTCATTTGCATCTACGGGACTACAAACGACGGCAAGCAAATATTCATGAGTACGCCATGAGAGGAGCTATCGCCAACCGGTCGATTGTCGACGTCACTCCTATCAAGTATGTGACCAATTTCCAGCGGCTTGCCTGTAAATGTAAAAGCTAAACACCCAATGTAGGGGGACGGAAGACACCATTCCAACGGATGCCACACATTTGCAGTCCACATTTGACTGTCAGTTCAATCCGAATCACGGCCTGCAAAGTGGCGCTCGGCAACACGCGTAGTCGATAAATGCTCGAGCTGGTAATTGGTGCGATGATTAGGGCCAACCATGCCTGGGTGTTATCCGAAAAATATGTGTTTGCATTTGAATTTAATTACACTGATTGCATACATTTCCGCTTGGTGTCCCCTGCGCCGGATCCGTCACTAACGCGCGCGATAGGCTGGGCGTGAAAATGACCGGTTCCGGAGCGTTACAGTTTGTGCCGATTTCGATTTCCAGTTCACCACTCTGCGGTGTAGGAACGCAAATCGTTGCAATTGAGATGGTTTAATTTAATTTTCTAAACCGGAACGGATGGTTTGGCGCTTTCAATCCAATTGTTTGGTCGTTTTGTGGATACGATGTTCCAGAACGGTTAAGCATTCTGTAATTCGGTCCGACGCGGACGGTTGATGAGTTCGCTACGTTATTTTGTTGTTGGCTAGTTATCCACTGGCTAAATTCGCGTTTCACTAACATACAGACGACTTTCAGGATTTTTTGTGGTAATTCTGGAATTTTCTCCACAGTTTCCCCACGTCGCACGCTGAACTTCGAACTGGCACTTCATTTCCAACGTGTGAAACAATCACACAACACTCAAAGAAAACAAATCAAGCCCCTCACACAAATCGTTCACCGCAAAGTAGAAGCAAAGTTCACGCATCGTACAAAATATTCACTTCGTTACCGCAAACGCCAGAAGGATTCGCGGAACAGTTTTCCTTTACTCGTCGGTGGGACGACGCCGTCGTCGTCGGGCCGTCGGTTTTCCACACACTCCACGCGCAAAAACCACACACCGGGAACTGAGTGGGACGTTTGACGGCCGATTAATATTTATAAGCCGCACCGCACCCGCTCGAGCGGCGGCCGCCTCTTCCGTCCCGTTCTGGGGTTGGCCAACGTCGATTTGTTTGTTTGTTTGCTCGTTCGGTCGTTGTTTGTTTGTACTGTTTGCTTTTTCACCCTGGCGAAACAAAGAGAGAAAGAGGCAGAAAGGAACAATAAAACGGTATCCACAGTAAGCCCCGCACCAACCTGTGCGGTGCGGTGCTGCCGTCAACTGTCATCGTTGTCGTGAAATATTTAAACATCAGCCCGGCAGCCGTCGCAGCCGGTGACATTGGGTCATCCACCACGTCCACGTGGATCCGCGTGGATCGAGCTTTCGAAACCTTCCCGCCGGTGGTCATGAAAACCTGTTCAAAGCTAAGGTCGCATAGACCGATGTTGCAATGAGGTTAATACATTGAACAGCATGCACCCGAGATGTACCAGACCGACCGCCCACTGCCGTCGACGTGTGGGGATGTAAAAAATTCAATTTCTCGTAAAAGCCTTCAGGTGTCCTCGAGCGTGTGGACTTGGTTCCCCTAGAGGCTACTATTTTCTAGTATCCAAAACATGTGGCAAGTGTCAAGTACTTCCGGCAACTCTGGAAAACAAACAATCTTCGTCTGCATGCCATTCAATTATTATTTTCTAATCCATGTCGGTTCGCAATTTAAAACCACAAAACTTTCAGTACCATGTCCAAGAACCCGTTTAAAGAAGACATAAGTTTTTGGGGGACGGATTTTCCCTGCGACGATGTAAGGGTGTTGCCCTAGAAGTCGCACGAGACTAGCGACCGACCTCAGAACTGAATTTTGGAAGCAATCGACACATCAGAATGCGGGCACTGGTTCCAACTGGTGGCCCCCCCGTTTTTTATTTGGCGTTTGTCAACATCTCGCGAAGGCCAATGGGCCCCCGAATGGGTTTTTGGGTGGTGTTTTATAGCGACACAAACTGTGTCATGGGCTTTGCGGGGACTTCGTCTAGCTGACAGCTGGGAGCCTCCGCAAGTTCAAGGTCGAACGGTGGTAGTTCGAGGAATGACTAAGCCTAACCGCATCGACCGTTTTGATTGAGGCTCCAGTGCGGTCGGTGTTGTCGGAAGCCCAAACGAGGATGGTCTAGTCTGTCGGTGACTTGTGCACTTGTTGCACATTGGTGCCCGTGTGGGAGCGAATGGCATGGGTAAAGTTGTTGGCCGCCAAAATGGAAGAAACGGTGTCGGATGGTCGGAATCGGTTCTTATCGGTTGTGTTGCCGAGGTGAAGGCTAGCTTTGGTTGCGCCGGATAGGCCCGAAACACCGGAAGCCACTCGAAGCGGTGCCTGGAATGCCGGGGCGCAAAGCGAAACAACTCGACGGCCCGCAAAGTTCAAAGTCAGCAACGACAACGACGACGACGGTGTAGGGCAAGATCGAAGTTTTATTGACACCATTTTTTAATTACGCCGGTGCTTCTCGTTCGAGTGCCTCTGTGGTGTGCCGCTTTATGTACCTTTTATGTGCGTGTGGCACAGGCAGGCAGCATACGCAAGAATGTAGTAGTAGAACCAGGCCTGGAGCCTGGGCTAAAGTTTTAATGAGCCATCGACGACAGTGATAAGCAACGGGTGGTAATTATGTTTCACCTGCAGTGCCGCTGCTGCAGAATTAAGTAGATAAACGGGCGCAGAAGCGAGCAATGAGCTAGATGTGGAGTGTCAACGTTTGTTTGGTGATAATATTTAAGCATTTTGGTTGGCTGGAAAGCATTTATTTATTTTTCGGAAACGATTGAGTTGACTGTAAAGTACTTGTATTACGGAGTTTGTAAAGCTTCTTTCTGCCGACTAAGTTTGTTATTATTATAATACCCAAAACACGGATTAGTGCTATTTTACATTTCCAATTTCCAGTGAAATTTTGGGTTCCCTTGACATCCAATCGCATCTATTGCAATTTTTGGAGATTATTTTAATGGTTTCATCGATGCGCAACTACAAGCGTGTAGCTTCTTTTCCTCAAGGACCTCCATTATGATGTCCTATGCAAATGGCACATTGGCAGCCCGACGACCTACATCCGATTTCGGTGCCCTTCCTTTTTATTGCTCCAAAGTGATACCCCTCAACAAACGCTAGCTAGAGTTGCAACATAATGAAGAGAATTGGTTGTTCACCCTAATGATATGGCCCAAACTACTGTAAAATGCAAATTGGAGCCTCCGAAACGACCGTAACGACCGTGGTGCTGGATGCTGAAGAGGTTTCTGTTTTGTTTTGAGATGGAACTACAATCGTAATGAAACGCACACGAAAAAAAACCCCTACAAAGATAGAAAAAAACGTGTAACTACATTTCGGAATTACTGTAAATGATTCAGCAAACCTCCCAAAGTTAGCAACAGACGTTAGAATTCGTGGCTCCACTGGCGGACGCCGGCGGTTCTGTAATTCTTCTGGCCCTTCACTTCCAATACTGTGCGAACTTGTTGGGTGTTTATCTTCGGTAAGCCAGCGCCAACTTGGTTCCAGTTAATTCGCTTTGGCCACATTAAAGAGTAAACACAAATTGTGTCCAATCCGTCAGCATTAAGGGGTTCTACGAATGGGTTGGCATCGCGAGCAGATGCACGGGTTGCAACGGAAAGCGTTTGAAATATTAGAAACTTTCCACAACATGGCACGGTCGGTTGCTTAGTGAGTAGACTCGGGGAATATCAAAAAGTTTGCTTCATGCGCGCGACGTGCAATATGACACCGGTTCGGCGAAGGACGAAGTTGGATGCGCTCGTTTAAAGTTTGCTATGCGATTGGCCATGCGGCGCTGCCATTTGGACGTGGCAGCAGCGCTGAGGATTTACTCCAATGCAGTGAGGACTGTTAGTTGACTCAGCGACATGGCTGAATTTGCCTCTTAATCCATGCATCCTGGAGTTTATCCTTTACAACCAATTAGACACTTTCTAAGCGCATCAAAGTTAGCTGCTTGATGGAACATTTACGCAGAACACTAATTGGTTTAGGATGTGTTGGAAACTATGTTTATTCGTAGTGTGTAAAAAATCCTATAGATCTTCAAATTGGTGTCGTTTTGCTTCACTTTTTCTCCGCGCTCCAGTTAGAGGCCCACACCGACGAGACACTTCCGAAAAGGTGATAATAATATCTGTCACGGATCGGGCGCAAGGCTCGTTTGTGCGGATTGAATTATCGGTCCCACGGAACCGTGCATCGTGTTGCGTAAACTAGACACCTCGTCTGGGGACTTTGTCAGAGCGTCCCGTCAGCCGTTCAATAGAAAACGGATCGCGCACTCGCGCACTGTAATTAGATCGTCGGCTTGTGGTTTCAAAAACATGGCCCACGTCGCGTGTCAAGCAGTGATACTTCGAGGTGATGTTCATCTCACCCAAAAGCCGGTTATTGGCTGGCGGTTACGATGAACCTCGGCGAAGGCTTTATTTCAACGAGACAAAATTGGTTCGTTCGCTGGTGTTATGTTTCAATCGAAAGCTTCCGTTTGCTAGCGAAACGGGTTTAAGGACGTTCGCCTTCAACCGAACGTGTCCGTCAGTCGACTACGAAGAGTGACTCCAGATGCCTCTACAGTTTAGCTGATCATTTGCACTCTTGCTGCAAAAATGGCAATAATCATAATTAACATGTTTTAGTAAACTTTATAAATAATTATTGCCGATTGGCGAAATTATGGACAGTAAGGAGCTCCACGATTTGACCGCTCCGTTAAACAACATTATTTAGAGCCCGCTGCCAGCGATAAAAATCGGCGAACAGCAGGTGTTCTGCTATCGCACCGTGTCCAAAGTACGATCAATATTTTCGTGAGCAACTCTATTTGGCCGTGAGGGATAAAGTGTTGTTTAACCGTTGTTTTCCGTGCACCCGGTCACGGTGGATCGGCCCCCCGGACCTGAGAAGATCGGCGACTAACGGCCAACGTGCGCTCTCGGGGTGCCCCAAATGTCCCCGACGGAAATAACGACGATTGCGGTGCGGACCAAGCGGATAGAGCACGGAACATAATTAACGACAACTCTATAGACCATAAATTTGGGCGAGCACCACGGCGACGAGAAAGGGTGAGCACTCGAGGGAACCATTTCCGCCGGCGGTCCGTGCGTGACCCGCAGGAGTAGGAGTTGCGGTCGTCGTTCGTTTTGCGGTTTTCCCGCGTGTTCCACGTGTGCCACGGCGCGGACGGCGCCCAGGGTTCTGAGTCCGACTGCTGGCAATTGTAGGGGAGCCAAAATCAGATCATCTTCATGGCCGGAATGAGTTACCAATGTCTCGGTCCCGATGTCGGTGATATTATTACAAATCTTAATCTGTGGCTCTGTTTGCTCGAACTGGTTCAGAATTGGGAACTGGAAACATTTTGGGACAATGCGTTTCCTAATTGTTCCCGTTGCATTGTTCGTCCACCCGTTAAGCCGGTAGCGATCGCGATGTGGAAAGGCCGGAAATGGTATCGGCTAATGATGGCAGATTTCAGGGCACGTTCTGTTCACACGGCACTTACGAGCGTTTTGTACGGGCCAATTGGCCAAACTGTGGCAGGCTAATGATTCGCATCCGCTAGTAAAGTTTTATGTTACAATTATGTCGGATGGCGAATATACGGCAGCGACTGACGGAAGTCGATGAATGAATGAAAACCTAAGCATTATGTTGGAATCTGCAGTTTAACGCGCCATTACAGTTTAAATTAAACGTGAGCAGTACCTCGGCTCCGGGACGGCACCGAGCGACAGTTTTCCAACGTTTAATGAGTGTTAACTTCATTATACGGCAGCCCGGCAGCGCTGTGTTGCCAATTTATGGCCAGGCATTAAATACCACTCCCGTAGCTGGAAATTAATATTTCTCACCACTTGCCTCACCATTTATCGAACGTCATCTGATGAAATTATGCTTCCCATTTCGGGCAGTCCACCGGCCTTCGGGCAAGCGTTTGGCCAACCTTCGGGACTCGGATGTCGCCTTTACTTTACGCCTTACAGCTGCGAGGTGAGGGCGCCGTTCCGTGACCGTTCGTAGTGACGCTTCCTGGGGAGCCTTGTGATCGCTGAAAGCTGCAATTGCAATTTGCTGTCTGTTTGCTGACGGCAACACTGTTGCCACGGCCAACGCCAGCACCAGCTCCAGTGCCCGGCGCAGCAGCCGTCGTAGCTGTCGTAACCCGACGACCGCTGGCATTTGATCCAAAAACCACAAATCCATTATCGATTCTCCCGGAGTTAGTTTTCAACTGCACTCTGTCGTCGCAAGGAGTCAGCAATCTGCACCGTCTCTGCTGCGGATGGCTTACATAGCCTTGGATAAATTTTGAAATCAATTACATCAACTTTTGTCCCACCGTTTATCCGGGACAAACGGGCTCGGCGGGCTCCGGTTTCTCCGGAAACAGTTTTGCAATCTATAGTTTGCGATGAGTTTCATGTGCGTTTTATTTTGTTTTTTTTTTTTGCGTCCTTCCTTACCGTTTGTCGTTGTCCCGGTTGCTGCTGTTTTCGAACTGCAGACCCCGTCACGGGCACAGCGGTACGATTGCTACAGATGTATCTCGTTTCCGGTGGCCGGTGGCAAGTGCAGGTCCGGTTTCCCTCCCCAAGGTGGTCCCGTCGGTCGACGCCTGTTGGCGTCACCGGGCGGAAGTTTTGCAACGGGCTTCGTTTGCAGGAACCGGACCGTTTTCGAGCGGTGCGCCGTGTTGCAGTGTGCGCTGGCTTTGGCCCGAGATTGCAGCACGCTCCAAGCTCGTGCCGGGTGGCGGTCCAGGATGAAGGTAATTCGATTCCTTCGTCCAACGTCTATGGGTTTGGGGGCCGGGAGCAAAAGTTTTTCCAACAACCACTTTCTACGTTCGTCGGCCGGCTGGTGAATGGGCAGGCTTTGGGATGGGATTTGATTACAGCAGATGGCCGCACCGGCCAAGGGAAGGGCCGAGGACATACTGCAAACTCTATACGCGATAGAAATGGATCTTGGACGATAAGCAGCAGCGGCACATCGAGCGGCGAACAAGACGCTTCCTGACGGGTGGCGACTGGCCTGGGGAAACGTCAGTCCGGGCGAGCCATCGAAAGGGATTAAATTCGAGCCTTGCGTTGATCTTTTATTCGGAGATTCGGAGCGCTGTTGCTGCGCGGAAGGTGTGATGCTGCAACCCTCCGTCGGCAGCCAGCCAGCTGTCGTCTCCGTGGTTCCATCCCTGACGCAAGTCGGACGAGTTGTATTTGCGTTTGCGGCGCGCACCATCGGCTGACTATTGTACAAAGTTTTCTTTCAATTCCCCACCGCAGGCAAAAAAAAAAGAAACGGTAATGAACGGAGTAGCGAATGTGTTGCCGCTCTGTGCCGCTTCTTTCGACGACCACGTGACGACGACATGATTACATCTTCGCTACCGGAAGCATGTTACGTGCCCGCTCTTTCTCTCCCTCTCCGTCTCGTATTCATTCATCACCATCAAGAAGTACCCAAGTGATACGCCCTACAAAGTTTGGAACACCGTTGGGCGGGGAGAAAGAAAATCAACCGGAAGAGTCCGCAAACCTGTGCACAGTCAGTGCTGAGTCAGCGGCCGGGACAAAGTTCTCCGAAACACGTGTTGTGATTGCCGAGTACCACTTCTGCGGCCACCGTACTCCGACAGCATCCTTCTCGAACAATCTTCGGCGTCAGCAGCATCCAGCGTGCTGCCGACGAATTAAGCAGGATTAGTAGCCCGGTGCAAGTGCCTTCCGACACTCTCACTGTACGTGTGTATGTGTGTGTGTCTATATCGCTGTGGATAATGTTGCACGATTATGTTTCACCGGGATGCACAGGTGCCTCCGAGGTTCCGAGCTGGCTTGTTTCATTCCCATTACAGCCGGCGAGCGAGCAGGCGAGCGAGTTGATGATAGGTCGTTCCGGTCCCGTTGCCCGGTTCCGGTCGTCCGGAAGTTTCCGGCACGCTGAAGGATTTTTTGGCGGGGGCTGCGAAAGTTTTATTCGCGGTCCACGTGGTCCGCGGCCGCCGGCCGGAATGGTTTCGCACGTAGGCAAGACGCGAGCGAATGTCTTACTTTGTTGTTTATGAGTCTCGAGCCGGTGTCTGGTCCTGGCTGGGTCCGGTAAGTAGCTGCTTGGGCCACAGCCGCAGTAATTTGATAAATATGGTGTCAGTTTGATAACGTCCACGTCCGCGTGGCGTGGCGGCCGTGATGGTAACGCGAAAGCACAGATGCGTGCGGTACGCGATAATAAAGTGCTGTTTATAGATTGTTTCAGAACGGCAGCCCGGAAGTGCGTGTGTGTGTTGGTACCACAAAGGTAGAACAACCTGAAAGGCAGGATTTAGGGTTTTAGTGGTTTCGCGAAAACAGATTACTTCGCCGAGGCGCCAAAACTTTCGTCTGTCGGCATTCATCTGTGTTTGGCATCCTTTTTGTTATGGCATCGTGTTTTCAGTACTTTTGATGATGAAATCCCGGTCATTAATTTTGCTTACTGTCCTTAAAATATATTTCACGTAAACAGGGGGCTCCCGAAAATTCCTAGCGGCGACGAACTTACCGTTTTCCCACATGTTTCGGAGCCGCGCGCCAACCTTACGCGAACTTATCGTTTTCCGGTGCCGTGAGTCGTGAGTGAGCCGTACTGAAGTGAGCGCATTTTCTCACCGAGTCCCACGGGAGAGCGTTTCCCATTTTCCCATACACTCTCTCTCTCTCTCCCCCTGTGGGTACGAAAATCGCTGGTACACGTGCGCGCCGTTTGTTTGCTGGCCGTTCGAAGGGGCAAAGCATTTTCCCACCAACAAGTTGTTGTCAGATTCTCGCCAGAACGGGAAGCGATCCAGAGAGAGAGAGAGAGAGAGAGAGAGAGAGGCACATTCGGGAGAGCGCGCCGGGAGAGATAGGGGCAGAAAATGCCCCCTGCTGTGATAAGACGTCACATCGTCGGATGAGGGCGCGAACGTGAAAAACGGGAACGGGAGTTGGAAAATGCGTGCGTAAAGCTTTCGAATTTCAACCGATTTTTGGCACTTGCGTAGTGTCGGGAGAGTAGTAAACCCGGAGCACCTTCGAGAGAGCGAGTGGTTTCTTCCTTGACCGTGGCTGCCGTGTAGATTCGGGTGACGTGTGCCAACTCTCAGTCTCAGTCTTCGAGCCGCCTCCGAGCTAGACGCACACGCGAGATGTCGTTTGCGGTCCACCGGGCAGTTGCTGGGCCGGTTTCTGTGTGGAGCCCGCATTAGGCTGCGGCACCCGTCGTCCTGCAAAGCTTTCGCCCCCCGGTCTGCTCCCGAAGGCCAAAGTGTCCCCGAGTTGGGAAGAGCCCAAATTAGGTGTGTGTCTGTTTTTCTGTGCCCCGTGGTAGTGATCGTGGTTCTAGGAGTGTGATCGAATGTAACGCGGTTGGAGTGGAGACAGTATACTCGTGTAGACTCCTGTTCCGGTTCAATAGCAGTGTGGCTTTCAATCGGTGGGGATACGGAGCTCTAATTGAGTCGCGAGTTCATTACAGCTTCGCTTCCATGCCGGTGCTGTGCGATCGATCGCGCTGACAGACTGTTTACCAGGGTGTGCCACGGTCGGCCGGCCGCCGTTGGTAATTAATTTAGGGCCCGGTTCCAGTGATTTATGCGCTTAGCTTGTCACCTTGTGCTTAGACACACGATGCCGATCCGATCTGTCACTCGCGGCTTAATCGGTCGAAATCGGCATTTCATTAATTCACCGTGGCACCGTGTGATGATCGTCGTGAGCAGTGACACGCGGATTGAGCGCTCGCCAATGTGACAGACGATCGGAATAAACATCATTAAAATCGGCGGCCCACCGACGGCCGCCCGGCCCGTTGTTCTCCCGCTGCTGCTCGTGCTAAGAATTTTGAGAGGTTTGTGGCGAAAAACACAAATCGCATCATAACAAACGGTCGGCGTAATACACGCCTGGTAATTTATGTGCCAACATTAATATTCCGCCGCGGGCCAGACGAACCGTAAATCAATCCGTAGTTGTGTGCAAAGTTTAAAGGGCACCGTGCGTCCTCGTTTTTTATACGCTCAAATATTGGGTGGCCCGTTTCTGTGCAAAAACCTGGTCCGTTTCGGGTAAAAATCAATTGCTCCAAAACAAGGTTTCGTCAACGCCGCGTGCCGTGAATGTGCGCGAGTCGGAAAAGGACGATAAAATGTTAATAAATAGAATATTAAAATATAATTTACGGTCCGCCGTTAAATCGCGACCCGGAAACCCCACCAGTTTCGTGCGTTATGTGTTGCCCACGGCAGCGATCCCGAAAGGATGGACACGAAACTTTGGTTCCCTTCTTTGGGTTGCTGTTTGGAAGCGCTCTGTTAGAAGTGGTTGCCGAAATCGTAAAGGAGCTGCGAAAGGGGGTTTCGCCGCGGCCGAGAATGATGTTTCGTGTTCGGGACCGAAACTTGTCCGCGCTAAAACCGTGTCCTCCCTGGAGATGCACTTCGGGCGCGCGTGTTCGTTCGTTCGCGTGAAACAGGTGCGTGCAGTTTGCGCGGCGTGCGTTGAGTGTTGCGTGAACGTTTTTTGGAGGAACGCTAGCACCAACCCCCGGAAAAAGGCCAAGAAGAAATGTTCATTCACAAAAATAACCAACCCCGATTGGCGGGCGGTGTCAGCCCGAATCCGAACGTCGGAGACATGGAAATATGGCAAATAATACGTTTATTGCTATATTTATAGATTAGTCACGGTTCTGATTCACTCAACCGGTGTGCACGGGAAGTTGCGGACCGGTTAATTTTGGCCCTTCCCAAAGCGTCGGTGAAACAAATGTGAGATGGTGAACCGTTGATTTCGTTGATCGAAACGTTTGCCAAAATATCATCTTCGGGAGCGCATAAAGTGTCACCTACGCGATAGAACGGTGGCCCAAGTTCGATCACGCTGGCCATGAC
This sequence comes from Anopheles cruzii, assembly GCF_943734635.1. Taxonomy (NCBI): domain Eukaryota; kingdom Metazoa; phylum Arthropoda; class Insecta; order Diptera; family Culicidae; genus Anopheles; species Anopheles cruzii. The sequence continues at coordinate 25,579,872 of NC_069144.1, forward strand.
CGTCGGGCGGGATCGTAAATAACACAGAGAGTCTCGGCCCGACACGAAACTTTGGCCGGCGTTGGTCGGTGGAAATATGAAACTCTCCTTTTCAGCTCCTCGGACCATGGCCGCTCGGAAAAACTCGATCTCCACGGTGTGGTGTGGTGTCTAATAAATATTGTCTGGGGAAAAGTTTCTGGATAATGGTTTCATCCTGTGCCTTTTCCCTTTTTCCGTGCTCTGGCTCGTGCCACGCTGTACGCCCTTTTTGTGCTTATTTAGTGCGGACCTTGCGGGCGCGGATGGTGTCAGGTGCTGCAGATACCGTTAGATAGCGCGGCACTTGGTCTCGGCGGAGGGTTTTATCATTCTATTTTTGTTGTAAAACAAACTTGCACCTGTAAGCTGCGGGATCGACCAAAGTGGACCAAAGTGGACCAAAGTGGACCAAAGTGAACCGAAGTTGAACAAAAACAAAAATAGCCCTTCAAAATTATGTTCAAGGAAAGCCGAGCAACGTACCAGCTCTTGAGTTGTGGTTCTCAAATCAACACAAATTAATAATGCATAGGGATCGGACCGAAACCGGACCGATGTATCGATCCGACGTCGACCGATGAGCGGTCATGTGCAACGAAAATCAAAATCCAGTTTCAAATCCTACCGATAACGCGCAGCCCTACAAATCCAAATCCACAATCGAGAATGCCATAAATTACGAAACCTACAATAAACTGTTGGCCAACTGCTGGCTTTTGTTTGCTCGATCTTTGCCGTTGTTAATGTTAATGATATCGATCGGTTATAATGACGATGTTACTCTCTTTTCGCGCTCCTCTCCACAGGATCCACGCAACATGCAAATTATGACTTATCGAAATGTGCTAAATTTATTATTGTGCGTCGTCAGCAAAGCTGACTGCTCTCTGTGTATTTAGTGTCCATGTGTACGTGTGTGTGTGTATGTGTACATATTCGTTATCTGGTGTCTACTGCTAGCGTTAGTGATGCTGTCAGTGATGTGGTTTTATAGCTGAGTGTAATGTAGAAAAGAGTTCCAGAGAGTTTGTACAGAAATAGGGTGAAATGATGTGCCACAAGTTTGCGCTCAAAAGTAAAGTAAAATGATCGTTTATCGAAACCATTAGGACACAATTTCCCGCGCAGCGGAACTACTCTGCGTTCAGCCGTCAGCAAAACCCGGCAAAGACCGGCTACCCACTACGGGGGTGTGTGTGTGCGAATTTATGTGTGAGTGTGTTATATTATCTCAAAGCATTATTCAATGTGAAAAGTAAGATCCCATTTCCGCCCCCCCCCCCCCTCCTCGTATGGGGGAGAGATAGTTCGGAGGGTTTCCTGTACCGTCGAAAAAAAGTACGTGTTGACTCAGGAAGGACCCGAAGTGCGGTGGCTCTCAATACGGTTTCACACTCGAAGCGGAGCGAACCGACGCAGCGGAAATGAAACTTTCGGCCGGATGCAGGCCGCTTCTGGTGCTGCTGCTGCCCACTAACCCCTAGACAATCCTCGGCCAGCCAGCGGTGATATGAATTTCCGATTAGCATAAATTGTAAGTACATACTTGTGGATCACATTTCACCAGAGCCCTTCAGCAACGGTGCCGCTTCCGGTGGTGGCGCAGGGACGCCCGCCCGGGTCGGGTTTGTTTAACATTATTCGATTCAATTTTTCACGTTTTCCCTCCGCATCGGAAGGGCGAAAAACCGGCACCGGCGCCCTCCACCGCCGCCATGATGAATTTGTTTCTTAAGATCAAAAAGTAAATCGAATCCCCGGGAAGATCTTATCGAACAGAGATTCGAGCTCGAGAGTTACCGCAGCAGCAAAAGAATATTGAACCCCAATAATGTAACCCCCTGGCCTGGGCCACACTCGGTCCACGGCCGGGTTCGGTTAAATGATGCAAATTTTATTCCACTCGTTTTCGTTCGCCGGTCGGTCGGAAAAGCAACCAGCATCATAAAGTAGACGGCCGGCAAGGCTGGCAAGAAAATCTTTAGCTTTTTTAGTCCCAGCCCGTAGCGCGTGAGTTTTCTTGCCAAAGGAAAACAATTTCAATCCTCCACCGGGGCCGGGACACCGGGAAGTTGCGTTGAGCTTTTTCCGTTGGCCACTTTTTTGAGGGCGAACATTTTCTTTTACTTTCGACCATCACACAACTTTGGGTTCGGGCTGAAACTCAAACTGAAACGGCCAAGCAATGTTTGCCAACAGAGGTCGAGAGTGGCTGCCTTCTGGCTCTGATGGAAATCGTGTGCGCCAGAAAAGTATAAAGGAGCAGCATGATTAAACTTGAGCTGGTGATGCTGTGAATTATGCTCCGTTTTATTCGCTTTGGACTTCTTTAATGGCACCAAAACTGGGTTTAACTTTGGTATGTAAATGCGGCGCACCTAGCATCAATTTAAGAGGGCCGTGAATAGTGACGCTGCAAACCGACATGGTTATGGTCGCTTCTTTAATTTTGTTCCACTTTTACGTTGGACCAAAAATCGAACGGTTTTCTATAGAGATGGGTGGAAAACACAAAAAGCAATTGTATTATCGCACCCGGAGGGCCGCGAACAATGAATGTCGTTCACGCGTGGGCCTATTCATGGACGAGCTACTAAATGTGCTCAATTGATTGATTTAAAGTACGTCAGTTGGCAGAAAATGGCGCCGTTGAGTCATGCGCAGCCACCAAATATTGGACACGAAAACATAAAGCATTCTTGTTGAATTATTTTAAAATTACTATTGTGTATTCTGTGCAGTTCGATAGGTTGTTTCGGTCACCCCGTCGGATGTTACGCTCCGATCGCGGGGCCACTCCGGTGCCGTCACCTCATCGTCGTACGACAGAACAACTCGTTCGCTTCTTTGAACAGCATAAAATGATGCCATTTGTTCCGCTCTGTTGACAACCCACACACGTGCGAGTGTGGAAGTCCCCAATGGCGGAGTCATTCCATTTTATTCGAGACTTGACTGTCTACTGTTATGCTGATACTTTAGAACGCGCTGGCGTGTGCACTTGGCGCTCGTCGATGCTGTACCGCTCGGTGAATTGAATTCTTCCATCGTGTCGTGTGGTGTCCGTGTCGGGTTGGGCTGGGCCTCCGCCTCCCAAAGAAGGGACCCACGGGAGCAGCGATGGTGTCATTTCATGCGTTAAATTGTGTCACAAAACCGAGTTGCCACCAAGTGCCCAAGCACACGATCTGCTCGCACTCACAGTACCGCACAGAGCGGTAGAGCGTAAGGAAATGGCGCCAGAAATCGGGCCACGGTTCCCACGGCCCGTGTAAAGAGCGCACCCGTGCGCGTTGCGAAATGCTGCACCGACTGCAGGTGATGTTACGTGCAGCGCTGGGGTGTTGAGGCGGTTAAATGGCTTGCGTGGCACTATCTTTTTATCACCACGTCACCACCGTCATGGTACTTTTTATCAGCGAAGATCAGCGTTTCGTACCCAAAACATGGCGCTCCGCGTGGGTCTCCGTCGGGAGATGGTTTCATGGGGCTGAAAGTGATGTCACTCCGGTTTGGCCCGCCGGCTACCAAACAGAGTATGCTGAACAGAACAATGCGTCGTGACGTCATATCACTAGCCAGCCAGCCACACTGTGGGGTATTCATTTCAGCACTTATCTACACGGAGCACCATGGAAGCGGTGGCAAAGGCGCGCGTCACCTCGGCACCGAGGTACGAGGCTTTTACGACTTCCTCCATCTGTTTCCAGCCGCACCACATCGTCGTCGTTTCGGCTACGGTACACAAATCTTTCGCCGGCGAAATGAGGGACTAATTCCGGTAATCACGTTTTCGCACAGTTTCATGGCGAAACCATTTTCTGAGCCAGAGCGCCAGAGCCAGAGCCAAAAAGGTATCGCCGACGACGCTCAGGAGAATTGCATTTCCTTCTCCGTGGTCTCGGTTTCATTTGAATCCGTTGGAATGCTTGGCGCAGCGGAGATGGAATCAAAATAAACAGCTTTGATGTCGGACGCAGGCACGGTACGCGGGTCACGAACTTTGCCCTTCAATCCGTGCTAGAAGCGTGAGGAAAATTCTCGAAAGTTTCGAAATTAAAAATGTATCTCAAAAATGATAATTCGTAAGGCAGGTTTATTTATTCTCCTGCGTGTATGGCATTCATTATAAAATTTATTTATGTCAATTAAATTTAAAAGGACAAATCGATTCAGTAGTTCGCGAGTTCATAAATGCAATAAATATACACAGTGTGTATAAAACAAACAGGACTTTTTCAATAGGGACATTTCTGGTGGCGCCGCAAAAATCGCATTTTATGGATGAATCATTCTCCGTATTCACCTGATCTGGCATCCTGTGACTTTTATCTATTCGGAAAACTTCATTTGCCGATGAAAGGAAAACGCTATGCTGACATTTTGGCCATTCAGAAGGCTGGTACCGACATACTCCGAGCCATGCTGGGCAACGACCTAAAATAGTCCTTCGAAAAGTTGTTAAGTCATGCAAATCAGTGTATCGAAGCGGAAGGAGACTATTTTGACGAGAATAAAACGATTTTGCAGAAAAAACCATATGTTGGTCTTTTTTTGAAAAAGCCCTGTTTACTTTGAGACAGACTGTGTACATCAAAATACTTATGTTTGATGGCATAAATTTAATTCCTCCACGCCCGAAAGCGCAAATCTTTTGAGCTGCATGTACAGTACGTCAAACGGCCCACCCAAGGCTGTTGCTTGGCAGCCAGGCGAAGTGTCCTTCTTCTTGCGCAGGATGATGTTAATACATCGCCATAAATCCCCCCCGGGAAGGGGTGTCGCGCCCGAGAACGCTGACGCGGGTCCGCTTTCGCTCGCTCCGTGACGACCACGGCACCGAGGTGGCACCTTAATTTGGGAACTTGGCCCCGACTGGGCCGGTTGAACGCACCCGGGCGGCGCCTCAAGGTAATGGTATATGAGACTGTTAATTAAAATCTCTTCACCTCTGCGCTGTGCGAGTCTAACAACTGAGCCATTAGTCTCCAGGACCTTCAGCTCGAGCTGAGCCCGACGAGCCCCGTCGGACAGCTGTTGCGGGTATTAGCGGCACGGACACGGCAAGTCGGCATGGCGGGGAGGAGGTTGATTAATGGTATGATAACGTTACATTACGCGCGTGCTTGCACGCCTGAATGGAGCTGGAGCCCCCGTGTTTGGCTGGCGAAACGGGCGCCCGAACTTGAGCCGGCCTGATGAGAAATCACCTCGAATTTGTCCCATCCATCAGCCACCCGGTCGCCTTCAACCCTTTTGCCCGCAGCTGCGGTCTGCATTCGGATCAAATTATAAGACACATTGGATTGTAAATATAATTTTAGTACGATTTTCTTTTTGCTGAGATTGATGGAGGCGCCTGGTGACCGTGACCAGAAGGTGCTCCAAACGAAACTGGATGACGTCCAAAGCACACTCTTATTAGTTGAGCGACCGTATTATTAAGCACTCCCAGGCAACGAGCGGTTTCATCGATTTTCCAGTCGGCTGGATGCGGTTTGGCCGAAAGCAGGCGAAACCAGTTGACACCATCCGCCTGGGACGATAGAAATAGAATAAAAAGAGCCACGTTCGGTGACCGCTAAGCCTCGGAAGCCCCCAAGAATGGTAAATAACTTTCGTTCGGTTCCCTCCGCTTGACGGTGTCGAATCCTGTAAATCATCCGCAAATAGCTTATCCGTTTGTCAGCTGGCTGTGGGAGCCGCGGCCGGTTCCGCTTCGGTTCAGCATCACTGGCGAAGTGTTCGGTGTTTAGGCAGCGTTTTTCACACTCACCACCCAAAGGGGGGGCCACAGAAAACAAAAAGGTGGCAGAAGCGAAGCGAAACGATAAAGTGAAACAAATTGTGCCGTGCAGAAAATCAATTTCGAAGCAACTGCGACGGGTTTTCTTCGGTAAAATTCGTTCCGGGCACCAGCGGCAAGGTATGTGTGAAAAGTTCGTTCAGTGTTGTTTTCTTGTAGTCAACTCCGTTGCTTTCGCTTCGTCGGTGTAGCCGGGCACGGGCACGTTAAAGCCAGCCCGCGGTAGATTCGTGCTCCGTAGTTATCTCCGGGGTTTTCGGTGTGATTGTTTGTTCTTTGAGTACCGTTTAGGGTGCAATTTTGAACTCTCTGGGTTTTGGGGGCGTTTTTTCGGTTTTGTTTGTTTCGCGAAAGGATCTTTCTCGGCGGCCCCGGAAGGTAGTCCCCCTAACTTAGTACATTTTCTTCACCGGCGGTCATCGCAAGGCCCAACCCTGGGGTGTCCAAAATTTTCGTTAGAACTTTAAAGTTCTTCACGTTTTGCACGAAGAAAGGTCACACGATATCCGCCGAGTCCTTGCGCATTCGCGTTCGGGTGTGTCACGGCCTGATCCCACGGCCAACGAACCGAAAACCGTGCTTCACACCTCAAGGTTTATTTTCACCGGTCGTCCGGGCCTCCAACACCAATTTTATGCATTAACGATCTTTGCACGCCCTAGTTCTTGGCGCTGCCCGAAATGGAGTCGTTCGTGGTGCTAGTTTCCCGTTTGCCAGCCCAGTCCCGAAAAGGTGGATTCAGCTGGTGGAATGTTAAATAAAGCTAATGGGATTTTGAAACACGACAGCCGGCGCCGGCCCCCGACACCGGCCGCGTTATGCGTGGGAGTCCTTCGTGGAAGCACCGATAAGACCGCGGTTGCCTTCGGGCGTAGCAAAGCGGAATTCAGTGAGGGGGGATTTGGCGAAAACGTGCCCCCAAACACGTCACTGCGGTGTGCCCTTGGTGTGCGAGGTGCGAATCTTTGCCATCTGCGGGCCAGCTTTACAACTAATTCGTGATAGGCGAATAAAATTGATTATTTTATAGCTGTGAAAGTACACGCAAACAGTACGGCGGCCTGCAGAGTTATGGAATGTTCCCAGTTGGATTTCGTTTTCGCAAATAAAAGGGCGTTGAGTGCGTTCTAATTGCACCGGGTACGGACAATACCGGAACCGTAAGACATTATTCGTTTAAAATTCAATTTTCCTCCAGTTGGATTATCTTTGGCAAATAAATATGGTCAGTTAATTATCTTGAAATTGATGCACATAAATTTGGCAAAGCGCATCCGACCCAACCGGCCAGGCATCCAACCCTCGGGCGCTTTAGGTCGTCCGTAGAGTCTTAAAAATTTAATTATCGAAAGGTTTGGGCCGTAAAGTAAAGTGGGCGCTTTAGATGAAATGAAATTTTAAGGCTTCACACCCGAGATCGCTGCATTAAAACAAATGTGCCTCGTTATCGAGAGCCCACCACGACACGGGGACCCGTCCCGTCGATGACCATCATTATTTTTCACAACATTCCTTCGCCACTACCGAAGGGCCATGGGATTATTATAATTTCGTTCCCGAAACACTGTTCGGCGATCCGTTCGGCCGGCCGTGGGGCCGGAGGAAAGTGAGGGCACGAAATGAACGTCCGACAGTACGACAGTAATCTGGAAAAAATATCTTCAACCTTTTCGGCTCGCCGCCGGAGCGCCGAATGATGATGTTGCCCCCGGGGGGGAACCAAAATAAGATTAATTATGTTTCTCAACGAACGTCCCGGAACCCCCCGCCCCGGGGGAATCTTCTGTGAGCAAGCAGTCGGCCGGCTCGCCGCTGAAAGGAATACTTTTTAACAAGGATTATCAACCCCATAAACCGGGGCGTAGTGCGGCTACCGGATCCTGAAGGGCGGATTTACGAGCAAAACCTACTTCACAGCCGATCGCTCATTTGGTGAAAGGTTTTAAAGACACCGGCGGCCCATCCGTTCGCCCGAAAGCCGTTCCATACATCTTCGGCTCTCCGTCGGAGCTTTCATCGAAGATTACGGGTTGCACACGGAATGGTACCCGGATCGATCGTTTTCCTGTTTCGTAATTGCAGAATCCACGGGTCGGGTTTGCTGCCACTGACGTCGACGACGTCGAGTCCCGAACGGTCTGCATTCAGCAGCGCCACCATGATGGACCATGCACGGAAGCCACTTCCGGTGCCCTGCTAATATTTTCTCTACTGATGCACTAATCCCGGACCCTAGGCTTCCGGTGCCGGAAATGGGAACACAAACTGTCAAGTGCAGTGTGCAAGATGTGCACCGAGATGAGCACAAAAATTTTCGCAGAGCAGAGCGGGTCCGGGTGGAACACATCCGGCATCCGGGTGGATGCTGGCATGGTCGACGACGGTCACGGGACGGGTTGTTTTGTCTCGATCGGTTTCCCACCAGCTGCAAAAAGGGACCGCGATGCCGGCCAGGGACAAGCCCAGCAGATGACGGATGGGAAATTAATGTTTACCTTATTGTGGTCGTGTTGGGCAAACATTCAAATAGAATTCGTAAAACGAGCGATCAAGCTCCTGTCATGTCTTGGGGTTCGGTTTTTGTTCCTGTTCCGGTCTTTTAACTGAGCCATTTGCAAGCGAGCGGTTTTGCTGGGTGCTAGCGTTCGGTTTTGAAGGACACATTACCCATCCACCGTCGCACCGCGCACAGGGACTGCGAAACAAATTTGTTAAATTGTCAACATTTCCTGTCGCCTGCAGTTGGCGTTGGGCCGAGCCGATCCGAGCCGAACGGAAATGCATACACATTTGGCACTGCCGGTCCCGTACCCTAAGCACAGACCCCACGCTGGGTTACTGGTGCCCTGGTGGCCGTTTATTAGTTTTTCCTCGCTGACAGCTGGAGGCGTTGGGAGAACGACCCTTGACGGTGGTTCGTTGAAAAATGACCGGCGGAAGCGGGTGACGCAGCAGTGGCTGTGGCGACAGCAAAACATGCGCTTTCGGAAACAGCGATCGGTTTGATGTTTCTCTTGGGGCCGGTAATTTGTTTGCCCGGGGCGGACTCATTATGTGTGTCTTCAGTTTACAGCTCGATGACAGCCACGGAACGTGGTCATCGCCGCCGTCTGGTGATATGTTGGTTGCGGCATGCGCTAAATTGAGCAGGGTGAGCAACCATGCGTCTCCATCGTAGCGCCGTGGAGCAATTGGTATGGTAAAAACAGCATGGCAGGCGCGGGTGTAACACTGCGCAAAACTTTACGAATAATTGTTGGGGTTTCAACGTTTATTATCAGTTCCATTTTGTCTATATACGAGGGATGTTCAAAAAGTAATGATAATTTTGCATTTACGCGGGCTACATAAGTCCGATTTTCGATTTTTTGTGGCGATAAGTTACTACACATGTCAGTGATTTATGGTGAACAGTTCGGCCATTTTGAGTAATCGGTCAATTTTTGACAGCTGTTTAGCTTGGACAAGATTTGGCTCATCTTCGATTTTTGTCTCTTCCAAAAAATGGATGGCAAAGAATCTTTATAAAATTTTGTGTGAAAAACGAAAATATTCGATTGGACGCAATGGATTTGTTGACTGTGGCTTATGGTGAAGCTTTTAAGACCAAAAGCATTGCTTATCGGTGTTTCAAATTTTTCTCAGTGGGCCGAAAAGATGTGAACGTCGAAAAGCCTACTTTGATCGATTGTGAACAGTTTTGCTTGCAGTTTTCTTCGATTGCAGGGTCGTGTTGCATCATGAGTTGTTGCCAAAGGATAGAACGGTCAATAAAAAATATTTCCTGCAAGTTATGCGAAATTCGCCCGAAGCAATCCGTCACAAATGTCCGGATTTGTGGGAAACCCAAAATTGGCTGTCGCGCCCCTGCTCACACGTCCTGGTTTCTGCGCGAATTTTTGACCAAAAAAAAACTTTAATGATGAACCGTCCAGAACCCTGCACCACCCGAAAAACAACCCATCCTTTTCCAACACAGAGATGGCCGACGACGAACGACAGTAGAGTAAACCATAGAGGCTCGTAAGCAGCGACAGCCGACGCCTCAAAGAACCAACGACGGGGTTTTCCAACACAGAAACGACCGGCGCGACAAATGCAGCAACAACAGCACCGAAAAACCCACCATAAACGGCTGGGTAAACCATAGACGCAGGATGCAGCACAGGAAAATGAAGCGCTTCCCAACAGTTACCTGGGATCGCAACACGGAAAGACGACGGCACTTTGGTCCTTTTTGGACGCACCACCAAACGAGGGGTTTTTCCAATGCAGCAAACGATCGGCTACTGCAGGGGTAAACTAACGACACAAGATGCAGCATTGAGAACGGGCAAGACGATCACGGGTAGCGACGACACCGACGGAACGCGGAGGACGAATGTATATAAAGAAATAGATTTTAATAAACAGCTCTCGCTCAATTGAGGCTCATTCAGTGATTCAGGCTGATTCAGTCACGCAGTCAGTACGCATTCAAGATTCATTCAGTCTCATTCAGGATTCACACGCAGTCAATACGCAGTCGATTCTCATTTCACTCATTCGCTCATTCGGACGCATTGAATTCAGTTTTCAGTCGGAAAGAAAGATCAGTTCAGTTCGAACCTTCGATCAGAGTGCAAACCAGTGCCGGTGTAAAATGTTCAGCACCAAGGAGTGAGGTCTTTACATTTCTGGTGACAGCATTGTTTAAATGTTCAACGACAACGTGTGAAGTCGTTACAATGATACCAAAGCCACCGTATTCTGTAGATCTGGCCTCCTGTGACTTTTTCATGTTCCGGAAACCAAAAGGAGGCATGAAAGGACGACGCCACGATACGATTTAGGCGATAAAGACGGCATCGAAGATGAGTCAAATCTTGTCCAAGCAAAACAGCTGTCAAAAATTGACTGATTACTCAAAATGCCCGAACTTCTCACCATAAGTTACTGACATGTGTAGCAACCTAACGCCACAAAAAAATCGAACATACGTAGCCCGCGAAAATGCAAAATTATCATTACTTTTTGAACATACCTCGTAAAACCATAAAATTAAAATTGACACTGGGGCACTCGGGATGCCGAACAAAACAAAACTAGGCATTCAACTAATTTACTCTTCTAAAACATAACCGCACATCGCATGACGCGTTCGATCTGGCTACGAAATTTCAACAAAATTATAATAACATCATTAGAGTTCCTTTGTTGCGCTCGGAGGGAGCCACACTTTTACCCGCGCAACTATGGTGCCCGCAGGGTAAACGCTTTTTGTGTCACTTTGGAAACCGTCAGCGTGCAGTGGAGCCGTAAAATTGACGTGCGGTGGTATGCAATGTGGCTTTGTGGTTCAACTTTTTTATTCAACGCCCATTAGAAACTGGTCGGGAGCGATAGAAAGTTGCAAACGAAAGAGCAACGGGGGGGAAACAAAGGCACCGGTCGCATCCTGCGCTGGCGCAGTCTATTATTTGAAATTATTTTAACAATTTCATGTCCCCCTTTGGTGGACAACGTACCGACCGCGGCCGACGGGGTTTCGAATGCGGACCGAAACATAAAAAAAAAATCAATATTGTCCCAGCCCCAGTGACCCCGGGAGCGACCCAGTTTTTGTGGACCCAGAAAAGATGGGTAAATTTAAAACCAAAGCAGGAGAAAGCAAAAAAAAGGCATTTCCTGTGTTCGGTGGGCTTATTTTCACGGCATCCTGGTTCGTCCTGGGAAGTGCCACCCTGGCCTCAGAAGGTCATCCGGGATGCAATGATGCAGCAGTTTTGCTTCATTTCTAGAGAGCGGCTTGAATGCAGCTTTTTAACCAGGGCGAATCAGGTTGCGCAGAAATTATTGTGCGAAGCGAGCGACAGGAAGCCAGGGCCAGGAATTCTCGATGGAGATTATGACCTCTGGGGGAGAAGCGGAGCAGGGACCTCCTCCGGGTTCCCCCCGGGGGGAGATTCTTCAATCAACCGCCGACGGTGGCTGCTGCAGTGCGTCCTTCAGATGATTCCCGCGAGGCGGTGCGTGAGGCCTGCGAATGAGTGGAAAAGTAAAAAGGAAAATGGAGGGATTCAAGTAGCATGTTTGCGCCCGGGTTGGACAAAGCCATCCTCGGTGGTGGGGAAAGCGGCCGTCGGAGAGATGCTGGCCTGGCGTTCGCCTCAAGCCAGACGCGTACCTATTTCATCTAATAAAACAACGCCAAATGACGCAATGAAACAGTAGGTGCGACCGCGTCCGACTCCGTGTTGGTCGCTATTGTAACGAGTGTGCTGCGACTGTGTGCCACTCCACGCACAGACAGACACGCGCAATGATGACTAGATTAGATCGATGGAAACAGATTTCTGCGCTGGCTGCAGTAACCGGTGACCGGCGCTAAAAATCCTCCGGATGGCTCCTGACCCTTTAAATGGACAAAAAGAGAGCATGGAACAAGGGAAAACTTTTATAAGAAACTGGAGGCTCCTAAGAACTGCAAGGGGGGGGTGAGCCTCCGGAAGACAATTCCATGGGAAGTTTTATTTTTAGCGTTTAGCGAAATGCATCGCACCACACCCGGCTCGGTGGCGTCACGATGCACGGTGCGCTGTAAAGTGTCCCTAGTGCAGCCATTGCACGCAGACACAGCCGCAGAAACGGGTACAGAGGTGCTCTAATTATGCTACAGAGGCGATGTGCTTGAGAGGCTTTCTGTTTGGCCATTCTCCTTCTTTCGCCATCGCGTACGACATCGCGTATTGTGCGCCAGCGATGGCGATGGTGAACGTAAGTATGCTCTGAGCCCCTTTGCTAGGTCCACGCCAGCAAACCGTGCAGTAACAATGAGGCAATCTTTTAAAGGATTCTCTTTAAAGGAAGAATATAACGCGCGGCACAATGTGAAACCTATAGCGGTGCATCTTTCACGAGAAAATCATCCATCGTTGAGCGTTTCACGTACGGTTGCGAATTAAAACCGGAAGCCTATCAGACGCCCAACTCGCCTAAAATATGGCACACGTGTGGTGCGGTTTTTGTTACGCAAAGAAACATCAATCACAGAACACGATTCGCACGGCCGCTTGTCGGTTTGAATGCTACCAATGAATAGAAATATCACTTGGCGCGAGGCACTCCATCATCGACCATTTTTGCGGCCATTGCTGCGGCCCAGTCACTCGATCCAAATAATCGTTTCCACGTGGGTGAACCGTTCTTCGAACCGTTCGGTGAACGATCCCTTACGGTGGGTCCCGGCGCAAATCCGGCCGTTCTGTAGCGACGATAGATTAATCTTCATTACGACACGTGTAAGGACACCGCGCCAAGGTATAGAGACAGCGCATTCACAGCTAGTGCGCCAAGTATTCCCACTCGCATCAATATTCCTTTCCGCGTCCTGTTTGATCCTTCCGGGACTCGAAATGGTAATCCTTTCAAACAATTACACTCACTTATCATCATCACCGAATTCTTGGACTGGCTTTTCGTTCTTTCCGTTCCATGATTGTGACATTTCGGGCGCGCTTTTTTGCACACAAAGCGGCATTAGGTGAGGCGTTGAGGAAGCTGGAATGATTGATAGAGCTTGGTCCCCGGCCCGGCGGGATCGCGTTTAGTCCCCGGTAATGGAGCGTCATCACTTAACGGGTTAGAGTTTATCGTTGCGCTATAAATAATTGTACTCGACAATCAGTGGCAGCTGAAAAGGGTATTTATTTGGGGTTCTTTTTTTGGATACATTTGAAGTATCGCGCCACTTGAAGAATTTGCAACTCGCATCCTTGGCGATAGCTCGAAGCTGAGTAGCACATATCCACTGTTATTATTTTATCCACCATTCCCAATCGGGTACACGTTTGCACTTAAAATGATAAATCAATAGCTCGATACATAAAGGAGTGGAAAGTGAAAAAAAAACATCCCACATCAAGGGCCACTCGACCTGCATTTGTAACCGCACGGGGAAAACTATCGGTAAAGAAGAAGCAGCACTACAAACTGGTCATCGAAACCCGCCCGCCAACGTTTTCCCCCCAATAAACAATGCGTTCGAGGGCGCCAAACATAGGGAATGCTTTCAGGTGCATATTTCTTTGGCGCACCGGCCTGCATCCTTTCGCTCGATCAGCTTCCATTAGCGCCCCGGACGCCGAAGGTCCCTCGGCACCGCCTAACTATGCTCATGCGAAGGTGATTCACACCGAGGATCGGGTTTGGTATTTGTGCACCGATTTATAGTTTTCATTTTCTCCACCTTGGCCGGCTGCCCGGTCATACACGCTCGAAGGTCCGACCGGAGTTCGACCAGAATCCAGCAGGGCTACAGGCAGTGCAGTTGCACTGCTGGGAGCCCCCGGGAATGCTGTTGCGTTCGCTGCCAACTGCTTGTACAGCTCACACACTGTGCGGCAGGATTCAGATCAATCTCGGCACCCTCGGCCGAATCGAAGCCGTCCGCTGTGGAGCTTTTTGTGCTGCTGTGATTGAAAGCGATTTATTGCTTCTCGTTTAGTGCCACGGAGGTGAAGGCCGGGTGTGAAGAAACCAGGTAATCGATTGTACGAACGACCCCAGGTGGTGAGCAGACAGGCCGAGGGGGGGGGGGGGGGTGCGATGCATTAAGCCGGCGATGGTTACGGTTACCGGGTCGACCGGGTTCCGGTAATTTGCACCGCCGCCAACGAGAGTGTCGATCCTACATTGTGGAAAGTGCAACTCTTTTTTTCGGTCGTGTTGTGTGGGGTTCGGTTGGGAAGGAAAGTGGTATTATGTGGGGGCTTCGTGGAAAACCAGCAATCAGTAACACAATCACTGGAAAAAGGACCGACACGCCGCCCCGGCGCTGGCCGTTGTTGAAAATCACTGCCTTTGTTGATGCACCCCCGGCATGGTGGTTACTCGTTTCTATCGAGGTCAGGTCCAGTATCGCTTTCTATGCGCCAGAGTGCCAGAGAACGCTTCATAAAATAGTAAACACAGTCGACCGACACAGTTTCCTCTCCGCCATAAAATATCGTCTTACATATGTTTCCACCGTACGTCGATCGTACTTCATCACGGTATAATCACGACTCACGGTCAATGTTGGTTCAAACGAAAGAAGAAAAAAAAAAACGTCCACAGGCAATCAACGTTATCGGCAAAACGGGGACCAACGGGACCCTATCTTATCGCCGAGCCAATGGTTTGTATTGCCGCCTCCCCGATTTGAGCGGCTTCCGGAAGCCGCTATTAAACGGCCGCGAAGGTGCAATCAACGCCCAGCGAACTGTCGAAACATAAACCACCCTCCACAGATAGAAAACCACCCAATAGCCGGTTCGGTCAGCGTCTCTCTGTATCGCACGCAGCTTGAGGTTGTGTGTGAAATGGCGCGACATACTGGGTTGTTCATTACATTCAGAGCCTCGATAAGAAAAACACATTTTTATGGTTTGAAATACGCTTTATTATTCAGTATGGCCTTTCTGATCATCAATAGACTTGTTCCAAGGAGACTCCAATTTTTAAATTCCATCCCTGAAGCAGAAAACTGGAAAACTGGAAACTGGAAAACTGGAAAACTGGATGGATCCTGTTGGAGGCTAGTACGACCACGTTTAAACTCAGAAACCCCCCTTTTGACCCCCTAATTAAAGGTGAAGAGTCCTTATACACGTTCAACATTCATCCATAATTTTCCTATGCTTTTAAACCTTTCAAAAATCAAAATTCAATTACTCCACGATACTTGATTTTTTCCATTGTAAAAAATACTGCGACATGTTGAAACTAAATGGCTTGTAAAAAAAAATAAAGTTTCCGATTGAAATGAAACTCCACATACGTTCATATGAAGAGTGTACCAATATAACAAAAAAAATAAGGCTCGTAGCAACGCTCCTTGTTATCGAGGCTCCGATTATAATGAACAATCCAGTAATGCCGCGTTTAGCCGCAGCACCAACGGGGACGACGACATGAAATGTTGAATAATAATTAAAGCCGCGTTTTGGGTGATGCAAATGATAACTTGCATTTGGCAGGATGCCAGGCACGTCTACGTGCTGAGTGGAGCACTGAGCACTGATCCAGTAAAGGGCGCTCATCCACGAAATGCGTACCGAAAGTGGTGCCACAAGTGGTTTCCGAGGTTCCGAACGATCATTGCGCTCCTAGCTGGCCCGATGGCTAGACCGACCGATGGTGGTGGCGTTTTTGGCAGCATCATGACTCTGGCATTGTTGCTATTGCCGTGTGATGACGATTTTCTGCCCACCAAAGTGTCTTTGCGAATTGCGCCCAAACGCAGACCCCATTCGCCGACGCCAACAATTAATGTGCAAAATTTGCTGTTGCGTAATCTTAAGCATATTTGCTTACTTAGCAACGCAAACCGACCTCGGGCGGGGGCCTCATGTATGGGCCCGTCGTTAAACAAATGAATCATTAAAATGTTTGCAAATCAGCATGATGCCGCGTGAGCCGACACAAAGCAGTCATTAAAGTGTTTCATTTGCGTAGCGCGGCTGGGGACTATTGTTTCGCGCGCGTTCGGTGTGTGGCTTCTGAAGCCTAAGGAACGAACCCAGGGCTTGTCCTTAACGTGGAGCCCCCACGGAGCCGCCAGTTTGCGGCCTTTGTGGAGATTCATTTCGAAGAACGCCCATAACGCGACCTGGAACGGCGGCCGTAGCATATTCTGGCGAAGGTGAATAACATAATTCAAGCGTAAAGCGGCTCGGTGCTTTTGTCTTTCGGTCGCACGTCCGACTTCCGAGAGCCTTCCGTTACAAGCTGAAGGCAGGTGAGCGATTCACCAAATCACAACTCCGGGACCGGGAAGGCACCAGCGAAAGCTTAAATTAGGTATCAGGACTCGGGCCTCCGGCCGACTGTATATCTGCCCGTGGCAGATGACGGACGTGGCAGCTTTCGGCGGTGCGGTAACCAGCGGCACTCGATGGCAACACAAGCTGGCAAATCAGTTTCGCCTTTGACCTTTCATCGCCACCGTAGCTGGGTAATGCCGGCTAATAAGTGGCCCAGAATTATGGACGTTTCTGGAAGGTGAAGCGGCTCCATCGCCATGTTATGCAGTTTCGCCAGACACGGACAGATCTTACCGATAGCAGGCGAGCGAGCGAGCGGACTTTCCCTGTGCCGTAGCCCTCTGTTGTGGCAAGCGGCTTAAGGCGTACGGCTTGCACTTAGATGCAGCTGATGGGGCATAAGGCACGCTGCGGGCGTTCGGGTTATGTTGCCAAACATCGCGAGACGACCCCTTTCATGGTGCAGATTCGGTCGTTTGTTGAAATCGCCCTCCGTTACACCGGCTGGGCAGGACACCGACCGACCGAACGATGCCAAAGTGCGTGGAGCTCCCACACTGGCCCGAAGTGCAGTGCCAGGACACCCCCCGGGTAAGCAGCACTTATCGGTGCTGCTTACATGTTTACACACACGGCGAAGACCAAAGACACCGGGAGCGTGTTTCATGGTCAGCCGTATGGGTCGGTCTTCTTGGGAAGCACCCCCGGGGGTAATTTGGTGCAGCAATTGCCGATCGGATTTATCGGGTCAGCCATTGTGGCGAGTGGCCTTCGACCGGGATCTGGCAGCCGAGGTCCATTAGATATGGACACATAACTGATGTCCGATCCGACTCTGCGGCCCACGCTCTGACGAAAGGCGTTTAATGGATGCTGCCGAACGTGTTGCGCGATGCTTCCGGTTGACCCTTGGGATCGGTATTGGGAAGTGTTTTGAGTGTTGAAAGCTCCTTTCGGCTCGCCATGCTTGGCGGTGAAGGTTTATAATGACGTGCATTTTAGTAGCGTCTGCAGCTTTGTGCAGTAACCCGAGATGATACCTAATCGTGAAGGCAGTGCTTTCGTGTAGTTATTTAAACTATACGTACAACACCCGTCAGATAGGATTTTGACGATTGGACGCCTTGGTCCTGTGCAACCAACGACCACATTTTGGAGGCCGAAGACACATTTTGGTTTCAAATTATGCTTCTATCCTACAATCCAACATAATTTATTTTGATTTAGTCATAAAAGTAACTCAACTAACCACTGATATATTACAAATTTTTTGTGGTCTTCGTTATTCAAAATATTGTTAAAAACTGCCCTTTTACAGGGTGGTCCATTAAAAATATTTTTTTTTCATTTGGTTATAAGACAAAAACGGCTCAATATTTTCCGATGATTGAATATTCATGCGATAGCCGGTTCATTCATTGCATTTATGTATAAAATACAATTTTGGTTGCTTAAAATTGGGAAATATGAAAAACTTATTTCCAAAGTGGTAGGTCTTCAATTCAAACAATACGATATTTGAAAATCACCTTTCATTTAAGCTTATCTCCACCTCGGTGGCTATGTTAATAAGCATAATTGTCGTTTTTGGGGTTCAGAAAACGCACACGTCGTGCAAGAGAAGCCAATGCACCCAAAAAGGAGTGACTGTTTGGTGCAGATTTTGACTGATGGGGTTCTTTGGCGTAGCTGTAGTTACGTAACGTGTACAATCCAGCAACTATTGACGACCTCAAGACCGACGATCCTTTCGAATAAATATTAATCTGTTTCTATTTTATAGCCAAATGAAAAAAATATATTTAATGGACCACCCTGTATCCACCACCATTTACAACATAATTTTTCATGAAATTTACTTTCTTTGTTACGGTTTACACGGAAAAAATCGATCCGAATCCGTTCCGAATCTCATCGTTTGAAACCTTCATCACGCTCAACAAACATGCCCAGCAGCACGCATTCGCATTTCATTAAATGCCATTATTTTTGCTACCATGAGCCTCTTTTAATTACCGAAAATATGTTGGCCGTGGATTGGCCGTGTGGGGCATTCAAACTTTGGAGAACCGTCTTTTCGTTACATGGCTTCGTCTGTCCTTCATTAAAATTCATTCCACATCGTGGCTCTTCGTGTAAAAGCAAAAAGCAAAAAAAAACGGCAACTCGAGCGATCGGTGCAAATTGATTATCGACGGGCGGCATCCAGCAGCACGGGGCCTTCGTCGGAACATGCCCTATCGAGATTTAGTTACAACATGATCTTGCGGGGATACACTCGTTCCCGGCTCTCTACGTGGCAGTACGGCTACCGTAGGGTCCTGACAATGTTGCCGACGTGTTGGGCTACATGCGGTGGGAAAAAAACTGTAACGAACCGGGTTTCCCGTATGCCAAAAACATTCCATACCATACCATGCCGTGCCATAAAAAGTAAAGGTTCAAATAATTTGCGTCCGAAGCAATGTTTCATCGTTGCGGTGCGGTGCGGTGTGTCTGGCAACATAATGGTGCCACACTTGAGAACCCAGATTCCGGAGCAGGCGGACAGTAGAGGGCGTATCGGAAGCAGTAGGAGGACAGTAACATCCGGCCACTAACCGAGGGGGCCGGCGCTCTTGTGTGTGTGTGTGTGGGTCCGGAAGAGCCCGGATTCCTCGCTGGACAAAGAGGGCAGCTTGTTGTACTCGTTTTTCTTCACTTGATTTTCTCACTCCTGGCCGTGCCCGTGTGTGTATTTAGTTTCTGTTTTCCCCCTCCCGGCTGGCCTTCCGCTGGACGGTGTTGTCTGCGTTCTGCTCGCAATCGTCTGACATCTTACAGCGTATTACTTCGGTACGCCATCTAGGTCAGCCGTATATATGGGAAGCAGATCCGGAAGCGAACCGGTGTCATGGTCCTCTCGCCATGTTCCTGCATTACAAGTGATATGAATAAGTTCCCGTACGTGTCGTTTCTTTGTGAAGTTTTAGGAGTTTCGTTTTTCCGTTCTGTGCTCAAAGTTCTGCTATTGCTTTTCCGAAGGCCGAAGATTCGGAGTTCTGCGCTAAAAAATGTCTGGTGTATTGGCGGAACACAGCCCGGCCGGGCTGGGGGAAAAACTTATTGTGGGAAAAGTTTTTTTTTCCACCGGTTTTGCATACCGTTAAGATGGGCCGCCGGAGACCTGAAGGGAAGCATGGTGCCAGATGCGCGCTTCCAAATTGCATCCGGCGGCCGCGTGTCCCGGAACACGCGGTTGGTGAGTCGAGAGTAAGATGAAGTGCATTGTAGTGCCATGTTTTCACTTCGCCCTGAGTGGCACGCAAGGAATTCTAATGTTGCGCCAGCCGTGGTTTTGGCTGCTGCTCGTGCCATCGACAGTGCACGAGATCGGTCTGTCGTCGGTCGGTGATGCCAACATGCATCGGGAATGCTGCTCGGGTGCACCGGAATGCAATGTGATACACATACTTGCTCACCCGGACCAAGGACGCTTGCGAGGGAACGCTGTGACGGGAGTCTCGAGCCAGCGAAAGGAGCGGATTCCCAGGACGGCACCATCGCATGACCTTTTGATAAATCCACTGATAAACTTTTCGCCGCTCGGGAAGAGTCACCACCGAAAGCTGAAGCCAAATGTCGAACAGATTAATTTGAGTAATGATTAATGTCAAGCGCACCGCCACTCGTACGCCTACTCAAATATGAACTCACGTGCAGCTCCTACTTTTAATAACGCCCAGCAGGAAGCAGGAATTGCATTTTCTAGAACACTTGTTTGTTCCACAAAAAAAAAAAACGGTCGTGGGCATAGTTTTAAAACATCATTATCGGGTACCCGGACCGAGTGGGATGCACGGAATAAATTAATGCAAACTCATCTGCCCACCGGAGAGCGGGTTCCGCGAAAACCCGGAGATTAAAAGTTAAAAGTAAATTAATTTTTATTACTTCGGCGAGCATATCCGCATGCACTCCGGCCGGCGGCCTGCGACACGATTATGTCACCGGGCACCAACCGGGTTGTTCCCTTGCTGGTCAATCGAGATATTCATCCGAAGCGGAAAGCTTACGTAAAGCTGTCCGGAACTCCCATCCGATACCGGGGGAGTTGCACGGAAACGAAATCATTAATGTTTCAGCCACAGCCGGTGGCCGATCCGCAAGGTATGAGTAGTTTCGGTGATACCAACCGTCGTACTTTCGTTGATATTTTTACAAACTAAGTTAAACGTTTACTTAAATGATCCACCCGATACTATAAATATCTGGCGACGAATAATGAAAAATAATAACCGCCACGTCAAGTGATCCGCTCGGCATGCTGAGCACCAAACAATGGCACCGAAATGCTCAATCCTCTTCCGCGACATCAATTCGCTCAGATCGAACGCTAACGGATAAGCTGAATCGGAAATTCATCAAATATCGTCGTCATAAAACACGAAATCAATAAAACGCCCTCCACGAAACGGGCCGGACTCTTCGGTTCGGCTTCGGCTCGATGAAGATGATGATGGGATCGAGTGGCCTTCGAGCTTTTCTGCGCTCCGGCTTCCAGGCCCGTGCGGCCGGCAAAAGGCGGATCCCGGAAGTTGGCCACACCTGAGTCGCTTTCGCCGCCGGTGCTCTTCCAGCTGCTTCACCAGCCGCGCTGAAGTAGGTGCAGCACGTGCACAAGCCTCGGGCATTAAAGTACCATAATAAATCGATAAATTGTCGATTTGTGGGGCTTTGCTGGGTCGGGTCGGGCCGAGCCTGCCGTTTATTACGTTGGCCCGGCTCTACCCGCCATGGAAGAGGGGGCTCGTATTGTGGGCTGGTTTTGGTGTATCGTTGACTTTCTTTTTATATCGCCATTTTCCGCAGCATTGTATAGGTTGTGGTCCGCGCCGAGTTTTATGAATGTTGCTCGCACGGGAAGCGAACACGGCCAGCAACGGACCAGCTATCAAAAACAACGAAATATCAGCCCCACGCATAATGGTTGATTTTATTGCGAGAGATGCCACGAGGGGCTTTGATTTTTCTCTAGCATTCCACTTTGTTTGGCCGCGGCCGAGTTTTGGATCATCAATTAAAATATCAACACTGCCTTGGTGGAGGCGCCCAGTATTTCGTAAATTATGGAGACGCCCGGTGCGTTCAGAATTGCTTGACCTACTCATGCAATGTGACAGTGGGACCATGATATTTGTTCTAATTTTTAGTACTATCGTTCAACTCGACGCGTGTGCTTGTTTAATTAAATCGTTAACAAAATACAGGGTGTTCCATCCAATTGCCCCACAAAAAGAAGTCAGAAAAAATTCGGCAACAATAAACACGCACAGTTTTCACAGTTGTACAATTATTTTCAATGTACAGCGCTACAATTTCAGTCAGCTGTTTTGCCATAACTTGATCCATGACTAAAATGGCATAGACTCACGCCTTAAAATCGTGCTAATTTTTTAAAATCGACTGTCAAATAGCGGAATTATTGAACATTTAAATAGAATGGATCGTGATGGAACATCCGTAGCTGTGCTCATTTCATTAAAATGAATCGTTGAACTGTGACGAGAAGCTTCACATGTTGACCTCATGTTAACTCCCGATAGCATTCCGTTTATCGGCAGCTCAACCATTGCGCCTGACTGCAAAGTATATTAACCCCATCGTGCCCCTTCATTCAAGCCAGTCTTAATCCTCGAATCTGGATCTGAATCTCGACGAATTTATGTGGGTCTTTGCGTGATGTTACCAATTTTAATCGGTGGCTTACTTTGAACCGATGGTGGTGGACCACATCCTCGCACTCGAAATGCATTTAAAATCTTTCTTACGAAAGATAAGAAAGTGAAATACGAAACTGCAACTCTTTGTCGTTGGGATTTACAGAGCGTCGCATAACCCAGAAACCTTCCAGAGGTAGTGTTCGGATTTCACTTTCTGTTCACAATTTTGGCAATCGCAATCAAGTGCTTCGCATAGAAAGACGCTACAGTCTGCCCTTGCCCTTGGACCAGCCCATGGACGGTACTTTTTTTTTCTCCGTTCCCCAATTCAATCGTTCTGTTTGATCTTCCTTCACCCTCTGGTGGTTCTGTTTTCCGTTATAGGCAAACATTTTGTCATCTCCGTAGCATTGGGAGTGGCCGAGAGTCCGAGCCGGCTCCGATCGCTACGTTTTCGGTCAGTTTGTGAGTAAAACGTGAACCATACGGCGGGCATTACGGCCGCGGGCGCGGGTGTGACGACAGGTCCGGGGCACCGGGATGCGCAGCATATGGGAGCAATTTAAAAACCACTCACGCGGGGCGCGAGGTGGCGTGAGCCATTTATTTACAAACAATTTGCGCCACCGATGATGGGCAATTAAAAATGCGGGGCACGCAAATGGAGAATGGAGTGGGCCGTGGGAAGTAAAAGGCAGGAACGCAAACGCACAGGCAAATTTTCGCTCTTTTTTTCGTTTCGTTTTGGTACCCCCGGCACCTGCACTGGACAATGTTATCGCTGCACCATTAAATCTTTCATCGTTTGTGGGCGATCAGCGCTAAAATGAGAGACCGGGATCGTTAGGCGAAAGTTTCGGGCGGGTCCCACTCGTTTCGGGGCTATTATTTCGTGTGCGGGGTGCGTTTTTCCACGCGGCATGTAAAACAATTCCACCCCATTGAGCTTATGATTTACGATGATTATTTTAAAACTTGCAAAGAAAAATAAACGCCACCGGTCGTGGTCCGTCCGCTGGCCGCTTGCCGGGTGCTGCAAACTGCCAAAGAACTCGCCATGCTCTGGAGCATAACTGGAGCGGCAATGTTGTTGCAGACGTTTTTTTATCCATTTCGCGCTAAATTTGGGAAAATCTGGCCCCAGAACAACACGCACCTTGCTACACGTGCTGGCCGTGGCCGTAGGGCGGCGCCGCGGTGAGAAGCGCTCTATTTATTTACAGATGGTTCATAAAGAATGTTCCTCCAGTGCGTCGTCGAATTTCATTTTTTTACTGCTTTTCCGCTCCATTCGGCTGTTAAACAGTGTAATCAACTTCATTACCGTCGACCGGGAGCTCATTCGCAGGCGCCTGCTGCCTGTGTGTGTGTTTCCCGCTTTGGAGCACTTCTGTTCATGTTTCTATTAAAATGGTTCTTCCTGTTACCGCCCGTGCCAGGGCCGAGATTCGGGGAATCACGGTTTTCTTTGAAGCCCGAGAACGATTTTCCGCTTTTCGCTTCACGATACGTGTGCCGCAGGGCACGGGCTCGGAAGCAGAGCGGTGCTTTGAGGAACGAAATTAGTTTAAGATGTCGGTAATTATTACGATTCCATGAAGATGGACTTCGGGTCGCAGGCAGATGCGACTGCGCTGGTCCGGCGGTGGTCATGCTTTGCTGTCATGTTGACTGAGTTATAAATTGGCGATTGTGAGTTTGTGTTTATTTTGATAAAACGTTACGCAAGAACGCTGTTTGCATTTTACGTCAGCTACCAGAAGCCGGTTCGCTTTGGGTGCGATGGGTAATATTCATTCTAATATAATGTTTGCTCACTTTTGTTCTTGCTGAAACGTTTTATATAGAAAACTTATCATCACAACATAAAATTGAAACCAAAAATCTTGGTTTGCAGTCATCGGACACTCATTTGATTAATTTTAATCGACATTTAATGGACGGTTGATTTGTAGCCCACCTTTGACCAATTACAGCCACCCAAGCATTAATCGGTCTCGGTTGACCCAAAAATGTAAAGGGAAAGTAACGAAAAAGTAGCTATCAAAAAACATATAAACGAATGAAACCCATTTAAGCGGACCAACAAATGCACGTAACGGAATTGTACACGTGGCTCGGGGCAGGCTCACAGCCCGAAACAAAATGATCGCTAAATAATAAATACTTTTTTAAACATTTACGACCACTCATCATATGCCATTGTCACCGGCGTTTGTGCCTGTAAAATGATGACCCTGCCGCTGAAAAGGGCACCGCCGGTAATTTGGGTCACATAAATACACTTATGTTGCCGGCGGCGATTCGGGCCGGCCCGGATTCCGGGCTCATCGGGCACAGAGCGGGCGCGCGGTTTATTATTTATGAAATTGATTTCTATTTTTATCCTCCCGATCGCCGCGTCGGGTTTTCCGTGTACTCCGACCTCCCCCCCCCCCCACCCCCTCCGTGCGAGTGATGAGGATTTTCCTTTGGGGATTTCCACCTTTTCCCAGTTTTCAATTGACGGTACCTTTTTCACCCTGCGACGCCGCAGTTGCCGCTAAGTTGGCTGGAAAGGTGGCCACGTTTCGTTTTCTTTCATTCAGAAGGCAAATTGGTTTTCGTCCGGGGTCCACCGGTTCTGCGGCGGCGTTCGACGTTAGGTAGCCGAAAATGTTATTTCGTCTGAATCGGGTCCGGAGCGAGTGCGGCGGGCGGATTGATGAGAAACTCGGTAACGGGCAAACATATGCTGGGGATTGAATATTTTCTTTTCCAAATTATCACCATATTCCTACGCTACGGCGTTTGAAGGAGGGTTTGAAGATGCGTCAATGGGAAGCTTAACAGGCTGGCCCCGACTCAGCGGAGGTTTTGAAAGCCCTGTCACATTTCTCGTCAAAAATGGAAACCTTTTGAATGGGTGTTTTCTTTCTTCTATCTACACTTAAAATGCGTCGCCCCGTGGAAGGAAATTAAATTTGTTTTGTTTAATGGAAAATGTGAACCACGCTGTCGTCCGTGTTTTTGTGCCGTGTCGCCGTGTCCACGCCGAATCAGCAGATGACGAGAGAATGATGTGACAATTTTTATGGTCAAGAGCTCACTAAACATTGTGGTTCACTTTGCTGCTGTTCGCTAATAATTTCGCTATCGGGTCGGCACACGCTACGGTGCTTTGATTAACCATGCGTATGTAATGAGAATTTTAAATTGCGAACCATCATCGAAATCCGGCGAGTCCTTGCTTGGGTTGGCCGCTCCCAAATACGCAATACCCGAAGCGGAGTGCATCTCGGGTATTTGCTGCCCCCCGGGGCGAGGAAGCAATTTACACTGCACAGCACTAGCAGACCTGGCAGAGTGCCGGCCCCGACGGAATATGGAAACTTTAATTGAATGCCATGGACGATATTTACTCGCCACCGGCAGCGGCAGCCAAACCCAGTCGATAGAACCTTCATCAACAACGACAGTTCCTCGACAGAGGAGCAACCGAAGTGGTGCTGGAAACCGTTATTGCTCCACAGACCGACCGAGGATCACGATACACAGCGTCTCGGCCGGGAACGGGACGAAAAGCAAATCCGAACGGTAAGACCGCACCACGATGCGTGCTGTGGCCAAACACCGAAAATATTGGCCCCGGGACGTGAGACGGCGTCCGGGGCGTCCAGAGGGTGTCCAGGGGTGTCCGGGGGCGTCCTGGGGCGTCGGTCGGCAAGCTCACTGGACCGAAACCAATTTGAAAGAAGTCGGTATCTCCGTCGTAATGCCATCAAGATTGGACGCCCGAGCTCTCGAGCGTAGCCTTCGGCGTCCTTGCGGCGGATTGCAGCGTAGTGCAGTTGCACCGTGCGCCGCAGTGGCCGCCAGAAATCCTCTTCTATTCTATCCCGGACGGGACACGGGCGGCACCGAGGCGAAACCGACGAACACTACTTATCGTGACGTTTTGTGTTGGCCAATTGCTTGCCCGTCAAGGAGCTTTTGGCTCTTTTTAAGGCGCTTTAGGAGCCACCATTATTCATCCGCTTCACTGAATGCCGCACTCGGGCTTCTTCCTGCTGCTGCTGCTGCTGCTGCTGCTAAATGGAAAATGTATTTCTAAACTTTGCACCGTTCTGAACCGAAGGATTGCGGAATTGAGAAATCGACTCCATGCACTCGCCAGTTCCCGGTCCGCTGGGAACCGAAGTGCATCTTCCGGTATTTCAGCGATCCTTTTCTGTGCCCTTAAAGTGAAGTCCGTTTTGTGAAGTGATTAAGGGTTTTTTACTTACTTGAACTTACGATAAAAACATTTAAAGAAATTGTGTAAAATAAAACAACTGCGTCGCGTATGATTATGATGCAACGGGCAACCGGAAACATGCTTTGTGCTCGATTTTTTCCGTCGAACCATAGCTCTGCACTCCGTTGCATCTATTGTTACCCAACGTTGCGCCCGCCATTGTTCGCCGTAAGATCAAACAGCGTTTACCCGGTTTTATTTCGTAGCTGCTGAAATTTGACTTCACACGACTGAGCATCGCATCCCTGCCCGAGGTCCCTAAGGTTGGACCTTAGCTTCCCGGGTTCACAATAAATTAGAGCGGAACCATGGCGAACACGAACCCCTGCCGGAAGCACCGTGCGCAGGGCGAGGGCGAAACGATTACGATTCATCCTCTTCCGGTCCGGATGGTGGAGGTCCTTTGCTGCGCGAAAAGGCGTGCCAAACTGTTGCTTCGTCCAAAAATCGTGCATCCCACGGAACTAACCCGTCCCATTCCGTCCCCATAATTTATGTTACTTTCGTCCCGGGCAAAGGCAAGCGGACGGAGGGGACTGCGACCAAGGAGACTGCCGCACGGACTCACGTGAGCGGTCGTGTGCAGTACACGAAGGATTCGTGTTAAGCGGTGTGCCTTTGAGCGGTGCTTTCTTATCGTTTCCGAAAGGCGGAGGTTTTCGTGCAAGGAAGGTGCTGGAAAGATACCGACGACGATTGTATCTGTTGCACACCGCGGGACATACACCCTTTGGATCCACCTTTCGTCGGCGGCGGGTGCATTCTGGCCCTCGCGACGTGGTACTTCGCGACGTTGAAATATTAATGAAGGCAGCGATTGTTTGCAACGTTTGCCGTTGCCGATGCTCGACCTCTGCCAACCGACAGTCAGATTGGGTGATGCATTTTTAAAGCACCGTGCCCAGAGCACCGCATCGATGTCGATTGTACTCGAGGACCGCTCGGAACGGGGTATTGTGCATTCCGAGACGAGAAGACAACGCTTTCCGGTTCCGGTTAGTTGCTGTTCTCGAAGTGATAAACAGTGTGACGTGTAATTCAATTTTAAACATTTATTTTCCAAACTCTAGTACTATACGCCGTTTTCCGAAAAATGTTTCGAATCCGTTTGCTTCCGTTGATTGGAATCACAGCCCAGCGCATCGCATCGTTCCAACCGAACCTGTGGCTCACTGCCCAACTGCTCAAGAAACTCTGGCCTAGTCCACGCATTAGACGGGTCGCTTGTCGGTTGAGCTGCTCATTAGTGGAAAACCTCGTCAATAATTAATTTCCCTCGGACCGGCCGATCACGCCGCCCAGTCAAGGGCGTGGACCACGCCAGGTCTGCTATGTCTGTCTGCCTGTTGGTCGGTCGGTCGGTCGGTCTGGTGGTGGTGCCAATGTTGGCGCAAACTTTTCTTTTATGGCCCCATCCGTCCGTCCATTTGCCGCCGGCCGGTTCGTGGATGAAGTTTGATTTATTGTACCGAATGTGTGCCCCAAACGAAACAGACAGAGAGAGAAAGTGTGCTCGATCGCATCGTTAGGATTTTCACGTAATCATCGCGCCGTCGGGTGTCGGGCAGGTCGAGGCCAGGCCTCCCAAGGTATGGTAAAAGTGCAATACTTTGCCGCCGGTTTGATGTGTTCTGGTGTTTACTTTAATATTACGAAGGAATCTCTTTATTCAAATGTTTGCTAGTTAATGCCTTGTTGTTGGGTTCATCAAATTCGGTTCATTAAAATGCTGTTGAGTTGAGAAGAGTTCTACTCTGGCGTCTTCTCACCGAGTAAAGCAATCACAATGTGAAGTGCGCTAAGGATTAACGTGGTTAAGGTGTACCTAAGGGAACTTTAATATCACACAACGGGCACACGAAAAGTTTCTTTAATTCCTCTCGGATCAAAAATTAGGTGCTCCAAAGGCAAACATACCATATGGGCCGGGCCTGTACAGTCAACAGGTTGGTTTACAACGGTGGTTGCGAAGCTGAAAGGAAACTCCTCCCCACATTTGTTTATTTTAGGCACCGGTTTTCGTCCGGTCTCGGCTTTTCTCTCCGGGCCCGCCGGTCCCTTCTTTTTTTTTTGTTTCAAAAACGCACGCCCAAAATGCTCATTTTATTCCCACATTACTCGTCCCTTGCTCGGGTTCAGCATGTGCGGGTTTATGGGATGACCCTAAGAGAAAGGACCTAGACCTAGGGGCTGCCCTCGGGAGGGCGGACCACTCCGGGTGTCCTGCATCCTGTGCACTGTGGCCCCTCCACTGGACGAAAAAATAAATACAGACACACACATGATCACAGGCGCGTTGGTCATTAACTTTACTGGCGATTGGTGTCGTTTTTCGCTCGGAGGCTCTGCCTCTGTCTCTTACACTTTCGCTATGCTTTCGCTGCTTTGGTGGGTCCAGGAAGACGAACAAAAAAAAGCAGGAAAAATTAGAAGGGGGACAAAACTCGGAATACAACCCAAAGTTCGGTAAAATTACGATCCCCAAAGCCCAATATTTTTATGAGGGTTTGGGGTGTAATGTGTAAAAAAACAGGAGACGTCTCATGCTGGCACACATTCTTGGTCAGAGGGTCACTAGGACTGGGACGCTAGCTAGGGATGTGTGTAACGAACCAAGCATGCCAGCCAGCGTCGGAAGACAGGACCGGCGGGCATAACTTTTTGAACGATAGCTGGGCGTGTAGCGGCGTTTGCAGTGGGACCTCGGGTGCGGTTATGGGTGCAAATAAACTGGCCATGCAGCAATGCGCCATGGCACAGGACGACGACGGTGGACATTGTTTCCCCGGGCTGGCCGCACTGCTGCTCGCTTCCCCTGCAGGATAATGGAGGTAGTTCCATTTGTTTTACGACCCGACGATAACTGCGGGTCGTCCGCGCGGCTCTCGCGGAATGATGTGCTACTGTGTGTGTGTGTGTGCGTCGCTGGTGCAATGGCGGCCACTCTCTGCGGTTATCCTCTGCGGGCCACACCCGCGGCCAGCATATCATCCGCTTGGCGGGATCATAAAACCGGACCGCGTTTCGGACGGTATTTGCATGCCTCGTAAGCTAGAGCTCGTTCTCTGCCGTGGTCCGATCACCGGGGCACCGTCCTATCCATCAGGCGTCCCCGGCCGGTTGAGGGCCCTTTATCTTCTGGTGGCGAGTTTTGGTTCCGCGTCCAAGGGACAAACTGGCGGAACAGTTGTCAACTGGCAACTACGGAGTGCCATCAGTGTGTCGCGCATCTAGGATTAGCTTCCTCCGGCACCGGGGGATCTGTGGGTGCTGTGCTGGGTGACCGCTGGGCCACTTTCTTGTGCGGTAGAAGGAGAGACGCCCGGAGCAATGCTAATCCACTTTACTTCCCCACAACCTTTCGCGTTGGCCTACGGCCTGCCGACTACCGGATGATGACCGATCCGTCATGGCTCTACACCCTTACGTATCTACACCGTTTTACGAACCTTGTTTGTGTCTGTGTGTTTTTTTTTTGTCGTCGGGCAGATTAGAAGGATTTGTTGGACCTTTCGTCCCAACCAACCGACCTGGGACCAAACGGCCAGTGGAGACGGTGGAATAAATTAATAAAACCCAAATACCCGTGCAGTCGGTCTGCCGGTGCGTCACTGGATGCAGCTTTTGGAATGGACCAGTTTTGTGGGTTCCTGATGTTAATTTTGTAACCGGCTGACAAAAGGACACCAGAATACTATGTTTACACACCCGGCTTTAGTTCAAGTTGTGGCAAGTTCTTACGCTAAAGCTTCTCGTTGAATTACTAATCCGTTTGAGCCCGGGACTATCATCACCCAGAAAAGCTCAACTCGGCCCGTAATTGAAAATGGATTCGAATTGAAAACTTTGCAGCGATAACGTCCAAACTCACCTCACCTGTGTGTGCAGCCCAAAGGTTGCTTCTTTTTACGCCCCTTCGAAGCACCGCCACAGGAGCACAGCACAGGAGAACTAAAAACACTTAACTTCCCGGAGCATCATGGTCCAAGGTAAAATGGAACAAAGTTTTCATCACCACACATCCGTTGCACAAATTCATGGCTCTATTAGAGCTTATCTCGATTAATCGCACGACTACGCCCTGGTGCTGTGTGTTTTTCCCTTTTTCCCGCTCGTCTAATCCCATTTCTTTGCTACCGGACAACGGACCGGGAACTTCTGAGACGGACCGACGGAAGTTTGCAGTTTACGAGCGCAGCCGTCAGAAGACCGCTTCTGACGCTGAATTTCGCTAATCCAGTCCATAAATATAGTGCCGCCGGCTGTGTGTGTGTGTGCGTTAGCTACCCATTTCCGATCGATTCCGATCAGACCACAACCGCAACCGGCTGTGTTTGTGTGCCAGGATTGCCACATGAGTATGCTGCCGGCCAGAATCAAGTCGAGCGACGTGACTTAGTGCTTCACCAGCAGGGGCCAGCAGGGGTCTCTGTTTTGATTTGGATAAAGCGCCGATAAAGTCGCCATTTTATGAAGGTGGTCTACACGGCGAGCTTGTAATCGATGGGGGTTTGCTCTGGCGTTTGATGGGCGGGCCACGGCCACGACGATTGGCGATTGGGAATGAATTACTTTTCCACTCCCGGGGAACCCCAGCGCATAAAGTGTGCGTTTCCATTGCCGTCAGTTGAGTGGATCGGGGGGTTGTGGACGTTTTGTTTTGTCAGGTTGCCAAAAACATTGAACAACGGTGCCGAACGGTCGATTGTCGACGCTTTGCATAAATATTACTTGCTGTCGTTAACGTTAAGCTATGTTCAGCGGTACCTGTTGGCTACCGTTCCGGTTGGTGAATCATTTGATTGCGAACATAATTAAATGTGTTTTTATTCCGTTTGCACAATTGCATTTCAGATTGGCTATTGAGAGCCCATTTAATTAAATCCGGTGTCAATGTATTAATAAGATGCTTATTGATCGATAAAAAGTGAGTAAAACTTATATTGGTTGGTCCATTAAAAATATGTTTTCCATTTGGTTATAAAAAAACGGCTCAATATTTTTCTATGGTTGAACATTTATTCAAAGGTTCATTCATTTCATGTTTTTATGTAAAACATTTTTTGTCAAATGTCCACCACGGCTGGCTTAGCAGTAGCCCATTCGATCGACCTATTTTTGAGTATATTTTCGACTATCTGTGGTCTTATCTCGACAATGGCAATGTGAATCGTCGGTCTTGAGGTCGTGATTGTTGCTAGTTTGTACACGTAACGTAACTACAGCTACGCCGAAGAACCCCATCAGTCAAAATCCGCACCAAACAGTCACTCCTTTTTGGGTGCATTGGCTTCTCTTGCACGACGTGTGGGTTTTCTGAACCCCAAAAACGACAATTATGCTTATCAACATAGCCACCGAGGTAGAGATAAGCTTAAATGAAATGTGATTTTCAAATATCGTATCTTTTAAGTTGAAGACCTACCACTTTGGAAAAAGGTTTTTCATATTTTCCAATTTTATGCAACCAAAGTTGTATGTTATGCATAAATGAATAGAATGAATCGTTCGATTGAATGTTCAACCATCGAAAAATATCTGCCCGTTTCTGTTTTATAACCAAAACTTCAATGGACCACCCTTTACAATAAAAGGAAAGATGATGTTTTTTTTATTAATAATGTTTGAACGATGAAGTACGTCAACAGACGCCGATGTTGAATGTTGGTTTTAAACAAATTGGTGGCCAACCTGCTAGAATAAACTAAAAGATGCCAAAAATAAACTATTTATCCAAAGAGAACTACGCTGAAGCTCACCAATCACCAAATCAACCCACACATTTCTTCTTCCGTAACGGCAGCAGCATTTTACCAATCAATCAGCCTGCCTCCGGTCAAATATTTGTCGCCCAACGGCAACCATTACACGGTCCGGCCGACATGACGTGTGACTTCGCCGTTACATTCTCGCCCATTTCGCTAATCGCCCGTGGCCAACTTTTTCGCCAGTAAGGCAATCACATCACAGGTTCTCTCGCTCTCTCTCTCTCTCTCTCTCTTGCGCACTGCAAATCAATCACACCTGGCAGAACCAGTGGGCCGTATCCCAGTCCGTGCGGAGGCAGGGAACATGATCTGTTTGCTAATGGCACGTGTGGCCAAACACCTGCGAAAAAGGCTGATTTAATGTAAACGGTTCTTTATTGCGTTGCCGATCAATAAAATCAGCTTTAAGCTCGGTAGTCGCATCGAACGGCTTTCGCTGCAACATTACGTTGCTCGGAGGAACCGTGCTGGACATTCAACAGATTTGCTGCCTGCGTTTGCCGGAAGCCCATCGTTTACTGGTTCCGGTCCGGCATAATCAATCATATTTATGCGCTTTGAAACGCTCCGGGAAGAAGGGTTATCCATGGTCCTTTCTCGAGTCTAACGGAGTTTTGAGCAGAGCGGACCCAATACGTGTGTGTGTGTGTGTGTGTTTTGTCTGCTAAATGTCTGTCCATTGTCAGTGTAAATATTATGATGTGATTGGCTCGATTTTCGCTCTTCCGCTTCCGGTGACGCGCGTCCCATCCGACGTCCGCTCGGTGCCGGTTTGCGCCGATCGCCTTTACGGTGACGCCTTCGGCTTGTCTTGACCACAACGACCCGATGCCCGGGCGATGTGTTTACCGTATGCAAAACGCTAGTCCCTTCCGTTCCGTTCCGCTCCAGTTTCGCAATCGGTAAACTTACGGTTCTCCCGGACCTACTAGATCCTTCGATGGAGCCCAGCCGTGCTATTGTCTGCATGCGCGAGGATGTGGAACTAATCCGACTCTATTTGCATTCGATTGCTGGTGATCGAATTCAAATAGATTCAAATTAAAAGCAAACATAGGAAACTCATTAAAGAATCGGCCGTTCGAAGGCTCGGAACCTGGGCAAGACGAGCTCGTTGGCCTTCCCGGCAGAGCAAAGAGAAGATTTTAGTTTTCCTTCGACTTGGAGTGTAATTGCAACGGACAGGAGGCCGACGTTGGCAGTTTGATGGACACGATTAGCCATTTTCTCAAGCAAACCACTCACAGGTCTGATTGCTGTTTCAAATAAAGAATGAAGCCCTCTACCTATCGGCCATTTAACGATATGTTAAACTGGATGAACGAGCCATTTCCGGCTTCCGCTTACATGTTAATTGCTGAGTATTGGAGCACCAAAATAAACCGTAATCATTGCCAGACTGTCTGCGACAGGATGGCGATACGTTTTGCCGCTGTTACAATTTTGTTCCACCAAACCACTCTGCGATACATGCGCCAAGGATAAACGCCGTATCCATGATACCTGCAGCTGGGTTTAATTTGCAAATTGAATTGTGCCCACAGGAAACGTCCTCGGCTCGCCCAGCCGAACGACTAACGGCTTAGGACTAAATTTTGGACCAAACCTACGTTCCGGCCAGAGGCTGCGATGCAGACGGCCGTACTGCTCCGTACTGTCCGCACCACGCTAATGGTGATGGAAATGTAAACTTTCGTGTGGCTCATTGCCTCGCGACTAGCGACAGCAGCGCGCCGGCAGAAAGCGGAGGGCTCAATTCAGCAATGCAGCCATTTCGGTCCATAGTTCCGGCCCGGTGTTCGGATGATCACACAACAATGTTTGGCAACCAGCCCCGGGCGCCCCGGTGTCAGCAGAAGCAGCATCGAGGACATGCCGACACACACAAAAAACCCGTCCCTCGTGCTCGATTGGAACACCTGTACGTCACTCGTCACAGCGTCAATTTGATTTCATGCTCACGGCCACGGAACCGCTTTCGGGCATTTCCCGTGCCGGCGCAATGCGAGCAGCATGATATTGCGTTTGAATTTAATTAAATTCGAAATTTGTGTCCATCTTTTTTTGGGTTGGTTTTTTGTTAAACCAAATGCAAGTCCCGAATGCATACCGATGGCAGTTCATATTGTTGTAGGTTTTTTTCGATGCTCTCGCTTTATGTGCCTTGCTATTGCTGGTGCTGCAGTGCGTATTTTGTTAGTTTGTTTCTACTGTTTTGCCTTCCTTTGAAACCAGTATCCCTTCGGGAGTTTTTTCCTGATTTTCCAAAATGTTTAAACATTTTATTTTAATTTTCCATTTCTTTTCCACACTTCTTTTTAAGCTTTTTTTGCCCATTTTGAAATGTTTTGCTATGCACACCAGCCGCTGACGCTCAAGAAGCCTGGCGTACGAAAAGCCTACTACGACAGGCCGTTCGCCAGGAGCGACAACACCTGGCGGTACTCATAACTTTTTGAAAAATCATAATAAATTCATCACGTCAGCTGTGAAAAGTTATTCGTTCGTTCGTTCGCTGCTTCCTATTTGCTGGATACTCGGATACTCTCTGGTGACACGGTCCTGAAGCGGTCCCTCGGGTGTGTGCGTTTACTGTGTGCGCGTGAAGTGGTTTTGGCTTCCGCACCGGTGACGAGGCGAGCCCGAAGTGCTAGCAAACATTATTAATTGATTTATTTTGCTACTTTCGCTCTACAATCTCGGGCCCGGGTGATCGTCACAACTGGCGCCTGCCGAGGACGATTCCGGCTGCCCGGCTCACTGATACGCAAATCGGAAATTCAATCACCGGCCGGAGTGTATCCGAACGCGAGATCCGCCGTTTTTATGACCTACAACAAATATTTTATTTTGCTCAGCCGAAACCGAAGCAAACAGTAATTGAATGTGATATTTTTGGGATCGCGCCCATGACGGGTGGATGAGTGGCTCTGTTTTTTATACATTTTATGCACTGTAATTAATCCGTTGCGAAACGTAGGTGTGGTGTGGTGTAATTCAATCCGGCCCTGTAATGTAGCGTGTTGTTCTCGAACCATCGAAACTCTGTGCTGGCGGTTGACGTTGAGTTTAACACACGGATGATTGGCCGTCGGAAAGTATCGATTACAAGCTGTGTGTAGTGTGATGAAGAAAAACAGAACGAACCCCCCCAAGGTTACTGATGTTCAATCAACTACGGATCCGTCATCTGCATGTAATATTTCATGTTTCGATACACGGAACACGCCAGGCCATTGGATTCGTCTCAAATCTGTATTCCATCTCGATAGTGCGTCGGTTGAGCGCAACATTGTTTCTGTGCTTCGCTTATGCCGCGACGTTTATCAGCGCATACCGCTTTTATGTTCATCAGAGCATAAACGTTCTGTGCGGGAGTGAACTGAGCCGCTCATTGGGTAAATGGTCGGTCGGCCCTTACACGAGTGTGTGTGTGTGCTCGAATGGCCCTGTCAGGCCCAGATTGAATTTATACTCGACCCAACGGGGTCAGCAGCAACGCCACGCAACTATGGTAAGAGGGCGCAAGGAAGGAAAAAATAAAAACCATCTCCGGTCGAAGTCCACCGGCCGAACAACTCGATGGTTGATTTCCGACGATCCGTAGCCTTCCATTAGCATAATCGAATCGAATATCCTAATGAACCTTCACCGGGGACCCTTTGCGGGGGCCTGTGGTCCTACCCCCTCGGGCAGGAAAAAGGCATCCTCCGCTTTAGCGGAACTTTGCTCTTTTGGGATTTCTGGGTTCAGTTTTTCCGTTTCCTTCGATCCAAGGACCCAACGGAACGGAGTGTTGTTCGAACAACGGGTGCTTTTGAAATGGTTTTCCTATGCGGGCAAATTGGCCCCGCCGACCGACCCGGGTTTGTTTGCCCGGCAAGGTCCCAGAACGCCGTGCAATGTGTTAATCATTTAAGGGTTGTGTAGTACGTAAATTCTGGTTCGGGACCCCCTTCGGGTTTGGGGAGACCCTAATTTGAGAGGCGAGGCGAAGTTCAAACAAATTTTGGGTCTCGTTTTGTGGCGTCGACGTCCATTGATTGTTTCAGAGGTTGCCATTAAAATTCCATTTTTGCTTAACCATTTTAATGTTAATCTTCCAGATTGCGGTGGGCAGTTTTGGCTTGGAAAAGAATTAATATTCAACTATCATGAGGCTGTAGTTTCAGACCGAAACTCAGAACATCAATAATGACTCGCAGCTGGCTAATATTTGCGCACATCCATTGGCAGTTTTTTTTTCGACAAATCGGAAAAGCCGTAGTTCCGTTTCAAACCAACGTTAAAAGTCTGTCAACCGGCTGTGCAAATGTCACCGATTAATTCCGGGTTTTCCGGCGATTCGCGGCGCAGCAACCGTTTCAGGTCGGTCCTCGGTGCACGTTTGCAAATAAAGGCGCCCATGCAATGCAAACGCTGCGCCCCTTTGGCCATCCGCCATTGCACCTGTCGGAGGGTCTGGGTCTACTGCTGTCCTTCGACGGCTTCCGTGACGGTCGGTGACGCGTCTAACGATGGGACAATTGTTACCATCGCAACCGGGTTCGGATGCACTACCGGGCCGGCAATTAAATTAGAATCGATCCGTTCGATTGACCGTGAAATGGTTTAATGGCATGGAACTCACAGTGAGCCCGGCACAACGAAGCCCGGTGTATCGAATCATTATCGTAGTTCCGGGCGATTTCCGAAATGCCGGCTGATATTTTCTGCGTTTTTGTTGCCTTCTAAATCATGATCATCATTTGATTAGCCCGCCGATCCTTTAATTCTCGACCAGCGCGCATTGCCAATTACGTGTAACGATTCCTGCCAAATCCCGCCAAATCGAATGTGCTACTGATTCGTGACTTTCTCTCTCTCTATCTTTTTCTCCCGCAGGATGTTATCAGACGCCTCAGACAGTCAGATCGTAGTATCCGAACATCGTCGCCGACATCCGTCTTTCGGCCATTTGAGCATGATTCGATTCGAATCCGCTTAACGTGTGGCGGGTGGCGATGGTTTATCGGTGGCACGCCTGACACACGATGTCAGCCGGAAGCCGGTACCGTGGGAAACTCACTAGAAGTGACACTATGGTCCGGACGCGCGTGAAGACACGCGGTAGAAAATGTGAATCGTGTTTGTGTAGGCGCGCGCGTGTGTCAAAATTCTGAAATCGATCGGCTGAGTGTTAGTGTTGTGATCTAAGCGAAACCCAAAAAAAAAAAATATGGAAGAAAAGTAATTTAATTCAACACACACGCAGAAAACAAGGGCCAGGACCAGCACAAAGAGTGATTAGCCGCCGGCGACTCATCCGATGAGTCCGCTCGGGAGTGAAACAATAGTGAACAACACGGTTACGTGTGGGGAGCCCAGCCGAACGTCAGGCCGAACGTCAATGACAAACTAACATGGCCCTGATGGACGGTGGAAGCCCAACGAATGAATCATTTGCTTGGACCGCGTTGCTGCCCAGGTCCCGGGACCAGCCCGCCAGCCCGCCAACCCCCCGAGTGACGTATGAGTTCCCGCCCGCCACCGTCCTCTCCAGTGCCCCTCCTTCGGTCACCTCTTATAGCGCGCTACCTTCAACGACGACAGCTACCTGGTCGGCGTACGTTCGGTCCACCGGTCCGACCGCGAGCCCGACCCTCGGAAATGCATCCTACTCCGAACCGTACACGTCACCGGGAACGGCGACGACGACGGCCGGTGGCGTGGTGGTCGATCAGCTGTCGCTAGCTGATGTCCCGTCGACGCCGTTCCCGGCAGACCGTTCGCCGCTTGCGTCGGTCACGGCGACGGTCCAGAACCTCACCCGGACGCTTCTCGGCAACTACAGTGCGGGCCTGGACGCGGACTATGGCGGCGACGAGGACTCGAGCAACTCCACGCTGGGCGCGTCGTCGCTTATGCCGCGCGGAATCGCCCTGTCGTTGCCAGATCTGCTCGAGGAGGACGAGCTGATGGCGCTGCTGAACTGTACCAACTGCTTTTTGCTCAATTACGGTGCCACCGGGAGCGCCGGAAACAACACCACCACCGGCCGGTACGACCCGAACGGGACGACACTGTCGCCGGCCGACGACGATGACGCCTTCGCCAGCGAGACGACCATCTATCTGATACGCGTGATCGCGACCGCCGTCGTGCTGGGAATCGTCATCCTGGCGACCGTAATCGGTAAGTCTGATGGAGGAGGGGGGGGGGGACTCGAACTCGGACCCAAACGGCTAACAAGGCGTCCCTAGGCGTCATGATTACACCACACCGCACATATGGCAAACTTATGGCCCAAAATGGTCCATAATTTAATAAGTCGCCACCGGCGGACGATTCTGGTCGGTTCCTGGACCAGGACCCTCCGGGCGGGGTGGAGAGAATTCAAAACCCACCACCCAGCCCCCTTTCTATGGCTCCGAAAAGCGCCATTTTTATGAAAAACAAGCAAACCCCGGCAACCCCGGGTTGATGGACAAATTTGTGGCACCCGTCGGTCTTATCACCTCATCGCCAGAAACGGAACGACGAGCTGGTGGCTCCATTTCGGTGGCGAGAATCAAAATGTACGCCTCTTTTGGAACAGAAAACCCACGGGTTTTCGCTTGGCTGGGTCTATTTTTCGTGTTGGTCTCGGCCAGGAAAACTCAAATACGAGGTGTGTTCAAAAAGTATCGCGACTTTTGAATTCCCGCAAGGTTGCTTCACGTGCCAGTGACTTATGGTGAAAAGTTCAGCCATTTTGAGTAATCAATCAATTTTTGACAGCTGTTTTGCTTGGACAAGATTTGGCTCATCTCGATGTTTGTCTCTTTTAAAAAAATGAATGGCAATGAAACTTTATCAAATTTTGTCTGAAAAACGAAATTGCGCTCTTAATTTATGCATTTGAAATGTTGACTGTGGCTTATGGTGAAGCTATTAAGACCAAAAGCAGTGCTTATCGGTACTTTCAGAGGCCCTAGAAGATGTGAACATCGAAAAGCCAAGTTTGGCCGAATGTGACGGTTTTGCTTACAGTTTTCTTCGACTGAAGGGTTGTGATGCATCATGAGTCGTTGCCAAAAGATTGAAAGGTCAATAAAGAATATTTTCTGCAAGTTATGCGCAATTTGCCCGAAGCAATCCGTCACAAATGCCCGGTTTTGTGGGAAATCTAAAATTGGCTGTCGCGCTCCTGCTGTCACATCGTGGTTTCTGCCCGAATTTTTGACCAAAACAACACTCTAATGATGCCAAAGCTACCGTATTCTCCAGATCTGCTCCCCTGTGACTTTTCCTTGATTTTTCCAGGTTCCAAAACTCAAATTTCCGCTTCTTGATCAATTACTTTTGGAGTACACAAAAATCGACGATGAACCAAAACACGTTCAAGCAAAATAACTGTCAAAAATTAACTGATTACTCAAAATGGCCGAACTTTTCACCAAAAGTCACTGACATATGTAACCCGGGGAAATTCGTAAAAGTCGCGATACTTTTTGAACACACCTCGTATACCATAAACACACCGATCAGTAG
This sequence comes from Anopheles cruzii, assembly GCF_943734635.1. Taxonomy (NCBI): domain Eukaryota; kingdom Metazoa; phylum Arthropoda; class Insecta; order Diptera; family Culicidae; genus Anopheles; species Anopheles cruzii. The sequence goes on from NC_069144.1 coordinate 25,619,741, forward strand.
AAGGTTGATGATCTTCCGCAAGGGCCTTCCCCGTACGCGGTTCGCGGACCATCTTGTTCAATTTGGGGCAGTACAAGCGTCATCGTCACTGTCAGTACCACCGTGCGTACCGTTGGGGCCGCTGTCACGTGACACGTGGCCTCGGGACCGAGAGAAAGAGGGAGGCCACGAACCATTTTTGGTTCATTTTTTTCCGATCCTTATTGCACGAAACGAAGCGCTGGCTCGGTTATGCTTCGCTGTGGCAAAAGTTTACCATGCGCCGGAACAGGAAACGGGAAGCAATAGACGAACGGTCCCGTAAGACGCCGTTACTCTGACGGTGCCATTGACGGTATGCGAGGTCCTTCCTGCTACCTTATTTACCCGTTCCGTGGCTTCTCGCCCCGGGAATCATCATATTTTATTCATCCAACGGCAACAGCGAATGCGGGCCATATTTCTGGCAAACTCTGTAACAGTGTAGCCGTTGTTCGAAACCGCTTTTGGCCACAAAATTGTGAAGTTTATCACAGAAAATAATGAATTTGTATGATAATTCTTTATCATACAAATAGCACCACGATAAGACTACGGCGATGCCGGGCTATCACGTTACAAATCAAATTAAGGTATTCGCCTACAGTACAATGATTTGTTCTGTTTCGCCTTTCGGCAGATGGAACCTTTCGCAAGAAGTGCATCCTCCGACCCTCCGGTCTATTGTCTATGGAAAAAAACTGAAAAGAAATGCGGAAAATATTCTTTCCCTTACCACCGGAGCGGAGATGCTCAGCGAGGCCGACGAAACCATTTCCCGGCAGCCACTCTGGGGCAGACTGATTGGGGGTCTTATCGTGATTGTTGTTTTGTGATGTAGCCGACGATAGGTGAATGTTAACAACCCACACACACACACAAACACCAACCGGCTGGCAAAGCCCAGCTTTGGCGAACGTTTATTTGTACACAAATATGCTCGGGGGCACTTTGCATGTAAAGGAATTTTTATGTAAATTTAAAACATCGTTCGCCCTGCGCTGCGCTCGGTGGACGTGTTTTGCATTGCGCTCATACCAGTTCGGACGTTCAGATTCTGACAGCTAGGTGAAGAGTTCGGTCCCTAAGTACCAGCGACAGCCCCGGTAGCAGTGGCGTCAGGCTTTACTGGGGGGGGGCTTACCGATGGGTGGGCAAACATACGCCTTGCGGAAGCCTTGAGCGTGTGACGAGCTCGAAGCCGGGCTCAGGCTAATAAAACCCGGACGAGCCACTCCAAACTCCGAAGAGCTTGAAACGAGATCAAACTTTATCGATACTTTATGACAGCTCTCGCCTTCCAGGAATCGCCACAGGAGGAATCGCTTCACTAGCTGACTTCGAGAGTTTCGCGCGACGTTCATGGTGTTGGGGACGAAAGTTATGCGCCTAGTTTATGCCCCATGCTGCTCCGCTCGTTCACCCTGACGCCCCCCGAGGCGTTCAGCGCCACATAAATAAAGGATGAAATAAATAATGAAACAATTCGTCTGCTTTCGCAGGAATTTGGTAGACCACAAAACCACAGCCGATGCAAAGCCGTGCATCGGCTTCGGCCCGGTTTTGATCTTTCGCCTATAATTTCAACATCGATACGGAAAGTAAAGCGCAAACTCTCGCTCTCTCGCACTTACAGCCGACCCACCGACTCCCAGTTACAATTGATTTACCCTTTTAATGAGCTTTTGAATCGGAACTTGACTTGGCGGCAAGCGCGGCCAGATTTTGCAAAGTTGCTTAAACTCTTTGTGCAACTTTCTGTGTAGCAAAACATGCAAACAATTGCCCGCGGCGTCTCAGCCTCGGTCGGTCGGGCGTAAGAAAACCTGCAATTATGCTGGAAAATTAAATGACTTTCGGGCCAACCGGTTCACGCGGCCCTCGGTCGATCTCTGTTCGAAGCTCTGGGTTTGGAAGAAAATAAAAGACCACAACCCCGAGAAATTTCGTTCCAATGATGCGAAAATAAACGCAACAATGTGCTATCCTCTAGTGAACGTTAGTTAACCATCCGCCCGTGGAGTTGCTAGTCACGGAGGCGGTCTAGGTCTAGTTTAAGTTCGAAACCGCTCAGCAAGCGACCAAGCAGAAGACATGCCTTGAACGTGTAAGTTTTCGGGGTGTCTATTATGCGCTGGCGGGCATTGGGAGGCTTACTTAAGACATCGCTTGACTATCCTTATTCAAGGGTTTGTCCCTAGAGTTCCCTTTAAGCTATCGCATTCGCTTTAAGAAGTCAACGCTAGCCGTGATCCGAGATTGCGCTCCATTGCGGTGGTCCTGTGGTGCCGTCGCCGGCGCCAAAATCTTCACGCGATGATTCGACTTTCCGCGAATCTACGAGTTATGATATCTCGAGAAAATTTAGTTCATCTTTCGTGGACCATTTAACGTGCCACTCGATAAAGGGCGCCCAAGACACTGGTTGGTGGTGGATTGAGAACATTGGATCCCGGAGCACTCTATTGATTAATGGCCGTCTAATGGCCGTCAGATTGGTGCGTCGCGCACACCAAACTGATGGTTACTTTCACTCGTTTTCATTTCAACCTCCCGTACCGAGATTAGAACTCGCGATTGGTTGTCTGCACGGTGTTAACCCTCAAAACAATCGCCGATAAATCGGGCTCAGCAATAAGTAACAGCCGCAGGAAGCCGTAACACCTTCGAACTGTCGACGGAGCGTACGGCGAAAAATGGGCGAAGCGAACGGGCGAAAGCTTGCAGGGCGTCGATAACCGGGAACCGCCCGGTGCCCGTGCCCGTAGCTTTTCCAAACCGGTACGCCTTCCGGCCGGGTGCTTCGCATGATAAATGGGGCTAATAATCATAAACCATCGGTGGAATATATGGAAATTATTTATGGCCCCAAACGAACGACGAGCTGTGGAAAGGAAAGTGTAGATTGCGATCTCCAAAGACGCCACCGCCGTCGACGGTGACGAAATTTGTATATACTGCCACGAGAAAAGTCGGCTTTCCGTGGAAGGTGTGTTCTGGTGCCATTTACTTTCTTTATTGCAAATGAATGGATGAATTTATGGGCAGCCGACGCGCACAGTTCGACGACCCGCAGGACCTTGTTCGAACCTACGGAGTGAAATGGATTGGTTTTTGGGCGGCTTGAGAAGGGTGTCCTTTTTTGTCCTAAAAAGTCTTGTCGATGCCGCTTGTGAGGACGGTGAAACTGGGGGGAAAATAACCAAACGAACAATTGAATTGGAAAATAAGATTACCGAAAACCGAGATCTGAAAAAATAACCACAAAAGGACCCAAACAGAAAGAATTTTGCTCATAATTGGAATTGGAATCTCGTTGGAAGGAATTTTCCACATTTCTTTCTTCCTCAAAATTAAATTCCGAGTGCTTATTTAGCTACGGACCGGGTACCGGACCGCTTTTCCTTGTTTCCTGTAAACAACCAATCAAAAATCGAAATATGAAGTCGTGCCGTTTTCCGATGCATTGCACTGCAAGTACCGTGCAGTGCAGCGCTTCATCGGCATTCCATTCATTGCTCCACACGACGATGTACACCGGCAACCGACCGGCAAACGGAACCGGATCTACCGGAACCGATGGTTCACTGGCCATGAACCCCCCTAATCACAGATGTTTTGGCATTTTGCACGTCAAATGGTTCGGAAAATTATACGAACGGAACGGCGGCACGACAAAGCCATTCATTGGCCGTATTGGCGCTGCACCGTTTTGCAGTTTGCACCCGGCCCGGCCCGGCCCGGCCCGGCTAGTTGGCGTGACATCCGGTTGACAGGTGGCAGGGTAGACGTAAAATTGCTCCAAACGACTCGTTGACCCAATCCGTGATCCGTGAACTTCGATCCGATGCAGCGCAGTGGGGCGAATGGGAGGTGAGGCACCAGCCAGCCAGCCAGCCATCGAGCATGTGGAGAAACAATTTGAAAGCCACTTAAGGTAATTTGCCATCTTCACAATTGCACTGTGTTTCCATCCCTACGCGGAAAAACCACTCTCAATAATTGACCACAATCGGCGCTCGTTCGGCGGAACATTCAATCGTGAGCCTACACAAGCACACAAGCAGGGTGCCTTCGAGAGGACGGTGACCTTCATCCGGGGAAGTAGTGGAGCGTTTATGGAGATTGATTGTGGTTCCTGTTAGAGCATAAAACCTGCCCGGTGCTGCGGGCGCTCGAATCCTGGCGTGCCAAATCCTGCGACGTGACCGGGCTGTGGATGGGGTTGATGGATTATAAATAAATAAAAGCCCGGCCGCATCGCTTCGGCTCCAAGCATCGATGACAAGCTGCCTGTGTGGGGCGTACTTGTAACCGCCTCTCGCCAAGGACCGTCACTCGCCTTCGAGAGCGACCGAGGGAGAGAGAATGGAGAGATAAATATAGCCTCCCGCCACAGTGGGTGGAACAGGTGTCACATTTATGCAGAACCGGTGCCAGGCCGGCAAACGGTGCATGTCCTCCCGGAAGCGTAAACATTCGTCTTCATCATCATTAAACCGCACCTTGTGGATCGGGCGCCGGACATATGCGGCATAAAAGTTACAACCCAGCCCGACCGACCGAAGGCTAGCTGGAAGGCTGGCCACCGATAACGGACTTCGTCAAACTAACTGTCACCTGGGGGATAATAAATTACACACTCTGTGTGGGTCCTCGCTACACGCCTGACACGGGCTGATGCTGTTCGATAAAAGCCATTGTTTTGCAGCCCTGCCCGGGGGTTTTGCTTTGGCCTGAGGACACATTTTTCCGGCCGCGGCCATGTTTTCCGCGGCTACAAAGTCTCGGCGCAGCGCGACCGAAGGCACGCTTTATTTAACTGGAAGTTAATCAACCGCCACGGCGTGCGGCCAATCATCGGCTTTCGCCACGCGAAGGAGATTATTTATGCAAAACGCGGGAAATGCGCCCCGTAAACCCTTTTTTTCAACGCTTTTCGCGTATTATCGCGGCCGCGCACATGATTGATTACTACCGGGGATGAAGTGAGTGTTCCAGCTCCGACAAAATGGTCGCCCCGTTTTTTATGCGCCCTACGTTGTCAACGTTGCCTTCCGAAGCGGCGCCACTCTTTTTGGTCGCGCGTCTCTGACGACGGATGTTAGCGATTTTCCAATCGTTTCCCTGTGCTCGACTTTGATGTTCGCGATAAAAGTAATTACATCAATATTGTTCGATGCTCGAAAGATCCGCGGCCGGACCGAAACCTGATAAGAACGGTGGCCCGGTCGGGCGGCGGTGTTCTGGCTTTTCCGTCCTTGTTACCTTGAACTTTGACTTCTTCCGGTTTGTGGCCGGCCCGTTTCTTGCTGGCTCATCACAACACGCACGAATATGAGGCTCGCGGCAGATAAGGAATCAATTTCCACCCACCCGAAACATGGCTTGTTCGTCCCTCGGCCTCCCCTAACACACGCCGAATGGCCGGAAAATTTTGGATTTCTAGGCTCCCTTGGACTGTATTTTTATGACACAAAAACAATTTAACGTTCGCTCTTGTCTGCACTGTGCCGTTGTCCCGATTTGTTGGCCATTTTGATGTCCCAACGCCCGACGACGCCGGGGGTTGAAGGTTAAAGGATCGCGATTCAGCCCTGCTGGTGGGTCATCGTCCTGGCATCGGGTGGCACGTGTAATTTTCGGGGGGACCACAAACGCTGGGCTGGCGGTCTATTAGATCGACTTTTATGGATCAGTTTTCGTTCGCGCTGACGTACGTACTATGCTGGAGCCGGGAGCCGATGGATCGTGACCTCCAAATCATCCCGCGCCCTACCGTCAAATCGGTTAAACGCGTCACGGTGGACACCGGACACGACACAACAAATCAAGAGCACATCAAACGCAGCATCAAACATCCAGTTTTAATGCGAAACCGACCCGGAGAAGTCGTTACCGGTGCCGGTACGATTGGATTGAGCGGCGAACCAGCACTCGAAGTGTCCTTCCGGGACCGATTCGGATAATTATAACCTTTTTTTTCGAAGCCCACGTTGGTGACGTCCTTGGCATCTTTGTTTTGTCCTTAATTTATGGCGCATGTCACGGGATCCGGTTAATTCGTCAGTTCCGGAAGTGTGTTTATTGTGGAATTGAATTAATTTTTGTATGCAGGATATTTTAAGACACCCCTAATGGAACCCCGTCCCGCGGTGGCTCTAATGGCACCGGCCGGCCGTGGGACGCCGGAATGCTTCCTGTGGTTCCTTCCGGAATACGCCGTAGGCGGTGCGTGAGTGGTGCAGAAATGTATCTACAAAAATAGCCATTTCAGGGCGGGAGGCTAATTAAATTTAGATTCACCTCCCATTGGTGTGGTTTTGTGTTAGGGTTGAAAAACATGAGCGAATTGAATTACGGCGTGTTCCGCTTTCCCGGTGTGGGAGAAAGTGTCGTCAGCGAAACCGGAAACGCCCGGCCTTCCTTTATGCCACCAAACCGACGCGCGACGCGCCCGGACGTCCTTTTTGCAATTAATTTTTTTACCGTGACACAAGAAGACGCGTGCCGCGTGGCACATCCTTTACTTGGGTTCTCCGGGGGTCCGGGGTTTTTGCGGTTCATCTTTTCCAATTATAACTTGCTCCGCTACGCCGAAAGCGACGAAGGGCAAAACAATGGGCACAGCGGGAAAGTTGCCCTTCCTGGCAACCCGGGATGCCAATGACGTAACAGGGCATCCCGCGAAATCTTCGGAAAGTCGACCGACGGACAACCCGTTCCGTGCCTAGCTCCGGGGAGTTCAGTTACGGTTTTTTTTTTTTGTATTTTTGAGTTACGTCCGTGGTGACGTTGATCACCGTGTGGCCCGTGACGCGGACCAGGCCCGTCCGCTTCAGGGCGACAAAATTGCCCGGAAGTTTCCAACAACCGTAGCGGGAACAGCGGGATCACTGCTTCGGTTCGGTTAAAAATTAAGTTAATTATTAATGCTTTTAGGCCGTGATTTTCTGGTTTCTTTGTTTTTGCTGGGGACGCCGTTTTTGGCGCTCCTGCTGCTTGGGTTGGGTTGTTTTTGTGGGGCACGATGAAGCATAAATGATAAAGCTCTCTTGAGCCCTTTGACACTGCATCGGCAAAAGTCGTTTCGCCCGGGGTGATTGTGCTTGGGCCACGGCAAAACGAAGCGAGAATTTTAATACAACAACACGAGCTAAATCGGACGCTTAATATTGATCATTTGTACGCGTTTTTCATCCCCAGCAAGGCACATTACCGTGTGCCCAACCGGTGGGGCGTGATTAAAAATTTACACCATCAGCCAACGGTTTCTGGAGTGGAAACTTTTGTCAATATCGAAGGCAATATTGGAAAACTTTCGAGACAATTTCTCCAGCATCTTAACTGTCCCCCGTTAACGGGCCAGTGACTCTGGGGGTGAGCTACGGCCACAAGTCCGGGACACCTGATGCTGTCAACTTACCGTGGCAGCCGTGGTCCCGTTGGGGATCCCTCTTTGCTAATCGAATTACGGCAATTAGCTATGCGCGTCCCCCGAGAGGGGGACTCGTAATGCTCGCGAAATCCCACGATCACAAATGTGCGACCAGTCACGTGTTAGTAAGCGCGGTCGTTGAATGAGTGAGGTCAAAGTGCACATTACGATTCAATTAGTGTCACCTTCCTAAGAAAACGCCTTGTTCGGACATTCATTGTGTCCCTTTGTCTGGTTCGTTAAATGGTTAATTCGATTGGCGAAGAACTGATCTTCCCGTTTTCGATATCTTGAGCAACCTAAGCCAATGACTTGTACCGAACATTGAATCTTTTCTACAGATCAAAAGCTTACTAAAAAGGTTGAGAGAAGCTTCTTTCATACTAAAACGATCCACCTACTGAATGTCCTTTTCTTCCACCATTTCATACCATTACTCTTAAGTATTTCACGTTTCCGAAAGATGGGCAGGCACAAGCGCCCAATACGGGAAACCCAATTTTGAATGAAGGCACTGATTTGACCTATCATGGATGGAACATCATGAAACACTCAACATCTTATTTTTCAAACATTCTCTAACTGCCCAAAAGTACCCAGATTCAGCATAAAAGCTTGTTACGGAAACTTATACCAAGCTCTAACGGCCACCCAGTTACATCAATTTCAATTGAAGCTCCTTCTAAGGAGTTACCCTAACCTAGCGCTCCCCGTACAAGGCATCGGTCCCGAAACCCGGGCCCAAGTGGCCGAAGCAACTAAAGCTATTATCAAGTAAATAAACTAATTATAAAAAATTTTCTCACACAATTTCTTTCCAGCTTCGGGACTTCACTGGCCATCCAGGCCAGGCCGATTGAAAGCGAGCGAAAAGAAGTTCTTCTGGCGGAGGAACGGGGAAAAGAAACCCGCCGATTGGTCGGAAATAATTGTCGACCGAAGCGCGTTGGGCTACTAAATGGCCAAAGGATGCGACCGTCGAGTTTGGTTTGTCGTCGGGTTTTGGCACCGGGTGCAGCCGGCCGTACTCCTAATGGGTTCCCGAAAGTTTCACTTCGCCCTGGCCCACCCGGGGGTTTGCAGACTTAGAATGTGCTTTCGGCCGTAAGCGATGCATATTGGAAAAGTTACAATGTGGCCGCTAAAAGTTTTCCACTCCGGCCGCGCCGCCGCCTCGGCATCACCAATCGATCGACCGGGCCGGGGCTGACCGGAAATGAATTTCCACAAACCAGCGCCAAGTTTAATGTACTATTTAATCAGTCATTACATTTGTGTAATTGAACGAACGAAAGACCACAGAAAAGGACTTACGGTAGCCAGCGTCGGAAAGGATTGTGGGTTGGCGGTGATTCTTGCAGTAAACCCAACGTAAGTTTTCGGATCTTCGGTTTGTGGTTAGGACACTCTCCGTAGGAATGTTCTTCTGGTGATATGGTAATAGTTTGACCAAGTGAATTGATTTCTGTTGATCTTACCTCTCACCGATCCGCGGTCAAGTTTTGTCCCGGAATCGGATGACAGCGAAAGTGTCAGCTGTCAAGTGACGGTGGACGAAGTTGGCAAAAGTCGCCGACCCCCCGGTGTTTGTGTAAACGATTATAAGTCGCCCTTCAACGTGTACGCCGAGAAAGAGTTTGCTCTTGTTTAATAGCAAAAAACTACATAATGCTCTCGTTGATGGACAAGTTTATGTCATTCGGCTGTCACTTTTTCGCTGACGCGCTCAACCGGTAGAGGCGTCAACCGTCAGCGATGGTGAGTTTTTATCCCGTAAACAGAAAGAGTGTCGTCGGCTACTTCCGGCTCACACGTGTTATCGTGAATTGGTAGATTACGGAACAAACGAGCCCGGGATCTGCGACACATGGCTCGCACCGGTGTTGGTGTTTGTCATATTTAAAGAGCACATTTTACTTCTTTATTGGCTTTTGTCACCAGCCCGAAAAGTGCCTTCCTGAAGACGGACATGAACGGCACGCCCGCCCCTTCTGAGTAGTCCAATTGTTGCCCTGGCTGCTATGCAAAGACTCGTTTCCGCTTCCATTGCTGGCAACAATATCCTCAGCGGCCGGCGAGAACGATAAGAGTGATTTGATTGGTTTTGTCCACCCTTCAACTGTCATGCTGCTGTTCCACACACTACTGCCACCGTAGGATGTTTGTCCGGTCGTCCATTCCAAATATTTACTTGCGGAAGGCAGGCCCAAGTGCGGCCACCAGGCCACCGGCCGGCCGGTAAACCGAATGCCAGGCACGCATCACCATTTCCGGCCGGCAGAAGTGTGCGTATCAAAGCCGGAACGGTGCTCGAGAAGAGGAGCGAAAGGAATAAAAAACTAGAATAAAATCCATCAAACATCTTGTCGGTCGGACCCCGACGGCTGTCTCCAAAGTCAGCAGGTTAACCAGCGGCAGCGCATGATCTCCATTCGGGGCGGGGGGAATGGTTTGCGGCCCTTGGACGATAATCCATTTTGTCACGTTCCAGGTTTCGGTTCCTTCGCCAGGTCACCCAAAAAACGTGGGCCTTCCTCAACTTTCTCGACAACACCCGAATGCTAGACCCGGTAAGGCGAAAAGGACTCTCTGTACTTTACTCTCTGTAGCGCTCCACAAGATAAACTGTGGTGCTGCCAGGACGAGCCCAACCGCCGCCGATGGCCGATCCACCCTTCTCCTAATCCGCCTCGGTATTAACGTGTGCGCGTGGACACAAAAAAAGCCGGGCCAATCGAGCTGATGCAGAAACTTTTACCCCGGATTTCTGCTTACTTTGGACGTAGGAAGTTAAGGATTTGCCTGCGCACGGAGAAGTGGGTTCGATCGATCAAAGCGATTTGGTGGAGCGCAAGAGAAAGTAAAACTTCATTTTGGACATCATTTTCGCACCCTCCGCACTTCACGCTAAGCTTCGACACCAGCCGACCGACGCGCCCTTCAACGAATGACTTCTCGGCGAGTTTCGGCGAGGTGCCGTCCGTTTCACCTATTTCGGGTTGTACCTTGTGGACCTAGGGCACGGTCCACCGCCGTGACGGTCGCTGCTGGCCTGAAGGCGACGTCGTGATAGTCGTGGCGACCGAGAAGACGGTCGACTACGTGACAAAAATTCCGAACTTGCTGCCGTCCGATATCGATCGGTCCGGGGGATGAGATTTGCTCGTTAAAGTGTACGTAATTATGCTGTAAAATGTCTGCGATTCAAGATCGGGTTCGCTCTCGATAGCAATTTTGTATCCGAATTGAGTTTTAACAATCACATCATAACAGTAATTACTTTTCCACAGCGGCGATGGGTTATTTGCAAAACTTTCGTCAAAAAGGGGAACAATAAAGCTTTGCAAACTTTGACGTAGCGACGAGCGTGGAGCGACTCTCTATTTTGGACCAGGACTCAGACCAGGAGCCAGCGAGCAACAAAAACTAGGGGCACACTCATCTTTGTCACTAATTTCCTATGTTTTTCATCCGTTGACCGACTTCTTGGTGCGTTCTTCTCGTCCGTTCGCAGGAAATGTGTTCGTCATAGCGGCCATTCTGCTCGAGCGGAACCTCCAGAGTGTGGCGAACCACCTGATACTGTCGCTGGCCGTGGCGGACCTACTTGTTGCCTGCCTGGTGATGCCGCTCGGGGCCGTGTACGAGGTGTCCAAGGAGTGGCGACTCGGAGCGGACCTCTGCGACATGTGGACCTCGAGCGACGTCCTGTGCTGCACCGCTTCGATCCTGCATCTCGTAGCCATCGCCCTGGACCGGTAAGTGCCTTTCGTCGTAATTCGATTCCGAGCCGACTCCGAGTTCCGGCTCAGCTAAGTTGGTCCCTGCTCGGTGAAGTTGACTATTGGTGGCCACACGAGAATGTTTCCGCGCTTCGCCTCGGATTAAACATTCGTTCCGATTACCTGAAGACCAACGGTGCAACGCTTCACGCTGATGGTTTTTGCAAAACGGCAACGAAAGATCCCACCGTCCCGGATCTGGATCCGGTCTTTTATTATCGTCCTTTTAAAATGTATTCTATTCACCTTTCTTCACTGCGCGCACGTCTCCTTGCGATGCACCGCACGTAATGGGGGCCCAAAATAAAAACCTAAAATGGCACAGAAGGCAGCATGAAAGGAGGCCGCCGGCCAGCGTTATCCCTCCCAATCCGGGTCCGGGATCCTTTCGGTTTCAACAGTTTTGCCTCAACCTTTTCAGAAGCCATTCTCAACTCGCCCGGCTTACAGCGGGCGTCTCGAGCACGCCCGCTCCCAATAGGATCCACTTCCGGTGGATGCCTCATATCTTGTCCCTTTTTCCCCGTTGTCATGTAATGTATGTGCTCTGCCTCAACTCCAAGCTCCGTGCTCCGCTTTGCCCATCCCGAAGGCGAGCGCAACGTGCAACTCGCTGGAGATTATCTTCAATTCCGGCATACGGCCCTTGGGAGAATGAACCCAGGAGGAGCAGGGCCGCCCAAGCGTATCGGAGATTGACAGCTACCAAAATGAATTTTGCTAACATATGCAGGATCAAGAACACCTGCCGAAGGTACGGTACTCGTGGCCACAGTGTGCACGGTTCTCTTTGCTTGCCGTCGTCATGCTGAGCCTATTTTCACTTCTATTGATACACAAAGGACCAACCGGTTCCGAAGGACCACCAACAATACCGAAGGAAACCCTTCATCTATCGTGCGCCGGTCCCCGAGCAGCATTTCCGGAGCACCAAGCGGAGTGCTCCTTCTTTCCTATCTGCAGCCACACAGACTTTGCCAGCAAGCAAAAGCCTGCGTCCGGGTGCCGTGCCGTGAATTAAAGGAAACCATTTTACAAAACTAACTCTCGACCGAGGCCACCGTCGGGAGGCGCCACCTCTGGTGTGTCTTCAGAGACAGCCTCTCGACCGTATGGGACACCGTCTGAAGGGCGTCTGAAGGGGGCGAACAAGTTTCGAATCAAAAGACCTCGTGGACGAGACGACTCCAGGACGAGGACGCTCCTTTGTGGAGTCGTTCAAACGAAAACGAGACCGCCCGATAAACTGCATCCAACGGGAGGGCTTTGATGTGTCGCGTAGAATATGCTGCAATAGTGGGCGCCGGAACCGGGAGGCGTGCCGAGGGGGTGCTCTAGGGTAGTGTGCTTGGATGCATGGGAAAGATATTGAACCAGCCACCCACACCCAGACACACACACTGAGTTCTCAAGAAGTTATTAGGCAAATGAGTTGCATTGTGTGAACAAGTTTCTGCTTTATTAACTTCACCGTTCGCCGGAACGTGGTTACTTTAGCAACTGCTTTCGCGGCGTTGAACACATCGTTCTTGCCAATTCTCGAAATTAACGCTTGGAACAGTTGAGCGACTGTGAACCGAGGGTGCTTTTTGGGAAGAGTCATTAAATCATTGAGCATATTAGATCAACCGAAAGTTGCCGAGTTTAGGGTATTTGAATAAATGAAAGCATAAAATGCATTCGACTTACAGAACACAAAGCAATGATGAAGGAAATTGCATTTTTTGTATGAACAAGCTGTTAACGGTTGTTTAGAGTGATTGTTCGAAATTATTGTTCATAATATTGATTATTTATATTAGATAGTCTGAAATAAATATCCATTATTTTCTCGGTAGATGGCTTCGGTGATCGATATCTTGTGAAGTAATAGATTCAAGTTTAGGCTCATTTTAAAACTGATACATTATACTTAAAAACATACTTTCACTGTTATTCGTTTCTTCCATTCGTTTGTGAGTTACAGGGTGTTAACAATGGAAGTCAACAAAGAGAAAATTCTGTACATTTTAAAGTTTTTCTTTGCAAAAAGCGAAAATTCAAGCAAGGTCGCTAAAATTGTGCATGTTTTTTGTGGTGCCGATTGTCTAATAGCTGGCAATGTGCAATTTGAGTTTTGTTGAGCCGTTTCGGTTATTTTTTATGTTAAAGATGCACCTGGCACAGGCAGACTCGTCGTCGAAAACGTCGATAAAATTACAGAAATAATTTAAAGTTGATCAGCATTTTCATCAGAGAATCGGTCAGGAGCTAAAGATCAATCATCGAACAGCTTAAAGCCATTTGCACAAAGCTGGATTGGCAAAGAAACTCGATGTTTGGACGCCACCCTATTTACACCAAAAAACATGATGGGTAAAAAAAAAGGATTGAGAAAAAAGGATGGCTAGAGTTTTTCGCCAATAACGACCAAAAATTCTAGGAGAGAGTCGTTCTGAAGCTGCTGGTTTTAAAAAGGCGACAGATTTTCCAAGAAAACGGTGCATATTTGACGCATATCAGACAATTGAAAGTATCTTTAAAAATGTGTTGAAGTACACGCAAAAATAATGGATTTCGTTTTAGACTGTCTAATATATCCCACAAATTGTACTCTGTTCAATTGTTCTGCCCTGCGATATTGAGCCCGTTACGAACCCGATTCGGTGTCAGGATCCGGCCGCGTACCATCAGAGCCTTTCATTTGTATTCACGCCCCGCCTGAACGAAGTGTAACAAAAACGAATTGCCCAAAACGGGAAACGGAACCAAAAAGTATCTAAGAAAAGAAACTTTTACACCCAAAGTTGTGTGCCATGCACGGTGTTCGGCTAATCTGATTAACTTCACCGACTAGCCTGTACCGGAACCGCCGGCACCATTGCCGGGTCCGCTGACCGATTTCATTAAAAATAACTGATAGCAGCAGGCGACTGTGTGCTGAATGCGTTGCTTGGGTCGAGATGGTCGGCCAACTTTCGGTAGCCGTACCCAGCCGAAGAAATGTCTCCGTGCCTTTCTTGGGACCGATGCAAGTATATTCAATGGCCGCCGACACATGTTCGGTTGAAAGTTTAGGGTCCAATTTCGTAACATATTCAGACGCAACAAAAGGATTCGCCCGTCCCCGAGGAGCCACCCCGTTCGGCCGGGGTTGTTTCGTACACGGTTGGAGATGTTATTGCCAAGCCAAAGACGAAGCTAAACACTCCGTAGCCATATGGTCCAAATGGTGGGCTGGCTTTTCGGCTCCCAGATGCATGCATTATACATCGAGCATTCGGCCGTCGGGTGCCTAGAAGCATAATTCTTTACCACGAGTGTCCCGTATTTCTTAATCTTACCACTTAGTGCCGTGACATCTTTCTTTCGACCACGGCCACCGTGCGGTGCACATGCCAAAAAGGCCACCACTACCATAGGCCCCACATATTCAACCTTCCGGCCACAGAACAGAGCTGGTCTCGGGTGGCTTCGGGCGAGAGTTCCGTCATTGCATTAGCGCTTGGAAAAGGATGGTCGGCCACACGGAGCGCTCGGGAAAAACTACACAACCGAACGGAACAGCACACCGGAAAACCCATTAGACGGAGATGCTCCTCAAAAACGTCGTTTACGCCCGGGGGGGTGGGACCTTTTTTTCTTGCTCCAGCGAAGGTCACAGTGACACAGAAGGTCGTGCGGTATGGAATTCGTGGCTTCCTGGCAGCATATTGCAACGAATAGTTGGAGCTCTCGGGGTCCATCGGGGCAGATACAATTAATCACTGTTTTTAAGCGAGAGTCCAAAAAAAAAAGCTTTTATCTTACGCGCGGGAAGATAATTTGATTGCTCTGGCATCATAAAGCGACGGCACATAGCGCCACCGTCAGCATAATGGGTGGCTTCTGTTCTGGCGCGCCATCGTCCCTTCGTCCACCGTCCACGGCGGACACAGATTGTGCCACGGATCGTTAGGCGCGCACCACTCCGGCCCTGCCAGGGTATTCGCGTGCACGCTGAGGATTATGATGTTAAAGGCACATCTTAGCGCCGGCGCTAATGACCACCGGCAAGCATAAGACACTGAGCGCCGGGCACCACTCAAGCGCCGACAAAACGGAAAATTATTTTTACATCATAAAAGCAGGACATCTTGAATCATCTCATCCTAAAATCTAGGGCAAAAATTTGCCCCACTCAAGGGAGATGATTTTTTCATTTCAATTTAGACCATCCAAAAGGTCCGCGCTGCACGGCTTCAGGATAGCGGCGAAAAAAGTTGCCACAAAGACTACGCCAAAGTAGCCGTTTCCGCATTGGGCCATTAACTACAATCAGGTTCCAGTTGGCGGTGCCATTGACAGTCCATTTAAATTACTACGCAATCTTGCCACGATGAAACGCAACAACGTCCATTCGGGCACAATCAATCCGTTCGGAGGGTTTCCCCGGGACGCAAGACGGCTGATGGGTGCCAGCGCCGCTGTGGTATTTTTCTGAGTGAATGCTCTGGAAAAGATGCCCACAAAGTGCGCCATTGTTCGCGGCCGCATATTTACTGAAATTGCCATCCGCGCGAAGAGTATCACTTTAGAGCGCTGCAAGGCTCCCGAAATGCACAATCAACCCCGACGCCTGTATCCTGATGATGATGCATATTTTATGCACCCCCCAAAAGCGAGAGAAAATGAGGCGCAACGCAACGTGAGGGAAATTTTACATCGATTGGCCACCACCGAGCCACCATTGGATGTTCGGCTACCTTCCAAATCGTACCCCGGCGCGGTTTGTGAAACTCAGCTCTCCCCCCGGCTACATGTTGCTGCTCCCGAGTTTAATCGGGATCAGCCGGGCCACCGAAAGTGCACATTCATTTTCAGCAATTTACGGTGCTCCGTAAGCTCCGTGCTGCTGTTTCGGCGCCGTGCACACAATTTGCACCGCTTGGTGCTGTGAGCAAACATTTACCCTTCTCCGAAAGCCCTCTTTTCGGGCGGCAACATGCGCCACTGCGCCAGGATGCGTCGCTCTGAAAGAAGGCCCCGCGAAAATCACGGCCAGCACACAGACCCCGGGCCCCCGGGTTGTTCCGTTGCAGGCTTCCGGCACGTACGACAGATTATGCCAAAGGATAAACATTTCCCGCCGTCGTGGCAGGTGCATGGCACGGTTGCACGGTGCATCCGGGCGCAGCGCCGCGCCAAGTTGCAAAATAATTTATCAAATCCATATTTATGGGTTCGCGTACGCTGCGGAGGAAGCGTTATCACCACCCCACAGTAAGTCCCTGTCCCCACCGGCAACAGGAGCTTCGGTGGTGCATGTTCTCCGGAACTTGTGGAACTCTTAGAAGCAGCGGGTCAGACTTCAGGGTTATGAGTTGCAGCACAACGAATCATTTGGGCAATGGATTCAACTTTTACACATAAAATTCCGTGCTTGAGTTCTCAAAGGACCCCCCCCCAAGTGTATCGGTGTGAGAAGGAAAACTCCGACCGGGAACTTCTTCCAATTGCGAAGCAAAACACTCGCCCAAGTTCAATTCCACCCGACACGGCTGAGTGGCCGAAACTTCGCGAGCTTCGCGGTTCACGCAGCTTGTTAACGCGCTTTTGTTAAGCCCAACTATTGCTCAAGTCAAAACATCGGCACCGGTGGACGGACGGAGAATGTGGACAGTGCTCGAGTGGCACACACACACACACAAGCACACGTGAGACTGTCAGTGGCAGCGTTCGACCCACTTTGCCAGCCAGCGCCATCTCGGTGTAGTACCCAGCTGCGGCCAATCGTTCGGCGCTGCAAGCTGCAGCTTCGGTATGTAAAATATCGTGCACTGCATTCAATTTAAATGCAAATTTCACGTGCACGTATTGTGTGTGTCGCCACGAACCCGCTCTCCGCTGGACAGACCTTTGCAGGACGAATGCGAGGAAGCGGCAGGCACCTCCTGCGGACAGATGCTGCGGGTACCGGTATCGCTAGCCAGAATTGTCGGGAAGTGGATGGTACACCGTCACCATTCCAAGATCGGACCGGTGTGTATGTCGGCACGGAATAAATTGCCAGAATTAGTATATTTTTGAGGTAATAAACGTTTTTTTTCTATTAGGTCTACAAATGAGTTCGTGTGGTTTTATCCAATATTTGTGACCTAACTACAACAACAAAACGTATGACTATCTTAATGAAAGTAGTGTCCGTCGTTAGCTTTTAGTTTCTTCCATCTTTTAGGTAGTACTTCGATTCCGTGTCGATAGAATTCCTCGTTTTTAGAGGCAATACAATCAGAGACCCTTTTATCAATACTTTCATAATAAGTTAACCCCTGTGCTGCCAAATCGTTACTCATGTAACGGAACAACTACTATTCCGAAAGAGCAACATCTGGAGAACACAGCGCGGGGGTTAACAATTCCCATCCGACATTTTCGAGATAGGGTTTGACCGGTTTTGCGAGTTGGGGTCGATCGTTGTCATTTTGAAAAATTAGCTTATCATGTCTTTTATCCCATTTTCGTCATTTTATGACCAAGCTGTGCTTCAAATGCATTAATTGTTGTTGATGGGATTGTCCTTCAATAATTTCATTAGATTTTAAAAGCATAAAGTACACCACACCTTTCATATCCCACCATATGCACTGCATAACCGTTGTGCAAAGAATATTTCGCTTAGGTTGCGATGCACCTGGTTCATCAGGCTGTATCCAGAACTTTTTGCGTCTAGGATTCTTGTAATAACCCTTTTCATCACCAGTGATGATTTCATCACCAGTGATGAACCCTTTTCTTTTCAGCCGCGCCAGCAGAAATTCGCAAATTCCGGTTTTCCTTCTTTCAATTTCTCTTTCTTTCAATTCATGTGGAACCCATAAGACATTTTTCTAATCATTCCTACGACACTCAGGCGATAGGAAACTGTCGTGTGGTCAACTCCTAACATTTCTGCAAGTTTCCTTTGCGTCTGACATGCATCCTGATCGAGCATTACTGCCAATTCTTCATCATCAATCCTTTTTGACTGTTCAGGTTGCTCTTGGTCTTGCAAGCCAAAATCACCACTTTTTAACCGCGCAAACCACATCCGACACATTCTGTCGGTAAAAACATATTCACCATAAACAGCCATAAAAATATGATGACTTTCGGTAACACTTTTCGTCATATTAAAGTAATTCCCGCAAAAACACTTTGCCAGGAACAAAACTTGACATTTTCAAATGCTTAAAAAAGGTGCTGTTTGCACTTTAACCAAATACCCTATACTGCATATACCTATTGTAAAACCGCAGGAATTAATTTGCAGACCTAATATTAGGGAAATTCCTTCACCGGCAGGTACTGGGCAGTGACGGACATCGATTACGCGCACCAGCGGACGTCACGGCGGATCGGCTACATGATCATCATTATCTGGACGCTCTCGGTGCTGGTCTCGATCGCGCCCCTGCTCGGCTGGAAGGACCCGGAGTGGGAGGCGCGCGTCTACCAGGACCTGCAGTGCATCGTGTCGCAGGACGTCGGCTATCAGATCTTCGCGACCGCGTCCAGCTTCTACGTGCCGCTGCTGGTCATCCTGTTCCTGTACTGGCGAATATTCCTCGCCGCCCGGAAGCGGATCCGTCGGAGGCAGCAGGTACGTGCACCACAGCGCGGGCTTCGGTTTCGGTTTGTTTCGGTTTTTCGGCTTTCGTTCGATTCGTTTTATCACTCCCCCCTCACTGTCACGTGGACACGACAGTTTCGCGTCTTTCGCTTCTTTCTTTTTCCGTTTTACTCTCTGTCCAATTTTTCGCTCTCTCTCTCTCTCTCGCTCGTTCTTCTAATCACCTCGTTTTTCAATCGATCACCAACTTTCTTGTTCCGGTTTGTGTTCGTTGTTCAACTTGTTCGCTGTTTTTCCGACTCTACGTGTCTAAGTATTTCTACCATTTTCACCACTTCGCTTGCACCACTTTATTTTGACCACTTCATTTTTCACCTTTTGCCTTTGTCGCCTTCATCCTGTACCGGGTCGTCTTTCTCTTCTCGTACCGGTTGACTTCTCTAGACTCTTGTACGAATTCCGTTTCCGGGCCCTCACATTGACACCTCTCACATGACGTGTCGTGTCGTAAACACGAGTCCCCCTGCCCGATCCCGTCCAGCGTTTTTCGACAGCGACGACATATGTGTCGACAGTCGATTCCGGAGAAATTGATTTCTCAACCTCAAGTGGCGCAAGATGACTTCGTTACGGGCGCCGGTGGTGCGATGCAACCCCCGTCAGCGGCTGCAGCGGAAGCAATACCGTCACATACACTCGACCTTTATCGCAACACACAGACACACAGAGACCCGGACAAAGTGGGAGCCACTCATAAACCCGTTTGCTGCTTGACGGGCACCCGTCTTCCGGGAGGGAGTCGTTTGGAGTGTAACGGCTGTCCTTTCAAGCACGCGGCCAATGTCGTACATGCTCCCAGCACACACACACACACTCACAACATGCACTTCACGAACACATAACCGACCGGCGGACGGAGGAAAAAAAAACCCGCATTCCGTTCGAAGCTTCATTTTCCACTCCATCCGCACATCAGCATTTAACATCCGGGGCCCCACAATGAAGGTTGACAGTTTTTCCGCTTGCACTCTCGCGGTGCAGCTGCGGTGCATACCCCCCGTTCCCTCCTCTCTCTCTCCCTCTCTCTCCCTCTCTCTCTCTTTCTTTTTCGCTCTATCATTGGGTAGCTTTCCAGTGGTTCGACACGTTACAGAGCCGCCGGCGGTGGTCTTCGGTGGCTTCATCGGTGGATAGTTTCATTCTCTAACTCTAACGGTGTGCCTTTTTCCGAAAACTATTTTCTGGTTCCTTTTTTTCTATGCTCTTCGTCCATTGTGTGCGCCGCATCGTAATCTATGTGTTTACTTTTTCGATGTCCATACATGTGCGTGTGTGTGTGTTTGTGCATTTTTTTTCGTTTTCTACATTTTTTCTCACTCTCGGAGCGGGTGCTAGGTTTTTCTCATTTTCACTTTATGGTTTATGGTTCAAAACTTTACTGTTTCGCTTTACTCGCTCCTTTAGTTTGCTTCCTTTGAACTGTCAAAGACGGGTCCTCTATTTTCATCCGTGTCCATGGTTTTGTACGTCCTAATTTTGGTTTGACTTCGGCTCGTGCTAGTTGTTACTGCAGTTGAAACATTCGATTACCGACTCTTAGTTCACGGGCCATACGAAACTCGCCGTTTCGCTCGCTTCCACGTTTGTCTGTGAATCTACCGATTGTTTCCGTTTTTCCGTACTCTTTACTCCGGTTGTGTGGTTTTTCTTCATTATTAGCTCGTTCACTGTTTACTCACTGTTCACTGTTCACTGTTATTTCGGTTGGTTTTTTTTCTCCAATACACAACAACGAATCGGTTTCTTCTTTGGTTTCGCAAACGGCGACTGTGGCATCGTTTTTGAGCCGTTTCCTCTTCCATCTTGTGGCTTGGTAATTGTGTGTCTTCGCTAGTCGTTGGTACAACGACCGGGTACGTTAGCGGCTGAGGTGATGCTATCTGTTTTACGAACGCCACCGAATTGCGGTCGGTTGCTGTGAGAGGGTTTTCTTCCAAACGAAGACGCTTCATGCCGCTCCATGGGAGGCACCGTGCTTATCTGTTCCCAGTTGGTTGCACCCTGGTTTTGTGCAATTTTGTCTTCCGACCTCCCCACACCTTCTTGAGAACCTGTTCCTCGGATTCCATTTTGCTGGTTCTGAATTGTTGCGAGTTTTTCACCGGAGAACCCCCAGCGGAGACGGATTCGGAGAACCCCCGGTCCGTCTGTGAAGTCTGGTGTGGCCGGGCTAAGAATTTCCGCAGACAGCGGGAGCGGGTATTTTTAGTTACGACTCTTTATTTGGGGGCCACATTAACGAACGAACTCGTTACTGGTAATGGAAGTGATCGAACAAGACAACGAAACCTGCGTACGGGGAACCGGGTAACATGGGCCTAGTTGGTAACAAATGTGTCATTCCGTAGACCAACCATCACTCAACCACATTGAAACACTCACACACATTGAATTCGAAGTAATATGCTAACTTTCTTCATTTCACACACATACAGGGCAGAACAATAGTGCAATTGATACCGAAACCTTTAGTAAGTATTTCTTTATAGTTTTTCTTCGGTTTGTGTTTAGTTTGGTTCCACTTTTGTGTTCGTCTTGTGAACTGGACCTTCGGTAGTTTTTGTGTTCACATGTGTGGCGTGTGTTTTTCTGTTTTGTTTCGAGCCCACCCGCAACAAAACACGTGTGTTTCAGCGCTCCTACTCCCTCTTATGGTTTGAAATTAAATTAAATTCAAAACCAATCGGTAGTAACACACGGTTTTGCTGTGGTTTTATTTTTGTTCTGTATTTGTCCCTTGTGTTTCTTTGCCGAGCCAGTAACATAGATGTACCGTAGAGCGTGATTGCGTGTGTAACAAAATTGATGTAACACAAACAAACGGACAACAAAACACTCAGGACACAGAATTTAGCGCCACTGATCTACTCGACTCCCCGGCTCGTCCTGGGACCACTCACGCATTTGCCAGTATCATGTTTCGATGTAGTTCACCACGCCCTAGGAGAGCAATTCACACGTTCAGAATGATAAACTCTTCCCAAAACCACAGCGCCATCAATGTTATGTGTGAGGATAGTCCGATAGTCCCTCGTTTAGGCTTGTAGCGAATGAAGATGGAAACGTCACACTCACTAAATGTCACTAACTACCAAAAAAAAAACAAATCCTTGCCGAAAGGCGAAAATACAGCCCTTATTGCCCTTGAGCAGTAGCTTGTAGTGTTTAAGCGCTGTCTTTCGGTCTAGACAACTCGGTATACAATATATACGCACCATACCATCGGCCAATGGTCTGCAACGGTGAGCTTCTGGGACTCCAAACGCAAGCTGAACGGGCCTGCAGCTGCGCTTAGCTACATCGCTAACACCTTAGCCTGCCGCCGCTTGCTTTGTGAATGTGCCGCAAGAGCACTCCACTCCTCATTCCGAAACCCGTAAACCCGGAGTTCCTAGAATGGCATCTAAGGCACTAGGTCTTGGATAGGTGTGTGTGTGTGTGTCCGTGTCCGTTTTCTCACGCTTCTTCCAGTCCTTGCAGTGCATCATCCCTTGCTCGCTGGCGCTAGGTCAGCACCTCTCACACCCTAGCTCCACCACGTAGCGAACGCCTTAGAAGCGGATGCACCAGATCCTGGTCTAATGACTGGCTGTGGCAGTGAATGGAAGTGTATAGTTTCAGGAACGTTTGGTTCCGGAAAATGGGAT
The DNA here is from genome assembly GCF_943734635.1 of Anopheles cruzii. Classification (NCBI taxonomy): domain Eukaryota; kingdom Metazoa; phylum Arthropoda; class Insecta; order Diptera; family Culicidae; genus Anopheles; species Anopheles cruzii. Next base: position 25,642,256 of record NC_069144.1, read on the forward strand.
TCTGATTTACACAATCAACATTTAATGGCGATTCACCTATTGTAACAACCGGCGGTGCCTCTGCATACCAATGAGGCACGCGATCCGAATACATATACGAAGGGGTGCGCATGCCAGTTTTCGTTGCCTTAGGATAATGGCGTCGAGTGGAACTCCGCGCCAGACAGGATACGAGATGATTTGCCGATGAAGGCAGGCGCGCTGTAAGCTTGCCGATGCATCCATCCATCGGGGCGCTGGACCAAACCCCCCGGACGTAGAGCCGGAAACGGGAATGATGCTCGTTTATGCAATTTGCAAATATGATTTCAACCACCGCCCTCGGGCGGTCTACACCTCCCTCTGCCACTCAGCCGTTCCGAGATTTATTCCAAAGAAATAGCGTACCGCAACTCATGTGTGTTTCAAGTTTTACAGCATTGAATTGGCATTGATTGGCCGAAAGGGGTCTATGGAGCACCGTCGCTTCGCCTCATAAGCCGGCGGCTTCCCGGAACCGTCTCCGGTTCCGGCTTCGGGGCCGGAGACCGCGGTGGTAAGGATTCGATTTGTTCTCTTGATTGAGTTTCATTGTGTGTCGGCTTCTGGCCAGGGCTATATGAGGTATTGTGTTTAGGGCGGTGAAAGTTTTCTCCCGCTTTCCTCCGGGTGGTGCTTTACGAGCTCAAAAGTTTTCAGTTCGGTGAGAATCTGCACCGCGGTTCCGCATTCGTTGTTCCGTCAGAAAGGAATATGATGTGTTATGCTTCACCGAGCTGTGATGCATGTTTTTCTTTCGCCATTCGTTTCTTTTTGGGCGAAGGGCCAATCTACTGCATCTCATTGCCTCACAATTCGATCGGCACTGGACGCCACCACCGTCGGTTTGTTGACGAACGGGCAAAATGAAGAATCTCGTCCGCTGCAAGATGGATAACTATCTTCAGCTTGCTACGCCCAGAAACTTTGTGGACACGCTGGCGCAAGGATGCTGGCGAGCGCTTGCACCAGATAATCATATTTTCCCGCGTGGCCACTCCACTCAAGTGGCTCCAGACTCGATTAAACTATTCGTTCAATCGGAGTTTGTCGGGAACTTTGAAGGATGCATCCGGATCACTCCGGGGTCAAGACACCGAAGCCACTTACGGAGATTACCACCAACTTTTCTCCACCGTGCATTGTTTACGCTAGTTCTAATGGCCACACTGAACCCGTCCCAGGAGTGACCGACCCACGACCCAGGACTATCACAGTTGTGGCATGCGGCTATTGTGCCGGCGGAAGTGGTATTTGAAAAATAAGTAACGCTCACGGAATTTCCCATGTCTCTGAGATCCGTAGCTTAGCCGGGAATCTGACTGGAGGTGGTGAGCGGCAGGTGTCGGCCAAGTACATCCTTTCCACTGCCGATGCCGTCAGGCAACTGGGCCAGCAGAGAACCCCCTTTCTGTCCCGCAATGCGTTGGACTCGCGTATGAAAATTGCATCGGTGCTGCTGAGCCAGTAAATCTGACAGTGGCTGCGGTTACCGCGCTGCCATAGAGCGCCTGAGTACTGAGGGGTTAAAAATGGGCAGCATTTCTCTGGGCAAGAGTTGCTGCCCTTCACCGTTTGCTCGAGTACCACACTTCTCGCTGGCAGTGGTTTTGTATCCCGGATGCGGCTTTCCAGGTCACACTCGACCCCACGTCGTTACATACACACACACACGTCCGCTGCGGCGTGTATGTGTGCTTTCTGGCAGACTGGTTTTTGGCAGGTTGTAGTCGCAATACCACCGACACCACAATCGTGCCATTGCGTGTGTGTGTGTATACTGGGGTTGATTCACGGCCCAGTGCTCCTCATGAGGGCACGGAGTGTACCAATTAGTATCTAGTATCCGATGGTGCCCAATGCTGACACCGGTTGGCGGCGTTTTAGAATTGACAGAACCGTCCGCCGCAGTCAGTGGACCAACGAAATGGCACAAAATTAAATTAAACAATTCGATCGCCAACCGTGGACCGATCGTTGCGTTGGGTGCACCATAATAACCCCTTAACTGATTGGTGGCCGATGATGGATGAACTATTAAAACACACGACGCGCGCCAACACCTAATGGAGGGTGAACCGTACCGAACTGGGCGGTTTATTCATGAGCATCAGCAGGGCGCTTCCTGCGCCGGCATTAGTTCCGGTGGGCGGTGGTTTTGAATGGCACGGGAAACAATGGGCGACGGAAATGATTGAAACTTTGATGTGTGCTCCCGAAGAGGTGGCTCGAACGTCCGATGGTTGGTGCTGGAGGGGCACACATCCCACACGGTTTACGTCACACGGTCACAGATTTGTGGCAAAAGTTTCCAGCGGGCAATCTAATCAATTTCTATTTCCACACTTGAGCGGTTCCATGCAGCAGCATAAATAATTCATCAACCTCTGTGTCGCATTTCTTCGACAAACACGGCGTGCCCTGGAGTTTCCATTGCCTTTTGCGTCCCAGAGTCGTCGTTTTCGGCTTGCGAAAACATGCGAAAAGTGCCACAAAAATTCAAAACACTCCGCTCGTCAAGCAACGGCCAAGAAAGTTCCACATCCGCGACCCAGAAACGTCGGGCGAACGTCGAACGGAATGTGCACGCTCCGCCGAGTATGCAAATTGATTTTTGCTGCAACGTTTCGCCCAACCATCCATTCTTGACGGCGCCATCGTCAGCGTCGCTCGCCACTGCACCAGGCTCGGACCCGGCACTCTGGGCTCCTTCGCGCGAATGATCCTTCAGTTGCAGTGCTGAGTTTGTTGCTCATATTCCGGCTCAGTTGCTCGAGTGTATCGATTATGGTTCAATTTGAATGCCATTATGTGACTCGCGTCCCTGCGCTGTGCGGTGGATCTTCCGAGGGAACGCACGATCGCGAAGAAACCCGTGTTGGTACGGGAAAAAATGTTTGTTAAAAAGCTGAAATTTATTTACATAAAATTAAAAATGTTTGTTTTTTTTTTACTAAAATACGTACCGCATACGATAGTATAACAGTTGGGTAGAACATGAAGAGTAAAGCTGTGCCAACCATGGGACAAACGATTGCAACATTGCACTGCCAAGTACCTCTCCAAGTTCTAACCGACAACAAGTGGTCGCCACTAATAGCACGGTTACTCACGGCTGAACAACAGAAGAAAAGGAAATTTTAATTAGCCCTATAATTGACAAACTAACAGAAAATACCATCCGTAGCTCAAGTGGCCGAGCGGCTCAGGCCAAGAAACAAGTTGCTCGTGTCAAGGGTGCACAGTGTACAGAAAGCAACTGAGCCCTCTCTGAGATTCTGGTGCTGATTTTCTGTCGAGATTATTCAATTAGTTCGTTTTCGTCTAATTAGAGCCACAGGTACGCCACTGCTACTACCACCACAGTACCGGAGCGTAATGTTCTTCTGCCGCATGCCACTCGAAACGGCTTCAAATTCAAAACCTCGACAATCCAATCACAAAAAGCCATTACGTTCGTTATGTAAATAAGCCTTCCTGTATTCGTTTTGTACGAAAATTTAGTCATGATCCAGAGTTTGTTCAGTTAAAGGGAACTCAAACTGAGGGAGATTTAATTAACGACAAACAAATGTTTCACTTCATTTTGACTCCGAGTCTGGACTTACGAGATAGGTCCACAGCTGATTCCCCAATCCAAACCATTTGGAACGACACACATTTGAGTCGCAAAATCTCCGGAAGTGTCGTAGAGATAGCTAATCAATGAACCCTAAATTAGGATTGATAAGCCGTGGGATACCTTAACAATCCCCAAATTGTCCCACAAGCGTTCAGATAGGCAACCCATTGATAGGCGACAAAACGGGTCAGTTCGGCCAGGGTTTTGCAGCAGTTGTGAAGCTAAGGCGAAAAGGCACAGAGTTCGGTTGTAACGTTTCCAACCTGTGGCTTCGACCACTGAATTAACCCAAACGGCACACTAGTGCGTCATCGACTGTCCACTAGTGCCGTTTCCGACCACCGTCTGCCGGAAAAAGTTGTGCTCAAAAATAACAGGAAATGTACACTAGGAAAGAAAGAGATTAATGAAATTGCTCTATATGGCGGTCGCATGCTGTTTTTCAAGCTCCCAACGCTGCGCCGCCGCGCGTTGTTGCTAAATCGACCGAGTATCATTTTATTACTCCCAGTTATCAGACGGCATTCCCCTGTGGACTGAGACACGCGGGTGTGCCGGGACTGAAACTAGGGAGCAGATTCTCCCCCTCCTCCGTCAGGTTCTTCGAATTATCCCAGTTTATGGCACGAGGCGCTGTAAAACTGATATCCCTATAAAACTACACTCCATACGATCGGCACGGCTCAGTACGATTCGAGACCGCGAGTACCGCGAACACTGCGAGTTACAGCACGACAGTAGGGCGTCTTTAAGATGCATAGGCTAGCTATTGCAGTTGTGATACTGTTACACACGTTACCGAATATAAGTGCGACGGGCTCCCAGGTGGCAAGAGATGTGGTGTGTCAAACGGCTGGACGCCTTCCGGACTATGATACAGTGGACTGTACGACCTATTATGTGTGCACGTTGAATACCCAGGGCAACCTCATAGCGCTGCTATCGCAATGCCCATCCTCGAGTCTGTTTTCGTTCGAAGAACTCAAATGTGTCTCAGCGGACTCCTACGTTTGTCCAGTGAATGGAGGAGGCACGGATGAACAAACGACTGAGATGCAAACTACTACCACGGAA